>NC_134743.1:11825236-12129442 GCF_049634645.1 Pelodiscus sinensis
CCTAGTGGCTGTGCACCATTCATTTTCCCTTGTCCAGAGGACTGGAAAAGGGCAAATCTAGTGCCCATCTATAAAAAGGGAAATAAGAACAACCCAGGAAACTACAGACCAGTTAGTTTAACTTCTGTGCCTGGGAAGATAATGGAGCAAGTAATTAAGGAAATCGTCTGTAAACACTTGGAAAGTGGCAAGGTGATAGGGAACAGCCAGCCTGGATTTGTAAAGAACAAATCATGTCAAACCAATCTGATAGTTTTCTTTGATAGGCTAACGAGTCTTGTGGATAAGGGAGAAGGGGTGGATGTGGTATACCTAGACTTTAGTAAGGCATTTGATACAGTCTCGCATGATATTCTTATCAATAAACCAGGTAAATACAACTTAGATGGGGCTACTATAAGGTGGGTGCATAACTGGCTGGATAACCATACTCAGAGAGTAGTTATTAATGGTTCACAATCCTGCTGGAAAGGCATAACAAGTGGGGTTCCACAGGGGTCTGTTTTGGAACCGGCTTTGTTCAATATCTTCATCAACGATTTAGATATTGATATAGAAAGTACGCTTATTAAGTTTGCAGATGATACCAAGCTAGGAGGGGTTGCGACTAATCTGCAGGATAGGGTCACTAATTCAAAATGACTTGGACAAATTGGAGAAATGGTCTGAGGTAAATAGGATGAAGTTTAAGACAAATGCCAAGTTCTCCACTTAGGAAGGAACAATCAGTTTCATACATACAGAATGGGAAGCGACTGTCTGGGAAGGAGTACGGCAGAAAGGGATTTAGGGGTTATAGTGGACCACAAGTTGAATATGAGTCAGCAGTGTGATGCCGTTGCAAAGAAAGCAAACATAATTCTGAGATGCATTAACGGGTGTTGTGAGCAAGACACGAGAAGTCATTCTTCCGCTCTACTCTGCGCTGGTTAGGCCTCAATTGGAGTATTGTGTTCAGTTCTGAGCACCGCATTTCAAGAAAGATGTGGAGAAATTGGAGAGGGTCCAGAGAAGAGCAACGAGAATGATGAAAGGTCTAGAGAACATGACCTATGAGGGAAGGCTGAAGGAATTAGGTTTGTTTAGTTTAGAAAAGAGAAGATCAAGGGGGAACATGATAGCAGTTTTCAGATATCTAAAAGGGTGCCATAAGGAGGAGGGAGAAAACTTGTTCATCTTGGCCTATGGGGATAGAACAAGAAGCAATGGGCTTAAACTGCAGCAAGGGAGATTTAGGTTGGACATTAGGAAAAAGTTCCTAATTGTCAGGGTAGTCAAACACTGGAATAAATTGCCCAGGGAGGTTGTGGAATCTCCATTTCTGGAGATATTTAAGAGTAGGTTAGATAAATGTCTATCAGGGATGGTCTAGACAGTATTTGATCCTGCCATGAGGGCAGGGGATTGGACTCGATGAACTCTCAAGGTCCCTTCCAGTCCTAGTATTCTATGATTCTATGATTGTTTTATGCTTTTGTGATGTCTTTCCACACTTGGAGCGAGCTATGGGAGTGAGGCATTCATGGGTAATCAGTAACATGCTTTTCATAGGTATATGCTATGAATGCCATGTAAAAAACAAACAGATTCCAGACAGTTGCATGAACATGCCCATGCATGTGCGCGCGCACATCCATCCATCCATCCATCCATCCATCCATCCGGGGGAAAATATGTGAGCGGGACATCAAGCTGAGAAACCAGTCTTGGCACCTTGTGTGTTTACCTGAACCTATATTTGTGTGCATGCATCTCTTTGCATATTTTTATATTTTGTGAAAAGATGTCATGTACATAATAGAATATAAACTGGAAATTTACATCCTGTTTGTCCCATACAATGTTGTGCTAACTGTACAACCTAAGATCTAACCTGATATTATTAGTGTAGAATAGAGATGTGGTAGCTAGAAAGATTACAGAGAAAATTTTAATTGCAACTGCCTTGCCAGATATGAGCCCAATTAGCAATTTGCTGATGAATACATTATTTTCCAATACAGCTCTTAGGCCTCCTTTCTTAAAAGTACTGGAGCCGACTATCATTGCAATCTTTCCTGTTTTTGATCTGTCCACAGGTGGTTAGTAAGTACTTTCCCTCTGAACAAGCCACAGATTTTATTGAGGCCATACTGGATGGTATGCGGTCTGCTAGCCCCTCCTGTGCCACAGCAGCCGGTCTGTGGATGAAGATCATCCTGAAGGAGTGTGGAGGTGCCATGCTGGATGAGGTAAAATAGAAGCTGGAGAGGTTTTTCTGGCTAACCTGCAGGCTTTCAGGTCTTTGCCATCATTTGCAGTGAACACAAGTCTTGCTGTTTCTCCCCCTGGGATTGGAAGTTAATTCCATCTGTGTTCCTATCCTGAGTCAGGCAATGGGGGAATCAACAGCAGAAGACAGAGATAATCTAACGGTACATCTGCACTAGCTCGTTAGTTCGAGCTCGGTAGGGTAATGAGGGCAAGCGGAGTTGCAAATGAAGCCCGAGATTTAAATATCCCGGGCTTCATTTGCATGTTCCCTGGCGCCACCATTTTTAAATCCCCCTTACTCCAAACTCCGTGCCCGCGGCTACATGCGGCATGGACTAGGTAGTTCAAATTAAAGATCCTAATTCGAACTACCGTTACTCCTCATGGAATTAGGATCTTTAATTAGAACTACCTACTCCGTGCCGCGTGTAGCCGCGGGCACGGAGTTCAGATTAAGGAGGATTTTAAAATGGCAGCACCCGGGAACATGCAAATGAAGCCTGGGATATTTAAATCCTGGGCTTCATTTGCAACTCTGCTTGCCCTCATTACCCTACCTAGCTCGAACTAACGAGCTAGTGTAGCCGTACCCCAAGGGAAAAGGAAGATGCTTGATTAGTTGTCTATCTTGTTGTCACAGTTTCCAGCCATGAAAGGCTTGGAAAAATTAGACTCCGAGTAAAATGCAAAAAGAGAATATCCGGCCCCAAGAGACAAGCTAAGTGAACTACATCTTCGGGCCTCAGATAATGAGGGGTCTCTAAAAATACCCCCAAATTACTAGTTTTTACTTGCCTCTTTGCCTATGTATAGATAGATAGATAGATAGATAGATAGATAGATAGATAGATAGATAGATAGATAGATAGATAGATAGATAACTTTATTATTTCTCTTTTCATTGTCCTTTCTGTTAGAATAATACATGTTTTTTTGGAAATGCAATGAGGCCTCTTTAACTTGACATAGCTTAGGGCCTCAGCATGTCTTAACCCGGTGTTGCAGCCAGGTATGGGCAGAGATATGCATAATTTTTGTGGATTAAATCTATGCAGCCATGTCTAAATACTTGTTTTTTGAAGGGAGGAATGTCTACAAGAACAGCAAATTGCTAAACGACTAAATAAAGGTTTTGGCTCTGCAGAATGAATGCAGAGAATGGAAAAGGGACATTTTTTCTGGTTTTATTCTGTCCAGGTGCCAGCTATCCTGAGGAGAATATACATTCATATGCCTACCATCAAGCAGGGTAGCTTGAGGCAGTTCCTGGTGGAGGCAGTGTCCATTCTAGCCCACCATCACCTAGAGGCAGTGATCTTCAGCCTCCTCACCAAACGTCTGCCGATGGACAGGTATATAGTGCTCCTTACAGTGTTCATTTTGGTAACCATGGATCCCACAGCTTCACTGGAAGATGTAAGGCTTCATTTAAGCCACAGACAGGTTGAGATAATTCCTAAAGGTTAATAGCTTGGGTCTTTCTGCAGAAAGGTCCAAGACCATGTCAAGGTGGGTGCAGGGAGAAATTAAGTTTCATTCTGTTTCCATTAATTAATAGTTGCTTTGGCATCCTAAAGACTTCCCTTTACTGGCATCACTGGAGTGGACTTTTGCCTCTCCAGACCCCTGAACTAACATCACCCTGGAAATTGCCAGTGACTGTTCGTTTTCTGGTAGCATGAAAGCTTCAAATCCAAATTCCTGGCTGATTAGCAAGGATAGGGCACCAGGCTTTTGGTATCAGGAAGGGTATGGCTGCTGGAATGGAGTTGTCATTCTTGGTACTTAAAGACAGGGCGGTAAGCATATCTATCATTTCATTCCAACATCCCTAGCTGAATTATCAGTCATCTGTGCTGGAATCTAAGAACATAAGAACGGCTGTAGTGGGTCAGACCAAATGTCCATCTAGCCCAGGATCCTGTCTTCAGACAGTGGCCAATGCCAGGTGCCCCATAGGGAGTGAACAGAACATGCCCATTCTGGCAAATAGAGGCCAGGGAATGCCATTTGTGAAGAGGTCATGGGCTAGCCACAAATATTTGTTCTCATAGTTGTACATCCAGTTAGTAGGAAGATCATTTTTCTTTCTTCAACTTGTCTCCCAGGCCCTAGATCTTTGGGCATCATATGCTCATGATTCCATATCTACTGAGAAGTAGGAAAACAGGAACTGTGATTAGAGCTCTGTGTCCTTTCCTTCTGAAGTCTAGCATTAATGGTTATGGTGCAGTAAGGCTAGGGTTGTGTCTATACAGCACCCTAAACTTGAAATAAGATGCACAATTTGCACTCCGCAAATTGCGTATCATATTTTGCATAGCCTATTTTGAAATGTGGCGCTTCTACACAGCACCAAATGTCGAAATAATGTGCTATTTCAAGCCATCCCTTATCCCTCATGCAACAAAGTTTATTGGGATGGCAAAATAGTGTGCCCATTATTTTGAAAAATATTTCAAAATAACGGGCTGCTTCTGTAAATGTGGGGTAGGTATTTCGGGATACCTCCAGGATCCCAAAATAGTCATGCACTGTAGAAATGTAACCTGAAATGTAACTTAACTTAGTTCTGTAACTAGAAACTCAATATGTAAAACATGAGGACCATATAAGGAGGACAGCACTCTGAACTTGCTCATCATAGGCAGGGCTTGACAAATAATACAATCTACTCATCCATGGCGTGTAGATTGTAACCTGGAAGAGCCGGGTTCGGGCGATCTGTGCATGCGCAGATCGCCGGACAGCGCGGCTGGTGAGCCCTGATCATAGTCAAGGAGAAAATGTGTTCTTTACTTGAATATGATGCATATAGTTAGAGCCACAAAAGTCTCCAGGGGTCACATATAACCTATGTTAAATTGCAGTAACACCACTGAGCTGTGGAGATCTCTGGGGACAGATCCCTTGCTCGCCCCTCAAGTCCTGAAGGTCCTAATAGAAAGAATAAAGACTCCAACAAGCCAAGAAGGAAGCATGACCTCAGAGACAGAAACTGACCTGCATTTAGCAGCTGCTGCACCTCTCACAGTAAGTTAGACGACAGACATGTATTTCTCTGCTTTGTGACAAACATGCTGATGGAAAGCTAGATGAGTGGTATAATATTGTCATCTGGGCACTTCTTTTCTGAAGTACTGTTTCCTGGATTCCAGCTGTGCTTTCTGTGGCAGATTTAGAGTATGTGGCTGATTCACTTAATAATATCTGGCAATTAGAAAGTCTTTGAATCAGATTTCTTACAGTGCTTTGCAAATGTTTTGTGCAACTCATAACATGCCTTGATAGGTCCTACACATTTTTACAGCTATGGGACGCTAAGGCACACATGGAGTGAATTGCTCTCGGTCATTCATCAAGTTAGTGACAGGAGTGAGAATTTAGTCCAGCAGGTATCAGAAGGGGAGAGCGTGTGATAGTGTTAGGAAGAGACCTCTTCTTTTACCATGCTCTCCTTTCAGGCAACATGTGCCATCTTTGAAGTGGTGTCAGCATTGCAGTTGAGCAAAACTGTGCAGGAGCTGTTCCCGGAGTTGTTCACTGTTCTTCTGCAGCAGATCAGCCAAACCCTAGGACAAAAGATGCCTTTGCCCAGGATGAGACGCCGAAGGAGGTTATTTAGGAAAGGACAACAACTATGTGAGGGCAACCCTTGCAGGTAATTAGAAGAAAGGGAGCAAAACAAAGAGAATCCCAGTCCATTTGTGTGACACTCCCCAGGAGTTCTCAGGGTTATGAGGCACCTTACCATCACCTGCTTTTAATATGAGAAAGTCTTGTTTGTGCTTGCTATAGGTCAGTTCCCTGAAACCACCAAGCTCTGGCAACACAAACACTACTATCTAGGCCTCCTCAGGCCTCAGTCTCTTTGTCCTCTCTTTCTGACTACAGCTTAGAGAATCTCTATCAACAGATTCTCCTCTAAGAGAAGTCTCCCTGCGATTTACGTGCATCTCCCCACCAATCGGCTTTCCCCCATCTCTTAGTTTAAAAACTGCTCTACAGCCTTTTAAATGTTTAGTGCCAGTAGTCTGGTTCCACCCTGGTTTAGGTGGAGCCCATCCTTCCTGTATAGGCTCCCCCTCTCCCAAAAGTGTCCCCAGTTCTTGATAAATCCAAACCCCTCTTCCCTACACCATCGTCTCATCCACGCATTGAGACTCTGAAGCTTTGCCTGCCTACCTGGTCCTGCGCATGGAACTGGAAGCATTTCCAAGAATGCCACCATAGAGGTCCTGGATTTCAGGCTCTTTCCTAGCAACCTAAATTTGGCCTCCAGGACATCTCTCCTACCCTTCCCTATGTCATTGAGACCTACATGTACCACGACCACCGGCTCCTCCCCAGCACTACACATAAGTCTATCTAGATGCCTCTAGCATTTTGTCTCTTTTGCTCTCTGTTTCCCTCAAACACTGCTGTGGATGTCCCTTTAGGCAGATTCCTTATTCATGGGAGAATAGGTTTGTTGATTCTATAGCCCCACTCTAGCCAGGCAATCAGGTACATTTCTATCCAATTAGGCTTTCTCTGGGGAAGCTAATTAGTACTAGTAGTTACCAGAGTGCTGACCCCAAGTACAAGCTCTCAGCACCCTGTCACATCTCACTGGACATAGGGCCCCAAAATATCCATTAGTGATCACTAATCTCTCTGTGTCCCAGCTTTTGGGGTCTGATTGTGAATTTTTTCCATATTACTGTACTGTGCTAGTGCCCATACACCTTGCAGATAGGAGAAAGTGACTGCAAAATGTTGTCCATAGCAACACTAGTAATATGAGATGTATGAGACTGAAATACCTCCTGGGAATTAAGTCCTTCCAAAAACAGTGGTCCCCAGGATACTGTCAATGGATGAACTGTCAATGAACAACAGACCTGACAAGTAACTGGGGTTTCCTGACTGCTTAGGCTGTGCCTTTCTATTGGTTACTACAGTTCTGTGCCTCTTTTCCCCCAGGCTTTCTATTGAAGCATTAGAGGCTGTGCTTCTCAAGGCTATGAATGAGAAGCTGATACGAACTCTCTGGAAGCAGAAAACTTGGATGCTTCTTGAAAATCCGCAGACTCACCACGAGGGGGTGTGTTTGCTGGTGAGGTAAGAGATCTAGGAGACAGCACTTCATCCTCAGGGATCGGCAACAAATAGAGTGACTGACAGGGAACTTTCAGGTATAGCTTTGTGCGGGGTGCCCTGGGTGAGAAACACAGAGCTTCCATGCGTAGGTTTTAGAGTTGTATGGTCATAGCAGCTAAGCTTTTGAAGTGCACAGTCTGCCCCATAAGTGGTTCCTTTTGTCTTCCAGGGTTCTGCAAAGATCTGGACTAATAACAGTGGAGATCATACAGAGCCTCCTTCCCTGGGTAAATTCCCCATCAGAAAAGCAGCGAGTCACCAGCACAGCTTTCTTTGCTCAGGTATGAGCAGTTCCACCATTAGGCTGTTATCTGTTGTTTACCTTTCTCTGAGGAATTGTACAGTTCAGTTCATAGGAATTCATTTTAGATAGTAGAATGTGTCCTTTATAAGGAAATCTCATAAGGAACTTCATTACACCTTTCTTAATCATTTTCTCTTTGTTATTTTGGGGGCCTATACTAGCCTAGCCTAGCTGCCTATTCTAGTTGCTGGTTAAGAGAGAGTGAGCAAGATATAGATAGGCTACGTCTACATTGGCAAGATTTTGCGCAAATAGGGTATGTCTACACTACAGCACTAATTCGAATTAACTTAATTCAAATTAGTTAATTTGAAATAAGCTAATTCAAATGAGTGCATTTAGACCTAAAAACTAATTCGAATGAGCATTTTGCTAATTCGAAATAGCATGTCCACATTGAGTGGACCCTGAACCGAAGTTAAGGCTGGCCAGAACCAGTGCCGTCAGGGCATCAGGTTAGGACTTAAGGTGTGGAGCTGCTTCCTCAGGCTAGCCGAGGGCTGTGCTTAAAAAGACCTGACCCCCACCCCGGACAGACAGTTCTCAGGATTCCCCGCTTGCATGTCTAACTCGATGGGGACATCAAAGCAGTCCTGTCTTGGAGTGCCCTGAATGCCCACACTCGGCACATTTCAGCACTCGACCATCAGCCCGGCTGCACTTGCTGCAGGCTGCCATCTGGGGGAGGTCAATCAGGGGGCTATCAGGATCCAGGAGGCCCTACAGGAAAGCTTCCACCCCGAGGAGCCCGCAGAGCCACCCCAGTCCTCCCCATCGGGGGCTCGTGCCCCATTCCTCCCTCACCTCCTTCCACTTACCCTTCCCGAGCCCCCTCTTCCTGATGTAAAAAATAAAGGACATGTGTTCAAAAATAGAAACTCTCTTTATTTAACAAAACTGGGGGCGGGGGGGATTAACCTCTGGGGGACTGGGAAAAGGAGGTGGGAGAGGGGAAGAAAGAGGGTGGGAGAGGGGAGGTGGAAACCTGGGAGGAGGGAGCTGGAAGGGGGAAGCCAGGGGAAGAAGGAGGAGGGGAAGTATAAAACTATGGTACGCCATATCTTCAGAACTGTGTACAGATGTGGTCTTCTCACCTCAAAAACGATATGGCCTTGGAAAGGGTTCAGAAAAGGGCAAGTACAATGATTAGGGGTTTGGAACAGGTCCCATATGAAGAGAGGCTACAGAGATTGCGACTTTTCAGCTTAGAAAAGAGGAGACTGAGGGGGGATATGATAGAGGTCTATAAAATCATGAGTGGTGTGGAGAGGGTGCATAAAGAAAAGTTCTTCATTAGTTCCCATAATATAAGGACTAGAGGACACCAAATGAAATGAATGGACATCAGGTTTAAAACTAATAAAAGAAAGTTCTTCTTCACACAAAGTTCTTCTTATAGTCAACCTGTGGAACTCCTTGCCACAGGAGGCTTTGAAGCCTAGAACTATAACAGAGTTTAAAGAGAAGTTAGATAAATTCATGGAGGTTGGGTCCGTGGAGTGCTATTAGCCAGGGGGTAGGAATGGTGTCCCTGGCCTCTGTTTGTGGAAGGCTGAAGATGGATGGCACGAGACAAATGGCTTGGTCATTGTCTTCGGTCCATCCCCTCTGGGGTACCTGGTGTTGGCCGCTGTCGGCAGACAGGCTACTGGACTAGATGGACCTTTGGTCTGACCCAGTACGGCCATTCTTATGTTCTTATGTACTAAGCGCAGGGCTCAGGGTCGGGGGTCTCACTGGAACAACTTGATTTTCATGCAAACCTGCTCCTGGGTTTGGATGTGGCCTTTGGTGGCCAGGCTGGCAGCTATCCTGCCCTAGACGGCTGCATTCCTGTGCCTAGTGTGGAGGTCGTGGACGCTGGAGGCCTCCCCCCAAACCTCGATAATGTCCACGATCTCTGCACTAGACCAGGCAGGCGCCTGCCTCTTGTGGCCCTGGGCAGGCTCCTAGGAGCCGCCAGCCTGGTCCTGGGAAGAGGCGGAGGGCTGGGTGGCAGCAGGTGGCTGGCTCATGCCATGCCAGGTGCAGGGTCTGCTGGCTGGGTGCTGGCAGGCTTGCCACTGGCACAGGCACTGTAGCCAGACCATGCCCCTTTAAGGGCTCTGGGGCTCGGAGAGGGGCAGAAAAGTTTCCCTGGTTTGGCCCAGAGTGGCCATCAGGGCAACCTGATTAGGGTTAGCCTCCAACTAGTTCGAATTAAGTGGCTACACAGCCCTTAATTTGAACTACACAATTCGAACGAGGCGTTACTCCTCGTAGAATGAGGTTTACCTAGTTCGAATTAAGCGCTCCGCTAGTTCGATTTAAATTCGAACTAGCAGTTTGTATGTATAGCCGCTATTAAAGTTCATTCGAACTAACGGCTGTTAGTTTGAATTAACTTTGTACTGTAGACATACCCATACTTTTAACGCAAGAGTTTTTGCGTTAGAATATTTGCGCAAGAGAGCGTCTACACTGGCATGTGCTGTTGCGCTAAGAGGCGCTTTTCTGCAAAATCATCCGTGCCAGAATAGACGCTCTCTTGCGAAAGAAAGCTCCGATGGCCATTTTAGCCATTGGGCTTTCTTGCACAAGAAATTAATGTGGCCTGTCTACACTGGCCTCTTGCGCAAGAACAGTTGCACAGGAGGGCTTTTTCCTGAGCGGGAGCATCATAGGTTTTGCGCAAGAAGCACTGATTTTAGACATTAGAATGTCAGTGTTCTTGTGCAAGAACTCCCCACCAGTGTAGACAGGCAGCTGCTTTTGCGCAAAATCATGCCAATGTAGATGTAGCCATAGAATTTGAATTACTAGACCTTTTCTGACAATTCCTAGGGCTAATACTGACCAACAGCTCCTGATTTTGGTCTAGCTCAGCAAATCTTCTAAATGAATCTAGTGTCCTAATACTATAAAATAAGCAACATACAAATACATTAACATCTATCTTAGATTCTCATGAATGTAGAATAATAGATTCATAGATCATTAGAACTGGAAGGGATCTTGAGAGGTCTTCGAGTCCAATCCCCAGCCATCACGGCAGGACCAAGCACAGTCTAGATCATCCCTGACAGGTGTTTGTCTAACCTGCTCTTAAATATTTCTAGTGATGCAAATTCCACAACCTCCTGAGGCAATTTATTGCAGGGTTTAACCACCCTGACAGGCAGGACGTTTTTCCTGCTGTCCAACCTAAACTTCCCCTGATGTAATTTAAGCTCATGGCTTCTTATCCTATCCTTAGAGGCCAAGGAGAACAATTTTTCTCCATCTTCCTTAAAACATCCTTTTAGAAACTTGTATTATCTGAGTACTTCAAAATGAGAATGTAGTATCTGAGTGCCTCAAAACTCTTTAAAAGTATGTATCCCTACAACACCCCTGTGAGGCAGGGAAACACTATTAGTCCCATTTTGCAAACAGGAAACTGATGCACAGAAGGCCTAAGTGACTTGCCCAACATCATCTAGGAAGTCTTTGAGGGTGCAGGAAATTGAACTGGAACCTCCTAAGTCCTAGGCTGCTGACCACTGGAGCATCCTCCCTCTCCACAGCCTTGCTATAACGTCTGTGTCATATTTCACATTTACGCTAAGTCGCTATTTTAGAGGCTCATCTGGTGGTTCTAGGAATCTGTTTGTGCCCCCAAATCTTTCTACACCCCACCTAGGAAAGGAGTCACAAACGTGGGTTTTCAAGGTCTGCCTAGAGAGGCCTCATGAAAGCTGCCAATCAGAGCCCAGCTGGCTCAGATCTATGGAGCTACAGGGCTTTATTAGGTCAGTTCCTTTCAGGAAGTGGAGGGCCAAGAAAGGATGCTATTCTCTGGCCAAACCAATTCACAGGGGTTTATTTCAGGCAGCATTTTCTGAAGCTGAATTTGCAGAGAGAGAGTCCTTACGAGCCTTCAACATATAATTCGAGGGAGAAACTGAAAGTGGCCCCATAGGAAGAACCCAAGGAAAAAGTAGCAATAAACTGAAATGAAGCAATGACTCGCTGCTATTTCTAGGTTGGAACCAAGAGTAGTGGGCAGGCCCAGGTTCCCCAGTGGCATAAACCCGATGAAGGGGACAAGGCTTATGGAGAGGTTGAACAAAGAACAGAATATAAAGGGTCCAGAGTTGGGGCTGAAGACCCTAGTGAGGGCAACAGGACCTAAAAGGCATTTGTTTGGACTTTGGGACTTGGCCAGAGGGCTGAGCCATGGAAGACTCACTAAGATCGACTGGCAGGATGCACCTGGGCGAGAAAAGGACTGTGGTATCAAATGCAGTCACTGAGAGGCTTTCAAGGGATGAGCAATCCCCCATTATAGTGCCTAAAAGGAAAAAATCCATGTTTTTAACACAGTACTCATTCATATAGAATAATAAATTACAGTGTATTACGTGTCTCCTCAAATTATATTCGCTATCTTAATGAACAGATTAGAGCTAATGGACATGTTGATTTTATTTCAGCTAATGACTGATCCCATACTCAGGGAGAAGAAGACCCTTAAGTCTGCCTTACATATATTAGAAGAAAGGTCACGGGACAATAACAGCATTGTCCGTCAAATGGCTGTAAGAGGCCTAGGCAATTTAGTCTATGGGGCACCTGAGAAGGTAAGATAGAATACTGAATACAATGCAGCATAACTAGAGAAACTAAAGGAAACAATTGCTCAGGATTTACAGAGGCCATGCACAATGCACTAGGCCAACTTCTGCTCTCTCATACCCCTGTAACCTCTTTGCAGTCAATACACAGCAGGTTTGTTCCCTTGGTAAGCTGGGCATAAGGAAACAATATGGACTTAATATGATCATATGTAAATGTATACTCCCAGGAATGAAGAGTGTAGGCTTTATTTCCAAGATGAGAGATTCTATTCCAGGAAACAGAGACACTAAAAAACTCAAATCATGATAGATAATCAGCTGAACGTAAGCGCCCAGTACAAAGCTGTGACCAAAAGAGCTGAGGTGATCCTCGGAGGCATAGACAGAGGGATTCTGAATAAGAATAAAGAAGTTATTTTACCTCTGCTTATGGCACTGGTGTGAGAACTGCTAGAATACTATGTCAGGATCATGCCTGCAATTCAAGAAGGATGCTGATAAATTGGAGAAGAGTCACAAGAATTTTCAAAGGGCTAGAAAATGTGCCTTTAGATTCAATGGGGGGGGGGGGGGGGCGGGGAATGAAGCTAAACTAATTCAGACTGCTAGTAAGGCATACATTTTAATGGTAATTTTAATCATTGGAACCATTTACCAAGGGTTGTGGTGGGGTCTCTATCAGTAGCAACTTTAAAAACAAGATGGGCTGTTTTTCTAAAAGAGGTGCTCTAGTCAAACAGACATTATTTTGGGGAGGTTCTGTGTTGTGAAGGAGGTCAGACTGAATGATCACAATGGTCCCTTTTGGCCTTCAAATCTAAGTAATTAGAAATCTAATAGGATTACATAGGCGTAATATGGCACAGAGTTTGGCTTATTGTAGCTAGTACCTGATGTAAAATATAGCTATAGGTCACTAGGGGGGCAGATGAAATTCCCACTGCTTCATAATTGCTAAAAAAAACATATTCGAAATGTGGTTAGTGGAAAGTGTTTTTTAATGTCATACGTCTGAACAGGTGAAAAAGTACAAGAAGTTTCTTCTGGAGGCACTGATCAGGACTTTAGAAGACACTTTCAGTTCTGAAGTCGTCGAAAGCATGAAGGCACTGGCCAAAGTCCTTCAGGAGCTGAAAGGGAAGGACATAGGTTCTTCCTTCAGAGACCTCACCACACAGATCCGGAAGTACTTCGATAATGTACGTGAACAGAAGCCTTCAACCCCAGTTCAGCTGACATTGATGAGGCTCCATTTACAATGCATGATGTGTCCTCACTGGGCATTGTTCATGTCAGAATGAAGTGATTTTAGGCCTTAGGGAAGAGATGTGTTTTATGGAGGAGCAGAGAATTAAGAAAATGAGGATGCCATCCCTGCTCCTTCAGTCTCACCCTTCTGTTCATCTTTATTTCCAATGAGAATGGCAAAGGAAGTATGAATACTAGATTAGGTAGCTGCATAACAAGGAAAATGGGCATACAGGGTGTAATAGACTGTTTTGGGCCTGCTCCATACGATTTTTATGTCAGATGGTTGAAATTATTCCATTTTGCAGAGAAGTTTGAGATTTCAAATTTTGGTTTTGTTCCTATTTGGGGGACACACCCCCCAGCCCAAATTTCAAAACTCTTTGTGAAACAGTAATACTATTCTCAACCCAGCTCTACTGGGAGCCTTGCCTGAGGGCAGTCTACTGGCAGACTATGCTGGAGACAGGGAACCTGGAAACACTGGGAATTAGAGGTGCCAGGGTGCACATTTCCTGGCTCCTTGTCAGCCTGCCAGACAGGCTGTTCTGAAGGTGAGGGCCAGGAAGCCCAAGATCCCAGTCAGCCTGCTAGATGGGTCACCAAGAAGCTGACCAAGTACCCCTACTTGGCTTCTGGAAGAATTTTGTCAAAATTGAACTGTCTTCAAAGTATTTTGATGAATCAACACATTTGGCCCAAACTTGATTAATTCCAGTTCTTTTAAACTTCTGTCGTTGGAATCACTCTACCCTAATGTAGAAGAGACAGCTGTGCTAGATACATGATGTGGTTATTTCTTCGTTACCAACCTGTGTGGCTTTCTTGGCTATAGGAGGACAACACTCTTCGTGCATTGGCCTTTGTCCTGTTTGGTATCCTGGCCGGCTCTGCAAAGAGAAAATGGAAGGACTATTTTGCCAAGCAGGTTAGACAGAGCTGGGTCACGCTTCTTATGCACCTGCAAGATCCAAGCCCTGAGGTTTCAATGGTAAGAATGACAGTGACTTAATTACTAAGCAAAAAGAATCTTCCTCCTGATGCCAGGGGAGCTCTGCTATTCCTTCCCGCAGTGGAGACCTAAATTCTTCCCTCAGTTCATTGCCCTCCTTTTGAGTTAATCCCAGACAGGCTGGTCCTTAGCAGCCAGGGTTGTCTCACTGGAGTTCAGGATAGGTCATGGGTCTGATCCCAAGAGTTCATTCCTGCCTATCTCTGCACCCCACGTTCCTGCCTCCCCACAACAGAGGAAAGGCCACAGCTATGCCTAGTGAAGCAGCTTTCATAGCTACATCCGTTCTGAAAAAACATTGCTGCTATCTCCAGTTTTCAGTATTATAAAATCATAGAACCATAGGTTTGGAGGAGACCTCAGGAGGTCACTGAGTCCAACCTCCTGCCCAAAACAGGACCAGCCTCAACTAAACAATCCCAGCCAGGGCTTTGTCAAGCTAGGACTTGAAAACTCTAGATTTAGAGGTTCCGTTGCCTCCCTAGGTAACCCATTCCAGTGCTTCACCACCTTCCTAGTAAAATAGTTTTTCCGACTATCCAACCTAGACCTCCCCCACTGTAACTTGAGACCATTGCTCCTCATTCAGTCATCTAGTACCACTGAGAACAGCCTCTCTCCATCCTCTTTGAAATCCCCCTTCAGGTAGTTAAAGCCTTCTATCAAAGCTCCCCTCACTCTTCTCTTCTGAAGACTAAATAATCCCAAATCCCTCAGCCTCTCCTTGTAAATCATGTGTTCCAGCCTCCTAATCATTTTTGTTGCCCTCCGTTGGACTTTCTCCAATGTATCAACATTTTTTAAGTAATGGGGTGCCCAGAATTGGATGCAATACTCCAGAAGTAGAATCCCTTTCCCCCTATTAAAGTCATGCTGGCATATTTTCTGTCTATTACTTCAGGGGAATCCCTTTTATTCTTCGGGTAGATGAGCAGTCAAGGACATGAGTTCCATTTGAATGAGCACAATACGTGTTATGGAACAATTCAATGGTGCAACCCTCTTTTTCAGGAGTGCAGAGCTACATTTCATCTCTGTGCCCCATTTTTGGGACTGAAGAGGCTCCAAACTATACTTAATGAGCATCTTAGCTGGAGAACCGAGCTGAACCCTGAGGAGCTCCAGATGGATATCTGCAGACACCTTGTGAGTGACCTATAGAATTATATGAGATTATTGACAGCATAGGCTTGTGGTGTAGAAGCAGGGGGAATGTGTGATGGGCAATGGAAGTATCTATGGGTATGTCTACGCTACAAAGTTAGTTTGAACTAACGGACGTTAGTTCGAACTAACTTTCATAGGCGCTACACTAGCGCTCCGTTAGTTTGAATTTAATTCGAACTAACGGAGCGCTTAGTTCGAACTAGGTAATCCTCATTCCACGAGGATTAAGCCTAGTTCAAACTTACTAGTTCGAATTAAGGGCTGTGTAGCCCCTTAATGCGAACTAGTGGGAGGCTAGCCCCCCCCAGGTTTCCCTGGTGGCCACTCCGGCCAACACCAGGGAAACTCGTATGCCCCCCTCCCGGCCCCGGACCCCTTAAAGGGGCACGGGATGGCTACGGTGCCCGTGCCAGGTGCAAGCCTGCCAGCACCCAGCAGGCAGACCCTGCACCTGGTGCGGATCGAGCCACCCACCCGATGCCCCCCAGTCCTCCCCCTCTTCCCGGGACCAGGCTGGCGGGTCCTGGGAGCTTGCCCGGGACCGCAAAAGGCGGGCACCCTCCTGGGCTAGTGCGGACATCGTGGACCTCGTCCACGATCTCCGCACTAGGCACAGGAAGGTGGCCGGCTAGGGCAGGAGAGCTGCCAGCCTGGCCACCCAGGAGCAGGAGTGCATGAAAATCAAGGTGGTCCACTGAGACCCCCGACCCTGAGCCCTGAGCTTACAATGGCCATCCTGGGTCAGAACAAAGGTTCATCTATCCCAGTAGCCTGTCTGCCGACAGCGGACAACCCTAGGGACCCTGGAGGGGATGGACCGAAGCCAGTGACCAAGCCATTTGTCTCATGCCATCCCTCTCCAGCCTTCCACAAACTTTGGGCAGGGACACCACTCCTACCCCCTGGCTAATACCACTCCATGGACCCAACCTCCATGGCTTGATCTCACTTCCCTTTAAACTCTGTTCTAGTTGTAGCCTTCACAGCCTCCTGCAGCAAGGAGTTCCACAGGTTGACTCTGTGCTTTGTGAAGAACAACTTTCTGTTACTAGTTTGAAGCCTGTTACCCATTCCTTTCCTTTGGTGTCCTCTAGTCCTTCTTTATGGGAACTAATGAAGAACTTTTCTGTATGCACCCTCTCCACCCAAATCCTGGTTTTAGAGACCTCTATCCTGTCCCCCCTCCGTCTCCTCTTTTCTAAGCTGAAAAGTCCCAGTCTCTTTAGCCTCTCTTCATATGAGACCTGTTCCCAACCCCTGATCATTTTAGTTGCCCTCCCCTCTGCCACCCTCTCTCTTCCCCTCTCCCACCCCCTTTTCCCAGTCTCCCCCAGTTTTGTTCAATAAAGACAGATTCCATTTTTGAACACAATTGTCCTTTATTTTGTACATCAAGAAGAGGGGCTAGGGAAGGGTAAGTGGAAGGAGTTGAGGGCGGAATGGGGTACGCGCCCCCGATGGGGAGGACTGGGCTGGCTCTGCGGGCTTTTGTGGTGGAAGCTCTCCTGCAGCCCCCCAATTGCCCCATCTCCCCAGATGGCAGGCTGCGGCAAGTGCAGCCGGTCTGATGGCCAAGTGCTGTGATGTGCCCAGTGTGGGCACTCCGGGCACTCCAAGCCAAGACTGCTTTGCAAGCGGGGCACCCCTGAGAACTGTCTGTCCGGCGTGGGGGTTGGGACCCTTTAAGCACAGCCCTCGGCTAGCCTGAGACAGCATCTCCACGCTCTTAGTCCTCCTCTGATGTCCTGCCGGCACTGCTTCTGGCCATCCGTAACCCCGGTTCAGGGTCCACTTAATGTGGACATGCTAGTTCGAATTAGTAAAACGCTAATTCGAACTAGTTTTTTAGTCTAGATCCGTTAGTTTTAATTAGCTTAGTTCGAATTAAGTAATTCGAACTAAGTTAGTTCGAATTAACGTTGTAGTGTAGACGTACCCTATTAGAGTGGGATACAGGACTGAGGGTGAGAGGAATGTAAATCTGCCATAGATTCCCACTTTCCCCACTTCTACACAGCCTCCTGTCCTTTCTTTTATTTACTTGTTTAAATTAAAAAAAAAGTCTGAGTGAGTCCAATAACTGACAGCAGTGGCAAGAGGAACACAGACTGTTTACTTGTGGTTTGTAAAGGCATGTGTTGGCAGTCAAAGGGCATTTCTAGCCAGAGAGAGCTCATGTGTCCCTGATTTTCTCTAGGCCAAAGAGAAGGCTGAGCTACTGGAGAACTTTTACAAAAGCACCATCACATACTTCTGCAGCAGCTGGGAAGAGATCCGGGCAGATGCAGCCAAGTTAGCTGGTGAGAGAAAGTGTGCCGTGTCCCTTTTGGTATTCCCTTTGAGGTAGACAGAAAAAGTCCCTGTGTGCAGCACTGAGCTACTATTAATCTCTCCGTGCTGTGACTTCTCATGCATAAATGGAGATGTTAATGTTCTCCTACTTCTCCAGTGTGGTGTTAGGAGGAATTTGTAATTTGCAATAGAATGCTTTGAGATGGCGCAGTCATTTAGTAGCAGAGGCTGGCACACTGTCACGTAGGGTATGTTTATTCTCCGATCAAACTAGTGTGCTAAAAATAGAGTAGCTGTGGCAGGAGTAGCAGGAGGGGTTAACTATTCCAAGGATGATCCCATCCAAACCCAAAAGTCTGTTCTCAAGGTGGCTAGCTCCTCCGACTGCTTCTGTCATCTGACCTGCACTCTATTTTTAGTAGTCAGAGTTAGTGTGGACTCAAACTATAGACCTAAGCTCAGTGTTGTTCACTGTTCCTTACTGGTGCTTCATCACTGGGAGGTAGGCAGGCCACCGCCACACAGTGCCTGCTGTTGCAGGTTCCTGATTGCCTTGCCCAGGAAGCACTAGATTCCTCCCCTTTGGCCCTGTGCCATCCTTTCCTTAGCACACCCATGCAAGCCAGGCAAGCATTGTGGCCTAATTAATTTATCCATGTGAGATCCTTGCTTAGTACGCACTTATTCCTGGCCCCAGCCCTTTGTTCACACCACTAGATTAATACACTATCCTAGTATATCTCCAATAACTGACAGCAGTGGCAAGAGGAACATAGATTGTTTAAAGCAAATGAGGTTTTATGTAAACATTCTTAATTTTTTTCTCTTCAGTGTGGACGCTAAACTTTTCTAGTATTTTCTTGCCTACAGCTCACCTTAGACCCACAATAGAAGCCAAAGGGCCAATGTTATCACCTTGCACTTAACAAGAGAAGGTTTTTTATTGATGTTTATTTTACACTGCTTATTTAGGCATCATCCTGGAACATACGGACACCAAGAATATGAAATGGCTGGACATGGAACATCTGTTGACCTGTAAGTAACAAATACAGGTGAAATCCTATTCATTAGTGAGTTATAAAGAAATTTAGCTGACAAGCAAGCAGTAACTGATACCACAGGTGTGAAGTGCATCAGCCACACATCAAAGGACAGATTCAGCTTTAGTCTGCTCTGAAAGAGGTACGTCTACACTACAGCGTTAATTCAAGTTAACTTAATTCGAAATAGTTAATTTGAATTAAGCTAATTCGAATTATGCATCTATACACAAAACCTATTTCAAAATAGCATTTTGTTATTTTGAAATAGCGCGTCCACACTGAGTGGACCCTGAACCGAAGTTCAGGCTGGCCGGAACCAGTGCTGGCAGGGCATCAGGTTAGGACATAGTGTGTGGGGCTGCTGCCTCAGGCTAACTGAGCTCCGTGCTTCACGGGACCCTACCCCCACCCCGAACAGACAGTTCTCAGGGTTCCCCGCTCGCTTGTCTACCCCGATGAGGGAGAGCAAAGCAGTCCTGTCTTGGAGTGCCCTGAGTGCCTGCACTCGGGACACCACAGCACTCGGCCACATGGAGCCAGAGCTGCCCCTGGGCACACCGGTGCGTCTCGTAGGGTTGTTGCCATCAGCCCAGCTGCACTTGCTGCAGGCTACCGTCCGGGGAGTCCATCGGGGGGCTGTCAGGATCCAGGAGGCCCTGCAGGAGAGTGTCCACCCCGAGGAGCCCTCAGAGCCACCCCGGTCCTCCCCACCGGGGGCTCGTGCCCCATTCCTCCCTCACGTCCATCTACTTACTCCTCCCTAGCCTCCCTTCCTGATGTCAAATAAAAGACATGTATGTTCAAAAATAGAAACTGGGTTTATTGAACAACAGGCTGAACCTCTGGGGAGACTGGGAAAAGGAGGTGGGAGAGAGGAATAGAGTGGGTGGGAGAGGGGAGGGTGAAAGCTGGGAGGAGGAAGTTGGAAGGGAGAAGCAAAGGGAAGAAGGGGGAAGGGAAGATCAGGGCCCAAGGTTGGGGGTCTCACCGCACCAACTTGATTGTCATGCAAACCTGCTCCTGGGTTCGCATGTGGCCTTTGGTGGCCAGGCTGGCAGCTATCCTGCCATTGACGGCCGTGTTCCTCTGTCTAGTGCGGAGATCATGGATGCTGGGGCATCCCTCCCAAACCTGAATAAGGTCCATGATCTCCACCCTGGACCAGGAAGGCACCCGCCTTCTCCAGCCCCTGTCAGGCTCCTGGGTGCTGGCAGACTGCTCCTGAGGAGCAGTGGAGGGTTGGCTGCCAGTGCCTTGCTGGCTCACGTTTTGTGGCTACTGGCTCATGGGCCCCGGTGGCCACTGCTGGCTCTTGGCTGGTAGGCTTGGATCTGGCACGGGCCAGGGTCTATCCCTTTAATGGCTCTGGGGCCAGGGGGAGAGGAGAGGAAGTTTTCCTGGTTGTGCCCAGAGTGGCCACCAGGGCTCCCTGGGAAGGGCTGGAGGCCCCCTATTTTGAATTAATTGTCTACACAGCACTTAATTTGAAATAGCTATTTCAAATTTGGTGTTACTCCTCGTAGAATGAGGTTTACCAAATTTGAATTAAGCGCTCTGCTATTTCGAATTAATTTCGAAATAGCGGTTTGCATGTATAGATGCTATTAAAGTGAATTCAAAATAACAGCTGTTATTTTGAATTAACTTTGCGGTGTAGACGTACCTGGAGGAAACTGCAGCCAGTGTGATATAAGTCAGTGCATCTCCTGGCTACCCTGGCAATGCCTCTTCCCAACCTGTGTGATCCACTCTTTGGGCTCCATCGGCTCCCTGGGAGCCACTTTTTGCTACCCCAAACTCCACACCATCAGATTTATTTCTGTCAGGAGATGTAAAATAACTTAAAAGCAGAAGCTATTGAGTCAATGGAGCACCTTCCAATTGGATGAGTTTCTGGTAGGGTCAGGGTCTCCCCTCTCCCCCCTCCTCCATCTCAGTTTGGAGCTTGGAAGGATCCCAATGGAGGAACCTAAAGCTTTGTTTGTACAGAGAGCTTCTGGAGCTTGGTACTCACTGGTACTAAATCTCCAGCTACTGCAGGCATAGGTGACTATATGAAAAGTGAGTCATATTCTCTGTAATTCCAGCTCTCCAGGTCCTACAGAATGACCCAAGTCCCATTGTCCAGCTGGTGGCAACTCAGGTCCTAAGAGACATCTGACCTGGATGAGTGCTCGGGGAATGAAGCACAGACAAATAGAAGAAAGAGCTCCTGCTTCTGTTTCCAGCTTGCACATCATATACTTGGGTGGGAAGCTAGACTGAACGCTATATCTGCTAGCTGTCTATGGGGTAGGGGAGTAGTATAAGGGCCCTACCATCAATCAAACATTAGCCCCGCCCCCTGACCCTGGAAGTCCCCCCCCCCCGACTCCCCGGAAGTCCCTTCTCCCTTGTCACTGGCAGTCCCGCCCCTGGAGGGTAGTACATCCGGGTCGAGAGGGAC
Organism: Pelodiscus sinensis; assembly: GCF_049634645.1. NCBI lineage: Eukaryota > Metazoa > Chordata > Testudines > Trionychidae > Pelodiscus > Pelodiscus sinensis. Next base: position 11,846,745 of record NC_134743.1, read on the forward strand.
AGGTGACCGGAAGTAAAAAAGGATGTCATGTGACCCCGGTTAGGCCCGTCCCCTGTCACCGGAAGTCCCGCCCTTGGGGGTAATACATCCGGGGTAAAGAGGGGCAGGTGACCGGAAGTAAGGGGTGTCATGTGACCCCTCTAAGGACTTGCCCCTCCTCCCTCTACCAATCAGGAAGGGCTTTCCCCGTAGGAACGTCCCGCGAACCGCTTTGACCAATCGGAGGGCAGTTCCGGGAACGGATGACCCGTCCAGAAGTGGGTCGTGTGACCCCTCTAAGAACTCAACCCGCCTCCCTCCACCAATCAGGAGGAGTTTTTTCCCTGTAGGACCGCCTCGTGAACTGCTTTGACCAATCGGGGGGCAGTTCCGGGAACGGATGACCCGCCCAGAAGTGGGTCGTGTGACCCCTCTAAGAACTCACCCTGCCTCCCTCTACCAATCAGGAGGGTTTTTTTCCCTGTAGGACCGCCCCACAAATCGCTTTGACCATTCGGGGGGTGCAGTTCTGGGACCCGTTGACCAGACCGGAAGCTGGTCGTGTGACCCCTCTAAGAGCTTCCCGTGACACCCTCTGTCAATCAGAGCATAGCACTTCCCCATAAGTTCTAGCGCCACACAAAAGAGGCCATCTTGTTCCAAGATACAGCTAGGACACCGCAGCGGCACGCCCACGCTGTCTGAGCACGTTCCGCTCAAGCAGAGGCGGCAACAATACCTGCAAGAGTGGTCATGACTGTATACTGTGTGGCAAAACTCACAATAATTTTTTGCTCCGAACAACTTTTTCACATCCAGAACCCCATAGTAATGCTTATCTCCGCCAAGCGCCGCGCGCCCGGGGCCGGCGCTCCCCCCGCAAGCGCCACGCGCCCGGGGCCGGCACTCCCCCTGCCAAGCGCCGCGCGCCCGGGGCCGGCGCGCCCCCCCGTGCAAGCGCCACGCGCTATGTGCCCAGGGCCAGGTCAGCCCCGAGCACCTGGCGGGTGCATGCAAATGCCCCTGCGGGCGCCATAGCGCCCGTGGGCACCGTGTTGGGGACCACGGACCTACGGCAATAACAGTATTTAATAAGATTTCCAAACACAGTTCAGCACATAGGCCCTGGAGCTTGCAGTTTATACCCTCTGGAGTCCAAGTCAAACAGTCATGGTACCGCTGGGCTGGCGCATTTATGACACAACCCTCACAGTCCTCAAAAAGCTTTTCCCTAAGACAGTGACTAAGGACGGTATAAACACTAATGCGTACAATAGAGCGCATAACTTTTTTACGCTTATGATGTGGCACTGGCTCAACTAGGTCAATGCACAGCCACCTCCTGAATTCTTCATGGCCGTCATCCTAGGCGTTCTCTTCAATGCTTTGTATCGGTGTTGAGCAAAAACAAGGTGGGCCCGGTTCGTCTTCCTCGTCCGATGCAATGCTGTCCTGGGTCTGACGGTCAGCTAGAAAGGCATCGTCAAGCTGTCAAAAGATTGCCAGAAAGAAATAATGTAAGACGCTCTGGTCATTTTTTTTTTAAAGTTTACAAAATCCCGGATTCCTAACCCCATGATGCCCCAACTTCGATCTTTCATTTACCTATTTGGCTTCTTTTCCATGCGTCTTGTCCGACTCCTGGGAGCCATGGGCACCTTCTTCCTCCAGGCTATCTAGCTTGTCTGGCTGCATCGTGAGCGGTTGGGTTTCGGTGTCAGATATTGGTGTATCCATCAGCGGGTGGGTCAAAGGGCTCCCTTCAACTTCTCCTTCCTCCTCGGAACTGTCGCTGATGTAGCGCTTTCTTCTCGGCACCAAAACAAAGTTGGTGAAAGAAGCCATGTTTCCGCTCAGCGTTTGCACGCTCTCTGAAACACGCGCTCTTGGAACAAGATGGCCTCTTTTGTGTGGCGCTAGAACTTACGGGGAAGTGCTATGCTCTGATTGGCAAAGGGTGTCACGGGAAGCTCTTAGAGGGGTCACACGACCCGTCTTTGGTCTGGTCAACGGGTCCCGGAACTGCACTCCCCGGATTGGTCAAAGCGATTTGTGGGGTGGTCCTACAGGGAAAAAACCCCTCCTGATTGGTAGAGGGAGGCAGGGCGAGTTCTTAGAGGGGTCACACAACCCACTGCTGGGTGGGTCATCCGGTCCCAAAACTGCCCCCCGATTGGTCAAAGGGGTTCGCGGGGCGGTCCTACAGGGAAAAACCCCCTCCTGATTGGTGGAGGGAGGCGGGGCAAGTTCTTAGAGGGGTCACACAACCCACTGCGGGGCGGGTCATCCGGTCCCAGAATTGCCCCCCCGCTTGGTTAAAGCGGTTCGCGGGGCGGTCCTACAGGGGAAAAACCCTTCCTGATTGGTTGAGGGAGGCGGGGCGAGTCCTTAGAGGGGTCACATGACACTCCTTACTTCCGGTCACCTGCCCCTCTTGACCCCGGATGTATTACCCCCAAAGGCAGGACTTCCGGTGACAGGGGACGGGCCTAACGGGGGTCACATGACACCCGGTCAGCTGTCCCTCTTGACCCGGATGTACTACCATCCAGTGGCCGGACTTCTGGTGACAGGGGAGAAGGGAATTCTGGCGGTCAGGGGGCGGGACTTCCGGGATCAGGGGGCAGGGCTAACGTTTGATTGATGGTAGGTCCCTTATACTACTTAGGGGATTACACATGCCGGGGGAATTCACTAAGGGTGGCTTTAATTGGCATTTAAGCATCTAACTGTGGATTTTGGTGATTTCCTTTAGATATCCAGGGCCTTTAACTGTGCTTGTATTGTCCAGTCTCATAAGTTGCTGAGTGTCCTCAAACTCCCTCTGATGATATTGGGAGTTCAGAACACTCTGCCCTTCAAAGAAGGTACTCAGCAGATATCATTCGTCCTCCAAATTTAGAGGCTATGATCCTCCACCTCATAGAAAAAGTTTCCTGAATAGTTAGGTTTCTAGTCTCTCTCAGCACTTTACTCTTGCCCTCCTGGGTTCTGGGCCTATGAGGAGTCACCAGACAACAGTTAGCAAAGGAGGGTAAAAGGCTGAGGGGGTCTGGGATATCATTGTCTGTGGTTCTCAATGGGGAGAGAATCTTCCTGTGATGGCTGAATATGGGAAGGGGATCAGTGTTTTCCCCTGTTGAATTGACACTTTCTGATAATTCACTATATTAGGTAATAGGAGTTCCCCTAATCTTGTGGTGTTTCCTGTTTTGGAGATTGTTTTCCATTCCATATCCAGCAGCTTAATCCCAACCCATATTATTATATTTATTAAGGGGCATTGTACAAATGCTGATGACTCTTTAAGTTTATTTCTCAGGTGCTGGCCATGCTGTGTCTCACAAACAGTCACCTGTAAATAACCCTCCCCTGTAAATAATATAGTGTTTGTATTTACTGTGCACATGTTTCCAATTAAACTCTTTGAAGTATCTGTTTCAATTACTCAGGGGCCTGATTTCTTCTTTCAGAGTATGTCTACACTACAGCATTATTTCAAAATATCTTATTTCGAAATAGCGCGTCTACACACAAAATGCATTTTGAAATAGCGTTTTGCTATTTCGAAATAGCGCGTCCACACTGAGTGGACGGTGAATCGCATTTAAGGCCGGACAGAATCAGGTCCGGCAGGGCATCAGGTCAGGAGTTACTTTGTGTGGCTGCTGCCTGAGGCTGTCTGAGGCCTGTGCTTAAAGGCACCCCCCTGGACAGCCAGTTCTCAGGTTTCCCTGCTTGCTTGCCTAACTCCATGAGGGACAGGAAACCATTTTGTCTCTGTGTGCTCTGGTTGCCTTCACTCGGGACATCACAGCACTCTGCAACGTGAAGCCAGAGCTGCCCCTGGGCACTCTGGTGCTTTTCGTGGACGCGTTGCTGCGGACCTGTCTGAACTTTCTGCAGGCTGCCATCTGAGAGGTCCATCAGGGGGCTGTCAGTATCCAGGAGGCTCTGCGGGAGAGCTTCCATCCTGAGGAGCCCTCAGAGCCTCTCTGGTCTGCCCCACTGGGGGCTTGTGCCTCATTCCTCCCTCACGTCCTTCCACTTACCTCTCCCTAAGCCCCCTTCCTGATGTCAAATAAAATACACGTATTTTCATGAACACAAACTATCTTTATTTAACAAAACCCCGGGGGAGAGGGGGGAGAATGAAACTCTGGTGAGACTGGGGAAAGGAGGCGGGAGAGAGGAGAAGAGAGGGGGGGGAGAGGGAAGGGGGAAAACTTGGGGGGAGGAAGCAAGGGGAAGAAAGGGGAGGGGAAGGTCAAGGCTCAGGGTTGGGGGGCTCTCCAGACCAACTTGATTTTCATGCAAACTTGCTCCTGGGTTCACATGTGGCCTTTAGTGCCACGCTGGCAGCTATCCTGCCATTGACGGCCGCATTCCTCTCTCTAGTGCAGAGATCATGGACATTGGGGGCAATCCCCCCAAACCTGAATAAGGTCCATGATCTCCACCCTGGACCAGGAAGGTGCCCGCCTTCTCCAGCCCCTGTCAGGCTCCTGGGAGCTGGCAGACTGCTCCTGGCGAGTGGTGGAGGGCTGGCTGCCAGTCTTTGCTGGCTCATGTTTGGGGGCCACTGGATCAGGGGTAGTGACTGCTGGCTCTGGCCTGGCAGGCTTGGAACTGGCACAGACACTGTGGCCAGAGTCAACCCCTAAAGGCTCCGGGGAGGGAGGAAGGAGAGGAGTGATCTTGGTTGAGGCTGGAGTGGCCACCAGGGCACCCTGGGAAGTGTCAAAGTCAGACAGGACTCACAGATTTGGCAGACTGCTCTGTTTATTTCAGCAAAGCTTTGCTAAAATGCATTCAGAAAATGTGAGTACCATACAAGGTTCAAACCCCTTGTTTTTATACAGTCAAAAGGCCAAGTTAACAAGATCAAAGGGTGTGGCAAAACTTCACATTATTAGTGTGGTTAAGTATCTTCATTTCAATATCAAGCACACAGCAATCTCCTGGCTATATCTCCCTGATTATCTAGAATTGCTTTCTGTCTAACACCTAATGTTTCTCTTCCTGTTAAACTCAGGCCCAAATTGGCTAGCACCTTGATCTGCATACCTACAATCAACATTAACATACTTTTCTTCTTCCTCTTAAAAGACAAACAGAATTCCTTCAACTTATTCAATTATTACAGTACAATTCATCTTTCTCCTACAGTATAATTCTTTCTACTTTCACAATCCCTCCTTTTGGTCAAGCCTCGCCTATGACCAACAATTACTGGGTTCCTTGCATTAACCGTTCTTTGTCTTTTTGTTCATTAGTGATATTTAAAAGCATCAGATTAGCACTCTGGTGAGGGGACATGTCTGTGACATGTCTTGCACAGTTTTGGATACAACAGGAGATTAACTGAAAACATACAAAAATTATTAAGATTCCAAATAGGATAGTCAGGGCTTCCTGAAACAACCAGTTTCCTATGCCAGAGAAATTGGACAAGTTACTTAGCCATTTTCACAGGGAACTTGGCTCTTCGTTGGAAAGGTATGCAATCTTTTTTAAGTAGCTAGCGCGATCTATTATATCATTGGTGTTGTCTGGTATATATACACAACATTCTTTGCCAATGAGAGCACAGGTCCCTCCTTTTGCTGCCAGCACTATATCCAATGCCTGACGGTTTTGGAGGACCACTTGTCTGATCGCTCCTGTTTCTTTGGCCAGGGCCCTTAAACTTTTTCCAGTTTCATTTTCCATGATTTTAACTACTGTTTGTAACCTCAGAAGCCTTTTTGCATGATGTATTACTCCCCCAAGTGGGTCAAAGGAACCACCAATAGCCTCTTCCCAAGTTAAAGGGCTTATGTGATTCACATACCATTGGGCATCCGACAAGTCCCTTCTTTTTCGCCTAAAATTACGGAGGCGTTCTCATGGGAAGGACTCTAACACTCGGAATTGTGGGAAGAGTTGGGCGGGATAACAGATACCTGACCAGTTAACTGGTAATGTGGTATAGGCCTTTGTTCCACAGACCCAATGATGCCCTATCAAAGCCGGGAAGGGTCGGTTGCACCCCTTTGCCATATAGGTGTCTACAAAGGAGGAGTAATATCCCCCGAAGGGCACACGGTGATTCTCCTTACGGGGAGTGGTGTTATTTGCATGGCATTAAAGATTGTACTGATGTTACAATATGCTGGAGACAACTGCTCCTCCCCAGATTCAGCCCCGTCCCATTACACACCAAACACCAGTGACCTTTTTTCTCCTCCACACTTATCCGTTTAGATACATTTATTCCCACAATTATTCCCACTGCTTCCCAAGTGTCATTACTGTTCCATGTCTTGTTAAACGGGTGAGGCCTGGGGAATTAAGTGGGATTGCCAAGACAGGAACCAGCTTGTGAGTGGGATGGAATGTGGCTGCAGACCCAGCAATTAGAGATATTAAGGGTCTGAGCGATCCATACTTGCTGGTGGATAAAAGAATTGTCATTGTCATTGTGGATTCCCCAGATCTTAAGACACCAGTGGCCGAGGAACAGGCCCCACCAGAGGCACATGTTGGAGGCCAGACCCTTTTGGTTCTGACAACCTCCACTGAGGGACCCGCAGTTACGGTTTTATGTCCACCAGGCAGCAGGCGCTAGGCTCACTACTGCTTCTTCTTGGGCTTTGCTTTTGGTCCTCATCTGCTTCAGGCAATCCTTACGCGAACGTAGGTTGTAAGGTATTGCAGGCTGTTCCTCTACGTCTTCTTCTGGAGTCAAAATTGACTCTGCATGGTCCTGAGGTGATGATTGGTCCGCTGGGGATGGTGCCTTCTTACACTGCGAAGCCTGTATCCATGCTGCGATGCCGGATAACTTAACAGCCGTGTGGGCAGTGAGCAGCACCTGATGCAGGCCCTTCCACCGGGGTTCCATGGCGTGTTTTCGTTGGTGGTGTCGTACGTAGACCCAATCACCTGTCTCGAGAGTGTGGCAGGCATCCGAGGTGGGTTCTGTCGGCCAGGCGGCTCGAACCTGTGAATGGAAGTGACTTACAGCTTGCATTAGTCCCTTGCAGTACTGAAGGAGTGTACTGTGAGTCAAGTTCAAGTCTGAGACTGGAGTAATGGTAGCCATTGTTCACATAAACAATTTCAAAAGGACGGGCGACCCAGGAGTCTTTTTCTGTTTCTGAGGCAGAGTCTTGGAGCAGGGTGACTTTAGAAAGGGACTGCGGTGGTACAGAAACAGAAAGGGAACCGAGAAACGCACCTGGGGAAGGTTCTATGGCAGCATTACCCTTAGCAACATCAGTATCTGCTGTGGAGTGACCAGGGCACTTAACAATAGCTAATGCAGATGGGAGTGCATACAGGAGAGCAGCAATGTAGGGGCCATTCTTGATAGGGGTACCAGCAGAGGTAAGGAAACCCCGAGCTTGCCAGAGGGTGCCAAAGTCATGTACAACCCCAAAAGCATATCGAGAATCAGTATAAATGGTGGCGGAGCGTCCCTCAGTCAGAAAGCAAGTGCGGGTTAGGGCAACTAGTTCAGCGACTTGTGCTGAGGTCACAGAAGGGAAAGGCGCAGCTTCTAGGGTTTCAGAGAGTGATACCACAGCGTATCCTGCGAGGAGACGACCTTGGCTATCTCTAAAGCAGGAACCGTCAGTGAATAACACAAGGTCGGAGTTAGAGAGAGGGACATCAGAAAGGTCGGGGCATGAGACGGTGACAGCAGAGACACTTGCAAGGCAGTCGTGGGGTTCACCGTCATTAGCCAGAGGAAGGAGAGTGGCAGGGTTCAACTGAGAACAGCACTTTATGGTGATATGCGAAGCCGAAAGCAGTAAAAGTGAGGCGGGCGGAGGAAAGGTGAGCTGTATTACATTGTAGCAGGAGAGTATCTATAGAGTGAGGGACCATGAGAGAAACAGGAGAGCGGAGGACAAGGGACTCAGACATTTCAATTAGGCGTGCCGCGGCAGCCACAGCACGCAGACAGGGGGGTAGACCTTGGGCAACAGGATCCAAGGTGGCAGAGAAATAAGCTACTGGACGATTTTTGCCACCATGCTCCTGAGTAAGAACCCCAAGTGCACAACCAGATTGCTCGTGGCAGAAAAGGGTAAAGGCTTACAGTAGTCAGGTAACCCTAAGGTGGGGGGGGGGGGCAGTGAGAAGCACTAAAGAGTCAGTTTCTGAGGCAGATAATGAAGGGGAACAGAGGAGTAGATCATTTACACATTGGACCAATGTGGACCCAGAGGGGAAGACCAGGTCAACAAGGTCTTTGGCTAATGCTTGGGAAAAGTAAGACGGGCTTTCTGTGTACCCCTTGGGAAGCATACTGCTGCTCCTTGTAAGAAAAGGCAAAAAGATACTGGGACGTAGGGTGAACCGGGACAGAAAAGAAAGCAGAACACAGATCAACATCAGTAAAATGAGTTGCATCTGGCAGGATAGAAGCCAGATTAGTTGCTGGGTTAGGGATTACAGGAAAGGTGGGTACAACAATGCAGTTAATAGCTTGAAGATCCTGAACAAACCACCATGATTTACCATCAGCTTTTCGAACTGGGAGGAGGATAGGGGTGTTACAGGGGCTGGAACAGGGGACAATAATGCCTTGTTCCCACAGGGTGGATTTGACCGGAGCTGAAACCTTTAAATCCCAAAAACCCGGTGCCACGACCCCTTCTCTGACCTTATCCCCATTCTTGGTACCCTCCCCATTCCCAGTACTGTCTGCCCTGCCCTGAATAATGCTGTATTTGCAGAGCTATCAACTTTTGTGAGGACTGCTTCTCTTTCTTTTTAGAGTGCAGTGGCAATGCTCTGCCACTGCTTGCAATTTGTCCATGGTCTTGGCCTCCCATCCAACACTTATTTGCTTTAACATACTGCTAATAGCAGATAAGAGGCTATTAACAAACGCATGTGCCAGGGCGCCCTGTCCATTTTTACCTGGTTGCTGTATCCCAAAAAACCCAAAAAAACCCAACCAAACAAACAAAAAAACCATCAGTCAGTCTGTGTGATAGTTGCCCGGGTTTTTTTCTTTGTTGCTGTTTACGGGGTTATAAGTAGTTTACACAGTTGCAGGAGGTCTGCTTCAGAGGGTTCATAGGCATTGCACACTAGCAAAATTCCTCTGCAAATTTGGTAGGGTTTTCCTGGGGCTTTGGAAAACCTTTTAAAATCGAGTGGAGCTCCGTGTGGGTCCAGGGTTTATAGCTTCAAGTGGGACCGGTCTGAGTCTTCTTGGAGGACGGGGTAAAGGGAAGCGCTCGATCTGGTGGTGGGAGAGGAGGTTTCCAATAAAGCTTTTTCTTATAATTAGAATTTTTAAGGGAGGCGAGCTTCGATTCAGTTCATTTAAGATTTGCCTCGTCCCACCACTGCATGAAGCAATCTACCTCTCCTCTAGCCAATTTAGTTTTTGGGAAGGCCAAGTTTGTCTTTTAAGACGTCCACTTGGTCTTTGTTCCAAGATCCTAACAGTGGCCACTGAGTTTTGGGATCCCCCCAGAGTCAATCTAGATCATTTTTCCAGAAATTTACAGGAGTCCGGACCCTTTCTAAAATATATAAACTGAGCCAGGGTCCCTTTAGGGAACTATCCCTGCTTAGACGTCTAGTTACCCATACAGGAGGACTTCATACACCAATTACACAAGGAGGAAATTCGGGTTCGTCAGAGCGGTGCCCAGTGCAACACACAAAAGAAGCCCACAGGCTACTGCCTCAATCGCCCTTGCGTTCACTCCAAGGATTTTATCCAAGGTGCGGTGCGGCTGCGATTGTGCAGATTCCAGTCACACAGACCGTGGGGACAGGAGCCCCTTGGTCGGCCAGTCCCTGGACAGGGATGGCTCCCAGACTCACTCACACCACAGGGAAGACGGATAGACACAGAGACAAGACAGTCCTCAGTCCGGACAAAATAATTACCTGACCAGAGTCCTGATGTTAGATCCCGGGATCCCTACCAGAACAGAGCAGGAACCAACAGGTTCGATGGCGTAGACTTCGCTGTGGTTGTGCACCTTTCCGTTCTGGTGGAGGACCGCTCAGGCCAAATGCCCAGGTGCCGGCTACCACGGTCATCCTGCCAGACAGTCAGGGATCACACAGCCTCAGCGAAGACGGTTGCCATCTCAGTGGGACCTCCAAATTGTCAAAGTCAGACAGGACTCACAGATTTGGCAGACTGCTCTGTTTATTTCAGCAAAGCTTTGCTAAAATGCATGGAGAAAATGTGAGTACCATACAAGGTTCAAACCCCTTGATTTTATACAGTCAAAAGGCCAAGTTAACAAGATCAAAGGATGTGGCAAAACTTCACATTATTAGTGTGGTTAAGTATCTTCATTTCAATATTAAGCACACAGCAATCTCCTGGCTATATCTCCCTGATTATCTGGAATTGTTTCCTGTCTAACACTTAATGTTCCTTTTCCTGTTAAACTCAGGCCCAAATTGGCTAGCACCTTGATCTGCATACCTACAATCAACATTAACATACTTTTCTTCTTTCTCTTAAAAAGACAAACAGAATTCCTTCAACTTATTCAGTTATTACAGCACAATTCATCTTTTTCTTACAGTATAATTCTTTCTACTTTCACAACTTTGACCACCAGGGTCTGAAGCCCCACAGACAGGGGCCACGGATGGGGAGGGGGAGAGGCAAAGGGGGCAGTTGTCTCGGGAGCTGATGATTTAAAAGGGTCCAGGCCTCTGGGTCACTGTATCGACTATTATGGCAGCCGCCACTGCCAGAGACCCGGGCAAATGAAATCAGTCCTAGAGCTCTGTCTGGTGCAAGGTGGGTGGCGCTAAGGCCTGATTGGCCCTCGCCTTGCCCCTCCTACCTTTAGCTTTGCCCCTTTGAGGGGGTCTAGAGCCTTGCCCCTTTGAGGGGGTCTTGAGCCGACCCCCTCCCATACATTACCCAGGGCCCGACAACGTCTGTCACCAGCCCCGTTGACATGAATGTGCCCCAAATCCCTCAGACCCAGTACAGTCCCCCCCTCCTCCCCCCCCCCCCCCCGGATCCTTAATTCTTCTCTTGTCATCTGATTGCTTCAAGCATTGTTACAGGCTGGGGACCAACTGGCTAAGCAGCAGTTCAGCAGAAAAGGACCTGGGGATTACAGTGGATGAGAAGCCGGAGATGAGTCAACAGGGTGGCCTTGTAGCCAAGAAGGCTAATGGCATATTAGGGGGCATTAGGAGGAGCATTGCCTGCAGATCCAGAGAAGTGATTATTCCCCTTTATTCGGCTCTGGTGAGGCCACATCTGGAGTATTGTGTCCAGTTCTGGGCCCCCAACTACAGGAAGGATGGGGACGCATTGGAGGGGGTCCAGGGGAGCTTGACCAAAATGATTCGGGGTCTGGAGCACATGACCTATGAGGAGAAACTGGGGGATTTGGGTTTGTTTAGCCTGCAGAAGCAAAGAGTGAGGGGGGATTTGATAGCAGCCTTCAACTTCCTGAAGGGAGGTTCCAAAGAGGATGGAGAGAGGCTGTTCTCAGTAGTGAGGGATGGCAGAACACGGAACAGTGGTCTCAGGTTACAGCGGGGGAGGTCTAGGTTGGACATTAGGAAAAACTATTTCCCTAGGAGGGTGGGGAAGCACTGGGCTGGGTTCCCTAGGGAGGTGGTGGAGTCTCCATCCCTAGAGGTGTTTAAGTCTCGGTTTGACAAAGCCCTGGCTGGGATGATAGAGTTGGGATTGGTCCTGCCTTGGGCAGGGGGCTGGACTTGATGACTCCTGAGGTCTTTTCCAACTCTAGGATTCTATGATTCATCCGTGCGATGTCACTGGAGACGCAGGGAGGTACATTGTGGGCGAAAGCCCCGATCTTGCTTCTGGTTTTGTACAGGCGGCCGTGAAAGTAACTTTACAGTTTCTCACAGGTACTGTCCTGTTGCAGCCCAGGTCTTTGCAGTTCTTGCTGGAGCTGCGCACCAGGGCACTTTCACCTCTGTGTTCAGGATTCAGAGTTATTTCTTTTCCCAAAGATCTTCCCTGGAGCTGTTCAGAGAGAGCTTGCTCCCTCTCGCCACAGTCTCTCTTAAGGCAACCATGTTCTTCAGAGCCTCTGGCCTGACGTGGAACGGGACGGGGGACACCACAGAAGAGGCCAAATTCGCCGGGGGAAACACTCCAAGGAAATGGATGCTAAAGAGGGTCCATTCGCCAAGACTCATGTGCAGGGCCTCTTTGATTTCAGTGTTGTCACTATAGACCAGCGTGCGCCCGTTGAGATTATGGTCCCTGAGCCTCTGTTTGTACAGCGGGACGTTTTCCTCCTTCAAGCCGATTGTGTCCATCTGGAAGAGAAGTGGGAGCACCCGTTAGTGCCGTGCATCTACTGAACAGGTCGCCAAACACGTTTTTAGGAAGGGTCCGCTATAGCTCCCGAGAGGAACCTGTCTGGGCTTGCTCAGATTCTAGCAAACAAGGCGGGCCGGCCGGCTGTGGGGCCAGGTATGGTACCCTGCACACCCCACTGCCGTGTGCTTGGATTCTGCTAGGGGCACCGCTGAGCAAGTTGGCACGGCAGGGGAAATAGCATGCTCTCTGCAGGCAAAAGCTAGCAATGCAGGGACCACTGGAGGGGTGTGTTGAAATGAAGAGGGAAGGTTTCCTGACCCTGCTTGTAGGCTGGAGGGAAGCATGCAGTCAGCCTGACGGGGGTGGAGTTGGGCCTCTCGACCTAAGGCTATATCTACACTGCGGGCCTTTGCAGGCAGAGAGTATGCTAATGAAGCACTCGTTAGCAACTTCTTGTGCTTCATTAGGGGTGTGTCTGGACTACATGCCTCCGTCGACGGAGGCATGTAGATTAGACAGATCGGCAGAGGGAAATGAAGCCACGATTAAAATAATCGCGGCTTCATTTAAATTTAAATGGCTGCCCTGCTCTGCCGATCAGCTGTTTGTCGGCAGATCGGGGCAGTCTGGATGTTCCCCTGTCGACAGAAAAACCTTTTGTCGACCGCCCCGGTAAACCTCATCCCACGAGGCATAACGGGGCGGTCGACAAAAGGGTTTTCTGTCGACAGGGGAACGTCCAGACTGCCCCGATCTGCCGACAAACAGCTGATCGGCAGAGCAGGGCAGCCATTTAAATTTAAATGAAGCCGCGATTATTTTAATCGCGGCTTCATTTCCCTCTGCCGATCTGTCTAATCTACATGCCTCCGTCGATGGAGGCATGTAGTCTAGACACACCCTAGCATGCTCTCTGCAGGCAAAAGCTAGCAGTGTAGACATAGCCTCAGGGTTCTTGTGTGTTATTCTGGATAAGGGGTATTACACTGCAGGCCTCCAGCAAGAGTATTTATGTTTTTGCCTCTCTTCTCTCTGGAGTGCATAACAGACAGCTACGGGTCTCCCAGTCTTAAAACCGACCCAAGTCATTTCAGAGCGTAAAGGATGAACCCGGGGAGAGCCAGCCAATGGCTTCGGGGTTGGAGGAAAGAGCTCCAAGGAACCGAGTTGTTCCAAGAAGAAATGTTTTGTGCAAACCAAGAGTCAGGAGCAGCAGAAAGTGGGGGAACTAGCAGAGCCCGGACTGTGGCCTTGCCCCCTACATCACCCTTTCCCCCTCATCCTCACTCTGCCCATTCCCTCTCATGTGCCCCCCCTACTCCTGAGGCCTCAAACCCACACTGTGCCTTCCCCGAAAGCCCCCATCCCACACCGCCTGTTCCCCTCAACATCCTACCCCCACTAGTTCTCGCTCCTCTCCCTCCAGTTATGCACCAGTTATGTGGGACAGTTTTCTCCCAGCTCTGGGGCCCGTAGTCAGGGCTGTCCCTAGGCCCATGGGAAATATGTAGCTGCATAGGGCACCGGAAAATTTGGGCACCAAATTTTTGAGTTCCCCAATGCAGCAGCCATGTGTTCTTGTATGTCTGAGGATATGCCTCTGCCGGTTCGTCTCTGGGGACGCTGTGTCCTGTCTGCTGCAGGGCTTTTCCCTTCGCCCTCCCCCACGTGCTCCTCTCAGCTGGCAGTGTAATCCACACACCTAGTGTGTGTGGTTCACTGTCCCTTCGTGTGGCAATTGGACCTCTTACAGCCAGAGATAAGAATAAGGGAGCTCTACATCCTAAGCTGGGAGCCAGCTGCCTTCATGGCTCCAGCTGTCGAGGCCTCTAGGGGTGTGTCTAAACTACATGGCTCCATCGATGGAGTCATGTAGATGAGGCTGATCGGCAGAGGGAAATGAAGCCGCGATTTAAATAATCGCGGCTTCATTTAAATTTAAATGGCTGCCGCGCTCTGCCGACCAGCTGATGATCAGCTGTTTGTCGTCAGATCGGGGCAGTGTGGACGCTCCCGTCGACATGAAAGTCCTTTGTCGACCTCCCCCTGATGCCTCGTGGGATGAGGTTTACCGGGGAGGTCGACAAAGGGCTTTCACGTCGACGGGGAAGCGTCCAGACTGCCCCGATCTGCCGACAAACAGCTGATCATCAGCTGGTCGGCAGAGCGCGGCAGCCATTTAAATTTAAATGAAGCCACGATTATTTAAATCGCAGCTTCATTTCCCTCTGCCAATCAGCCTCATCTACATGGCTCCGTCGACGGAGCCATGTAGTTTAGACACACTCCTAGAGGGCCTAGGTTCAAATCTGCTACGGGGTTCAAATCAGCAGCAGCAGCAAGCTAGCAAGCAGAGAGGATCTGCAACTCTGCTCTAGTTCCTGAGCCCTGCTTGGGGTAGGGAGGTAGTAGGAACGACCAGACCTCCAGCAGAAGCTGCATGAGGGGAAAAGGCCCAGGCAATCCTGCAGAAGGGCCCTCAATTATTCAGGGCCCCACGATTTGCAAAGATGGCTCTGCCTGTAGCCATCATCTGTGGGCAGCTGCTGTCACATGAATGACATGCTTCTTGCGATGAAGAGGCATGGACATTCTATCGACAGCTGGCCCTGCTCGAAGGAAGGAAACCCAAGGGTGACCCACCTCTCGGCAGACATCCTCCACCGTCATACCCAGTAGAGTGCAGGCGCTGAGCTTGTCGAATTTCTTTGTCCGTTTCAGTCTGTGGCTGCCACGTTGCAGCTCCATCTGTCTTTTCAGGGATGGGTCCAAATTGACCGTGAAGGGGAGGTAGAAGAGGGCCTCCTCCACCCGAAACCTGCCGCACAGGAAAGTGTGGAACAGCTCGGGATCCTGGTCCAGTTCCAGCAGCTTTTCCATCTGGCCTTTCAGCATGTCCAGCTCTTCCATGTACTTCTCGTAGACCTCCCACAGAGACATGTCGGGGCGGAGCGGGCTTCCATGGCAGCTGCCCATTCGACTCCTCTGCTCCTCATCCTCGATGCACTGCAAGAGCCAGCTCAGACGGCACGGCCACTGGTTGGCAAGGAGCACCCATTCCACCACCTTCTTCGGACACACTTCATCCTTGGGGATGTTACTCGCCAGCAGCCTGATGGTGATGGTGACGGTGTTCACGATGCGCCGCATCTGCACCACATTGTCTGTCATGAATTCCTTCAAGGCGTCATCCAGGAGGTAGTCGAAAGCATCTTGAATGAGGTCTTTGGCTCGGATACCTTTCCCGCAGCTGCCGGTTCCCAGCGCTGGGGTTCCAACCATGAGAGGTATCTGGCTGTCCTCTGCAACTGGATTCTGGGCATCGTGGTTGGCCGAATGGTAGCGAGAGATGTTGAGGAAGTCAGAGCTGGCTTCCATCTTGCCATCCTGCCGGAAGCCGACCTCTGCCTCTAGCTGCTCCTTGCGCGCGATGATATTCCTGATCAGCCTCCGCTTGGTGTCGCAGTCCATCCGAGGGACAGAGAAGGGCAGGGTGACGATGCGGTTTAAGAACTCGTAGCCGTTGTTGGCCATACCTCTCATATACTTGGAGCTTTCCACGCAGTCGACAATGATGCTGGAGTCAACAGCCAGGATGGAGATGAAAGGGGCGTCATCGTCTGAGAGGAGGATGTTCATGGCATCAAGGACGCCCACCACCTTGTCAGGGCTGCATGTATCCAAGTGGGTGATCTCCAGCACCACCCGCAGCTTCCGCCGCTGGAAGATCTCCATGTACTGCAGGAACCCAGTGATTGTCCTGACTTCGCTTTTCACGCAGCTCATGAAGCCCAGCTGTGCGCTGAGAGCCGTCTGGTTCATCTGTCTCTCCAGCTGGCTCTTCTGGGTGACGATAATGTTTCGTACCACTGTGATAGTGAGCCGTATGGCAGCTGCTGCAGAGACGCTGACAGCCGTCACCCCAATGCCTTCCACGACAGCTATGGCGTCTCCCGAGGCATCCCCGATGGGGATCCCAAACACTAGGAGGAGACCACCCACCCCAATAGCTACCATGATCAAAAGGATCACAGCCACCCACAGCGGGAGGAAGAGGAACTTCTTGCTAACCCATTCCTGATCCCCTGGTCTTTCGATGATGCTACATTTCCTGTTTATGGTCCTGTAAATGCTCATGGGTAGGAGACCAAAGTGGCTTTCGATGCCGTCGCACAGTGTGGTAATGAGGCCTGCCCAGAGCTGGTCGCAGCCCGCGTACTCCCAGGCGCTGAAATGGATGAAGACGTGTTTCACGTTCCTTCTCCACTTCTGCTGCTCCGTCAGGACCGGCCGGTAGAAGATCATGAGTAACAGGAGCTTGAGTAGATCCCGGCCAGTGTTGTCACGCTGCATCTTCTGCGTCCGCTGAAATTCCTCCTGGTCTTTCTTCTTCGATTCGTTTTCCATGTTCTCTGAGATAAAAGAGGAAGATATGTTAGGTACCTGGCAGTGCCTTAAATCTCTCCTCCTGAAGGGTCTTCCAGCTTCACAATCCCTCCCTTCTGGGAAGCAATCAAGAATGGGTAGCTCTTGGCAAAGCCATCCTTAGGATTGATGGGATCCTACGCCATACTATTAAACTGGTGCCCATCTGCCCAACAGCAGCCCAGATGGATGTTGAATTTTTAGCGATGTGATTTTATAATCCTCATCCACACACTAATAAACAAACACATTTTAAACTAAGGTCCTGTCGACTCTCACAGTAAATTCAGCAAACATTTAGCAGAGGTTGGCAAATGCCTGTTAAATGGCTTCATTACCATGTCGTCGATGTTCTGCCAGTAGCTCGAGCAGACTTTGTCACTTGTAAATTAACTAGATCTTCTAGAACTTCTGCTGCTGGAGGAAGCAGAGCCACAGACCATGGATAGGAAGAGGCAGGTGGGTGGAGTGGACATGAAAACCCAGTGCTGCTCCAAATTTTCAGGTCCCCTATGCGATTGCATAATCGGCAAATGAGTACGGGTGGCTCTGGCTCTTTGGAGATAGTTGTCATCCACTAATCCCCATCCCCACAAGGTTCCTTCCCCGTCTTACGTTCCCCGGGGCAGTACTCACCCTTGATTTTGTGTAAGAGCAGGTTTTTGCAATGTCCCCATGGTGCATAAAACCCAGCAGTCACTGGCGTGGGCACAGTGTACACGGCCTTCGCTAAAGCGAGGCAGTAGATATCCTCCTTGGTCTGGAACCCTGCAACGGGGATGAGGTAAAACACGAAGATTAGCCTCACCGAGCGCATCCTCAGTGGATGCTCAACAGTGTCTCCGCTAATATTTTTCGGTTCAAGGTACTAGGTACAAGGGGAGGGAGCAAACAAATGTCCGAAACCAGACAAGTTTATTTTAGGCTATAAATATTGGGGTGCCTGGCCTTACCCCCTTTGCATGGCCGAAGGGACAACAGAGACTTACTGACTGACTTGCTCCTCGTCCTGGGGCACTCATGAGTTGGTGCACGTGTAACCGCAAATCCAGGGCACTAGATCTGTGACTACACGGCTATAAACCTGGCCAAGTGCCTCTGTCACCAGACGGTGCCTGTGGTCGGTCTTTGTGCATAACAGCGAGATCTGCAGCAGGAGCAGGCTGCGTTACCTGCACTGACCACTGATAACACCAGAGCTCCAAGAACAGAAGCACTGAGCCACGCTGCTGAGGCAACCACATCACAGCTCTTAACACTAGGAGCCCGTAAGTACTCCTGTAGACCCTGCTTTCGCTGGCATTAAGCCAAACAGCGTCCACAGAGCCCCCTGGCACTCCTGCGCCCTGCTGTGCAATGCAGAGGGAGAGATGGAGAAGAGAAAGGCCCACGTGTTCCTTTGCCCTGGCCCAGGCTAGCCTATGCCACTTCCCATGGTTCTGTGGGCCAGACTTGCAGGGCGGGGAAAAGAGATGTAGAGGTCATGGTGGGTAATCAGCAGAACATGAGCTCCCATTGTGGCGTTGGGGCTTAAAAAGCTATTGTAATTCTGGGATGTATAAACAGGAAACGCTTGAGCAGGAGTAAAGAGGCTGTCTCGCTTCTGTGATGGATGGGAGGCCCACTGTTCTTTTCTGAACATCCCAGTATTCAGTGACTAAAGGGTTAAACCTAGCTAGCTAGAAAGTGTTGGCAGGGAGCCAGGAGCACCAGTGAGAAGAAAGAGTTCAGATCTGCATTAAAAGGGAATCTGTCTGCTGTTTTTCTTTGTGAGTTTAATCCTGGAGCTGTGGAAGGGGATGAGGGGGGGGATGAATTGAACTGGGCAGGGACATCATGCCTAAAAAAAAGAATACCTGGGCCTAGAATTGGACTGGACCTTGGAAGTGTGGATACTTGAGTAGATAGAGAATGTTTATTTAGATGCGATCAGGTTATTTTTTTGTTTTGTTGTTTGGTTAAACTCCTCTGTGCTAAATCCATATCCCCTCCTCTCCCCACTATAACTTTAAACTGAATCCCAGGGATGCAATTGTCTGTGTTTTAATCTGTTCTTTTCTCAGTTGCGCTATAACTCCTAGCAGCCAAGTCAGCTTTACAAATGAATACCTTTTTGTTTTCTTAATATAATCACCTATTTTAAGGCTATGATCTGATCTTGTATCCTGGAAAGTAATAGGAGGTCTGTGTATACCTGCCTAAGACTAAGAGGACAGCTATCAGAAATTACAGTTTGTTTTCATTTTTCTTTTTTTCTTTCCAAGTGCTAAATAAAAGGGAATAATGACATCTCTGGATCTGCTGGCAATGCTCATCCTAATGCAACCTAATATGCCATTAGCCTTCTTGGCTACAAGGGCACACTGTTGACTCATATCCAGCTTCTCATCCACTGTAACCCCCAGGGCCTTTTCTGCAGAACTACTACTTAGCTGGTTGGTCCCAGGCCTGTAACAATGCTTGGGATTCTTCTGTCCCAAGTGCAGGACTCCGCACTTGTCCTTGTTGAACCTCATAAGATTTCTTTTGGCTCTTGTGTAAAAGAGTTTGGGGTACCCTTCTGGAATACGTTCCCAAGTGACTTCTTCCTGCGTTCAAGAAGAAAAAGTTTTTTTCCACTTGGGTAGAGGCAGCAACCCTCCTAAGCTCAGGGAATCTGTGACCTTGGGGAGTTTTGAAGCAGAAGCCCATAGAGACACGGTATTTTAAGGTCTCTTTTGGGCCCACACCTTCTGCACTCCAAGTGCCAGAGTGGGGAACCGACTTAGCCTCTTTATTCGGCACTTGAACTTCTGCTGCTGGAGTTCTGTGCCCAGCTCTGGTGACCAGAATTCCAGATGGATGTTGATAAATTGGAGAGGGGTCATGTCAAGGCTGTTTCCCACTCTGGCACTCCAAGTGCAGAAGGTGGGGGCCCACAAGAGACTTTAAAATACCCTGCCACTGGAGGCTTGCGTTGGTGTTGCTGCCATCATCCAAATGCACAAACCCCTTTGAGAACCAGACAGGCGCATTTCAGAATTCCCTCCTGTGGGGTACCTTCCTTGTCCTTGACACTCCCTCCAGAGAGAGCTTGAAAACCTGTAATTTCTCCTAGAAGTATGGCTTGCTGTCTTAGGCACGTGCATACAGAACCTTCCGCCCTCTAGGATGCAGGAATCAGATCATGGTTTTAAAAATGTGACGTCTATTAACAAAACAAATACACTTGGTGAAACATTACTTAGAATCATAGAACCATAGAGCTGGAAGAGACCTCAGGAGTCATCAAGTCCAGCCCCTGCCCAAGGCAGGACCTATCCCAACTAAATCAATCCATCCAGGGCTTTGTCCAGCCAAGACTTAAAAACCTCTAGGGATGCAGATTCCACCACCTCCCTAGGGAACCCATCTCAGTGTTTCCCTACCCTCCTAGTGAAATAGTTTTTCCTAATATCCAACCTAGACCTTCCCCATTGTAACTTGAGACCATTGCTCCTTGTTCTGCCATCCGTCACTACTGTGAACAGCCTCTCTCCATCCTCTTTGGAACCTCCCTTCAGGAAGTTGAAGGCTGCTATCAAATCCCCCCTCGCTCTTCTCTTCTGCAGACTAAACAAACCCAAATCCCTCAGTCTCTCCTCATAGGTCATGCGCTCCAGCCCCCTAATCATTTTGGTCGCCCTCCGCTGGACCCTCTCCAATGCGTCCACATCCTTTCTATAGTGGGGGCCCCAGAACTGGACACAATACGCCAGATGTGGCCTCACCAGAGCCGAATGAAGGGGAATAATCACTTCTCTGGATCTGCTGGCAATGCTCCTCCTAATGCACCCTAATATGCCATTAGGTTTCTTGGCTACAAGGTCACACTGTTGACTCATATCCAGCTTCTCATCCACTGTAACCCCCAGGTCCTTTTCTGCTGAACTGCTACTTAGCCAGTCGGTCCCCAGCCTGTAACTATGCTTGGGATTCTTCTATCCCAAGTGCAGGACTCTGCACTTGTCCTTGTTGAACCTCATCAGATTTCTTTTGGCCCAATCCTCTAATCTGTCTAGGTCACTCTGGACCCTATCCCTGCCCTCCAGCATATCTACTGCCCTCCAGCGTATCTACTTGGTTGCTAGGTGTTACAAAGAAACTGAAAAAAGAAAGATTAAAACACAGAAAATCGCTTCCCTGGGATTCAGTTTGAAGAGTTCCAGGGTAAAGGGGGATAGTTACATGTGCTTAGCAAAAAGAAGTCCAACAAACTAAAAAAATAAAGAAAATAACCTAGTAGCTTCTGACTAAAAATTCCCTGTTCTACTCACATCTCTCTTGTTCCAAGATTTAGTCTTTCCCTAGCCAAGAAAGTCGCTGGATTCTGCTTGCCCAGGTTCCTGGCTTAATTCACATCTTCCAGGCATGATCACACAACAGGCACATCACTGCTTCCAATTCAAAACCCCAAATTCTGTTTCCATTTTCTTTCCTGGCCTCCTGTCAACTCGCTTCCTGCTTCTCTAGCATTCCTGGAGACTTTCTAGGACCTTTTGTCTATGGTTTCAACCTTTCCAGGCAAGACAGTTAGGGTTAAGTCCCAAGACTTTCAGGCAACCGTCTGCTTTTGACACGACCTGCCTGTTTCTCTTCAGCTAACTCTTGCTTACTTTGGTTCAGGCCTCAGGCCTTACACCAGGCCCATGCTTCAGGCCCATCCTTTCTAGTACAGGATGTAGCCTGGTAACAAAGCCCTGACTGTGGTATCAGGAAACCTGGGTTCTAGTCCTGCCTCTCCCACAGGTTGGAGAGGTTATTCCCTGTCTGTAAAATAAGACTAATGATACTAACCTTCCCTTTTTAGACCTACACACAGCAACTAGGGATTTTTATTAACTACTCAAATATCGGTGAGCCTGGCTCGCTAGATGAACCATCCGGTTCCTCTTGGAATCATGTTAAATGCTTGATCCCCATGACCAAAGTCTCAGATACTGGGAGAAGTGACACGGGGGAATAAAAGCTGCTGTCTGAGGTAAACTACCTGGCAGGAATCCCCTGGAATGGGAGCCATCGCTACCAGGAGCCCAGGAATAACAAGACTCCAAAAGTCCAGCTGCCAGGCAGTTTGACCATCTCCTTCAGGCCAGTGGCCCAGAATTCCAGGACATCTTTGGGCCTGGGTTTAAAAAGAGGCAGTACCGTGTGCTCAGCCCCTTTTTATCCATCCCCTTTCCCTCCATTGGCACGCAACCCTCAAATGGCCAAAGGTTTCCCTTTCCCTCCCTCCTTGGTTAAACAAGCTGGTTAAACAGCTCGAGGTGATGGAGTGATAAGCACCCACTGACAGAGTCGCTCGGGTTGCAGGGCCAGCGTAAGTCCGCTTTTAAAACTGCCGGCCATAGCTGCAGCTACGGGAGGGGACTCTAGCAAGGGCCTGGAACAAGGAACAGGGCTCCACTCCTGCATGGGATTCGGGCTTCCCCCAGGCAGATGCTCTGTTGCTGCTTTCCTGTCTCTCCCTTCTCCAGGTGGAAGGGGACGGTTAGCCAGTGTTCCCTGCAAGCTGAGCTCTTGGGCGGCCAGCCAGGAGACATTCAAATGCTGCCCAGTTTGCTAGCCGGTAGCATGTGTTTCTAGAGGTGGTGCATGTGGTGTACTGGGTGTAGACATAGATCTTGTTGTTATAGTAACTGCGTTAGGTCACTGGGGGTCAGCCCAGCTGGTTTGGGTTTTTTCTAGCTAGCTCCGTGCTATGCAATAAAATGGACACTTGCAACTACTCAAGCTCTCTGTATTTCCAGTGATTTCTTCACATGCTGTGAAACTCCACGTGACGTAACAGTGCACATCCGTGCATGCCTTGGTGCACATAACAAAATGTATTCCGCACAGGAGTGGGGGAAAAAGTAGAGGCATTATTGCTGCTAGCTCCTTACTGAAACTCAGTGAAAGGCAGGGGAAATGAGAGATCAAAATCCTGAGACTGACAGTCCCCAGGAACAACGGGGAGAGGCTAAAGTCCCAGTTCAGCCTGACTGGCAGAGCAGGGAGCCAGGAGGGAGCCAGGGTCGGCAGAGTGGGACTGAGCTAAGGAGAGAGCAGGGGCCCGCACTGAGCTGGGGAGCAGGGCTGGCCTCGGGGAGGGAGAAGGGGAGGCCGGGGTCAGGATCGGGGGCAGTGCGACTGGCCTCAGGGAGGAAGGGGGGGTCAGGGGCAGCATGACTGGCCTCAGGGAGGGAGAAGGGGAGGCCGGGGTCAGGATCGGGGGCAGTGCGACTGGCCTCAGGGAGGAAGGGGGGGTCAGGGGCAGCATGACTGGCCTCGGGGAGGGAGAAGGGGGGGCCAGGGTCAGGATCTGGCCCTTCCCCCCCAGAGCTGCTTCCCATCCCCTCTTCCTTCCAGCCAGTTCCTGCCCCCCCCCCCCAGCCAGTCCCTCTTCCTCCCTCCCCCCTGCCCAGGATCAAGTGTGTCCATTTTTTGGGGGGAGGGTCTACCTCGCAACCCTACGAGTCAGACCCAGCGCAGGCACTAAGTGATGGGGACTGCCGGAACTTTGGGAACCTGAGACTGCGGGGTGGGGGTTTGTGGCCCAAAAGGGGGCTGAGAAACCTAAGACAGACAGAGTAGGGGGAGCACCAGAAGGGTGACACAGTCAGGGCGACCCTAGAACTCTGTTACAGACCAGCTGGCGGCTGCTGGAAGAGGAGGGAAAAATAGGGGGTAAGGGTCAGAGAGGAAAGGGCTTGTGCTGAGGGGAGGGGGGCAGGTCAGGAGATGAAAGGGGAAGGCACCAAGGGTCAGGGTGTAGGAGAGAGACAAATGCCCAGGGGCCAAGTGGAGACAATGAGGAAAAGGGCAGGAGGGGAGGTGTCAGTGAGGGAGGGGACAGGATGATGCTAGGAGAGGAGAGGGGAAGGGCTTTGGGGGCTAGAGGGGAGAAGGGGAGGTGCTGGGAGAAGGCTTGAAAGAAGGGGTGGGCATGAGGAAGGCGGAGATGGAGCAAGGCACGTGTAAAGGCACAGGGGCATGAGGGGAACGGGGGCAGAGGGTGGTGAGGGAGTGGGCAAAGTGGGCAGGGGCAGTGAGGGAAGGGGGAGGCACCAAGAGGGTGCAAGGGTAAGGGAAGGTGCAGGTGCCAGGGAGTCCGGGGGGTGAAGCAGAAGGGCAGACACCTGCAGGAGAGGGACCAGCACCAGAGGAGAGAGGCAGGACAGGTGTGTAGAGGGAGGTGTTAGAAGAGGGGATGAGGAGGGGTAGCTCACATGGTCAGAGTGGGGCTACTGGAGGAGTGGGCACAGGGGGAGAGAGAAAGGCTGCTGGAGGGGGCAGGTCTCGGGAAGGCCGAGGGCAGTGAGAAGGGCAGGAGTCAGGACAGCAGAGGTGGGTGAGGGATTGGGGGGGCAGCAGGCACCAGGGGAGCTGATGGAGGAAGGGAAGGAGACAGGGCAGCAGAGGGGACAGGTAAGTGGTTCATAAGATATTTATGAATAACTTGGGTGCCACACTGACACATCCAAACAAGCCACAAACTCAGTACTGGTGCACAACACAAAATGTATTGTGCTCATGGGAGGAAACTCTTAGAGGGAACACTTCCCCCAGCCTCCCCACCCACCGAGTTAATGTCTCACACATTGGGTTAATGCAATTGCAGGATCGTTGCACAGGGGGGGTTGGTGAGGGCCAAACTAATCCCTATTGGTAAGAGGATGGTGGGAAAAGTCCTTGGGGGGGGGGGGGGGGGAGGGGGAAGGTCACATGACACCTTTTATTTCTGGTCATGTGTCCATATTGCCCTGAAAGTGTTACCTCCAGAGGCGTGGCTAATGGGAGTCAGGGGGCGTGGCTAATGGGGGTCAGGGGGCGTGGCTAATGGGAGTCAGGGGGTGTGGCTAATGGGGGTCAAAGAGTACATTTAAAAACATTCTTTGGCTGCACACCCTAATGAAATGTGCTGCGCACGCCTATGGGCAGAGAGCAGATCCAGTCCTGGGAGCAGGGCTGCAGCCACAGAGTTATAGACGCCGCCCAGAGAGCAGATCCGCATGCTGGGAGCAGGCCTGCAGCTGTAACCCACACACCTGATGTGGGTCACTATCCTATGGAGTGGCACTGAGACCACGTCCAGCAAGCAATTATTACAAGGGAGCTCTTCAGCCTATGCTGAGAGGCAACTGACTTATAACTCAAGCTGTAGCAGCTCCTGCCCTAAGCTCCAAAAGTCCCAGGTTCTAATCCACCTGGTGGCAGTTGCCCAGCCATGGAAGCGGAGGGGCCAGGGAACCCTCTGTACAGGACTCCCCCCTTTCCCCCCCCCCCCCCACACACCCTTGCTTCCTGGAATCAGCCACCTAGGTGAATAAAGCTGGAAACCCCCATGCCTATAGCTGTGCACCTTTGCTAAATAGCTACAGCCATTCTAAAGTGCCCAGATCTCACAACTAAAAAGGAGACATCCCAATGAGCTGCTAAGCTGTGCTGCCTGCCTCGGACGAGGAGCGAGTGCTGTAACTCTGGAGCCTAATGATGGTGGTGTCCTCCAGCCATTTTCAGCTTAGTACAGCTGCCTCCCTGTGAACAAGGTGCCAGCTGGCCATGGGGTCCCATAGACCTGGCTTGTGCAGCCTAACCTGATAACCAAGCAGCCCATCCATTACTAGCAGCCGATTACCTTGGATATGGGAGACCATCGCACTCGTAATTCCTGGGGCCTTCACGCACTGACAGGGTTTGACTCAATCGGCCAGCTAGGGAGAAAGAAATAAACAGAACGCAGAGGAGTCACCAAGAGATCAGAAGACCAGCACGATGCCTTATAGGCCGTTCAGCTGTGAAGAGTCACCAAGACAGGGCAGGTGATGCTAACCTGAGTTAGTCCATTAGCTGCGGCTAGGCTGGGCCACGAGAGGAGACAGGCAGTAAATCTGCAGCTGTCAGACCACAAGGAGGACACGGAGGACTCGAAACCAGCTCAGAGAACAGGGCTGGGTAAGATGCAACCCACCTAACACTGTGATATGGCCACTTTGTGTTTAGATCCTGCTGCCCATGCCGCCGAATTCTAAGTGGGGACTCAGGCAGCAGGATCCAATTTTAAATGATTCACGGCTCATGGTTACAGCAGGGGCAGGAGCCACGAGCCCTTTAAAAAGCTGTAGCCACGCTGGACAGCTGCCAGTAGTGGCAAATCTGTGAGCTCTTTTCTGTGCTTTTAATTGAAAGCCTCAGCCGCGGAGAACTCTGAGGGTGGGCTAGTCCACAACACCGCCCTTTCTGCCTCAGGCTCCGCCCCTTCTGTGGGTGGAGCCGGCCTATGACCCCATACCAAAATCCATTAAGTGGCCCCCTTCTGAAAATTATCGCCCAGCCCTGTCACAGAATCATAGAAAAGTCTGAGTGGAAGGGACCATGATAGGTCCAGTGTTTTGCAAACTTTTTTTATAATGTACCCCCTTTAAAAAAAAATGTGTAAGTACCCCCAGTACCTACAGTTTTCAGACACACACAATTTTTTTCTACCGTTGCAACACATTTGTTTAAACAACTGCATCGTAGCCGGGCGGGCGATGGCATTTTTGGGTGTAAAAGGTACAAAAAGAATAAAGCGCTGTCAAACTGAAAACTAAAATTCAGTTTTCTCCAAATTTCAGTTGTGTTGACGTGTCCCCCAGACATCTCTTGAGTACCTTTAAGGGGACTCGTACCACTGGTCGAGAAGCACTGATCTAGTCCACCCCTGCACCGAGACAGGACCAAGCATGTTTGTCTCACCTCTTGGCTCCTAGGACACGGCTTGAACTAACGCACTTGGAAAGACATTATCGTTTATACGCCCAAAGTGCTTCGTCTCAGTGTATTACCATAAAATCTAACTGTCCAAACTCCGACCTTTCATTTCCCTGTCACTTGGCCAGCTACAGCCTCACACGCCTTCGGCATCGATCTCAAAGCCTTCGTCACGCTTTTACACAGCTGTGCTGACACGCTTGTGAGCCAGGCACACTTGTGCGACACGTCCCAAAGCACTTGCTCCAGGGCATTACATCGCACTTGCCTGCCTTTGATGGACAGGGAAAGGGAGACCTGAAAGGCCTCTCCAAGGTCACCAGCGCGAGAGTGAGCGCAGAATTGCGGAGCAAGGGTCTAACACACAACTCTGTGCCTTAGTCACTAGGTGGCATTAGATTAGAACCCGGGAGTTCTTACGCCCAACCCCCTGCCCCCTCCACTAGGCCATGCTGCTGGCCTCCCGCCTCTCCCCCAGGGCTTGGAGACAGACGGGAGGCTGGAGCCAGCCTGCGCAGAAGGGGCTGTAACGCTTACAGCACGTTCATGACACTGCCCCTGCACAGCCCCTCTCAGATCCACACTCGGAACCCACGAGAAACACCCCAAGAGCAGAGATGAAACCGCCACTCACCTGCAGCCCAGCTTCCAGGAAGGGCAAAGCAAAAGCGGCGCTCGCGGATTCCAGCCCAGCCTGGCACCTGCTTCCTGAACTTTGGCCCCTTTCCTCCAAGATAGCAGGAGGCTGCTCTGGGCCTTTTGTGCCCACGACGGGGCAGAAAAGCAAACTCAGCTGTTGGTTCCATCTTGCGGGCAGAGCCCCGGCAGACAGTGGCAGGCGGGGGTATCGACTGACCCTCCAACCCAGGATATTCCCCCCACACCTGGATTCGCTTCCTAGTCATCCCCATCTCCCTGCACGATCCTTGTTTCTCATCCCGCCGGTCCGAGAAATTGTCAGAGCAGGTTGATCCCGACCTTGCCAAGGGCTTAGGTTACATCACAAGGCTTTGCCGCCACAGCTGGCTTGGCTTGGGTGTGTGGCAAACCCCCCCCCCCCCCGCTGGCACAGCTATTCTGGCAAAGCCGCCAGGGCAAATGGCAACTCTGCCGAAAAGCATCTGCTGGCTTTAAGCTCCCTGCGAGCTGTTCTCATCGCTCAGCCATCACCACCACTGCCCTGCCTCTGTCCTGCTCCTCATCCCCGCCCCCACTCCTATCCCCTGCTCTCCTCCATCTCCTCCCCCTTCCCTTCTCCTGCCCCTCCCCATTTCCACCTGCCCTGCCCATCCCCGTCCTCTCCCTCCCCCCGTCTGTCCCCCTCTTATGTGAGGGCTTTGCTGGAAACGCCCCCCCCCAAGCCAGGGAGATCTCCCCTCCGGGAACAATTCAGCCCCCCCCATCTCGCTCCCTCCACTCCACAGTATTTCCTCCATTCCCCACAGTTGAAAATTGAGCTCCCCCATCCCCTCAGGTGACAGTCGGGCTCCCCCATACGCAGCTGCCTAGGTAGGCACCTCCGCAGCCAGAGCCTGCCCCTGGCGCCCACGTCCCCTCCCCGACTGCCTGTCCCAGGCGACCACCTGAACCTGCGTCCCCCATTCCCTCAGATCACAGCTCCCTCCCTGACCCTGCACCCCCCGACACCCCTCCCCCAGGCCAGACTCCTCTCTGGCACCCGCACCCCTCCCCCAAACCCTCTGCTCCCCCTTCACCCAGGTCACAGCTCCCTCCCTGACCCTGCACCCCCCCGACACCCCTCCCCCAGGCCAGACTCCTCTCTGGCACCCGCACCCCCTCCCCCAAACCTTCTGCTCCCCCTTCACCCAGGTCACAGCTCCCTCCCTGACCCTGCACCCCTCTAGAGCCCCTCCCCCAGGCCAGAGTCCTCTCCTGCGCCCATACCCCCTCCTGGACCCTGCACCCCTATCCACCGCCCCAGATCATACCCCCCCCCTGCACCCAGGCTCCACCCCTAAGCTCCCTTCTGCACCCAACCACCCCGTCCCAGACCCCAAAGCCCTCGGTAGAAATGTGGCCCTTGATCAGTTGCCAAAATGGCCCCCCCATTACAAATTATTGACAAAGCCTGATCCAAATGTTTTTTTGAAACATTGTTTAATGAGAATGTAAATACAATTCAATACAATTGGGAGGGTTGGGGGGAGGGGGACGCAGCTGCTGGCTCCTCAGCTCTTGCTGCTCTCACTGGGTGTCTTCCTGCTGCAAGGGAAGCAGAATCCGTCACATTCATCCCTGGGGACTCAGGGGAACTGGCCCCCCAGCATTTCCACCCTCCTCCCCCCTGCTCTCTGGTCACCCCCCGTCAGGCCCGCAGGGTGAGCTCCTGACCCCCCCCCCCCGCAGAGCTCCTGACACCTCGGCCCCCTCCCGCCTCCTAGGACAGTTTCTGTGTTCAGAGCCTCCCCCACCCCCAGGGACGCTCGCAGGGGCAGGAGGGATTCTGCCAGCAGGGACGTGGGGTGGGGGCAGCCTGAGGAAAGGGGCGGGGGACTCCCTGAGGGGATGGGAAGGAGACCCTGGCCCTGCCCCACTCTCCTGATCTGCTCCGGCTGCTCACCATGTATTCCAGGAGCTGATGGGCCTGCCCATGCAGGGCGTGGGCCAGGACCAGCCCGGCCTGGCTGGGGCGCCGCAGGGGGGAGCGGGCAGCGAGCAGAGCCTTGTCCAAAAAGCAGTTCTCCTGCTCTGCTGTGAAGAGCTGCCCAAAGACCTGGAATCAAGAGCACAGGAGGTTTCAGCTGACGGCCCAGAGCCCGGCCCCAACTCCTGGGGCTAAAACAGCTTCCTCCTCCCCCAAACTCCCTTCCAGACCCTGCACCCAGACGCTCTCCTCACCCGGCACCCCAACCCCTGCCTCAGGTCACAGCTTCCTCCTGCCCCCAAGACCCTCCTACCCCCACGAGGGCCCCAGCCAGCCCCACCCCCGAGCCCTGCCCTGCCCTGGCAGCGCGTCCTTACCTCTCCCACCCTCACGCTGTTGCTGTGAGCCAGGACCCATCTTTCTTTGTAGTAGTGTCTGCACCACAGGTCCTCTGCCTGGTGGATGTTGAGGCCTGCAAGAGACACAACAGGGTCATTCTGCTGGCAGGTCTGAGCCCTTCCCCTCCCACGGGTCCCTGCAGGCATCCCTGGGCAAATGGAGGGGCACAGGGGGCAGAAGGGGAACACAGAGGGACGCATCCCCCCTTGGGCCAGTCTGGGGGAAAAGGGCTGGGTCCCCTCCCCCCGCCGCCGGCACCCTCAGGGTGTCCCTGGGGCCCAGGTCCCGGCTGGGTTCCTTACCCCTGTGGTGCAGGAGGAGTTGATACAGGCTGTGCACCCCCTCCCGGGCCAGCCGGCTGACGTCTTCGGATGGGTCCGAAATAAAAAGGCCCAGCTGGGCCACGTGGTGACCCATCCTCGGCCAGTCGGCGGAGTTCTGAGGGGAGAGAAGAGGGGGGGTCCCTCAGCATCCTGGGGCTGCACGTCCCATGCAAACGGCCGCCGAGGCGGGTCTGAGCTCGGGGGACGGACAGAGACACCTCCCGGGGCGGGGCGGGGCCGGCCTTGCGAGGAGACAACCCTGAGCAATGGCCCCGACTGAAGGGTCACTCCGGGGGTGGAACAAGGGGATCCACTGATGGCCACTCCCCAGTCCCCAGGCCCAGTCCCTCAAGAGCCCCCCTGAAGGGCCCAGGGTCGCCCCTCCCCGGGGAAAGGAGAACGCGGCCCATTCCCGGCCCATTCCCGGCCCTGCCTCTGCCTCCCGGGGACGCTCCCAGCCCCGCGCCCTGCAGCCCCAGACCCCCGGCTCCGAGGTCACTTACGTCAAACCCCGGGAGGGTGGTGGCGACTCCCAGCAGGGCCGTGGTGCTGCCAAGGGCCCTGGCTCGCTCCTGGGGCAGGCGGGACTCCAGCCACGGGCTCAGGTGCTGGGGGGGAAAAGAGGCAGGTCAGGACCCGTAGGGAGGTGCCGGTTCTGGGCAGAGCCTGGGGCTCCTCTCGGACTGTGCCCCCCCCAGCCACTGACACTGCTCCTCTCTCGGCCCCCCCCCGAGGAAGCAGGGACAATGGCCCCGTCCCCCCCACGGGGCTCACCTCCATTATGAGCTGCAGCCGGGTGGTGTCTGGGGACTCGGCGAGGAGGCTCGCCAGTAGGGCCTGGAGGTCGTAGGGAAGGGCCCGGATGAACTGCTGCAAGACAAGGGGGAGCCCTGGGTCAGAGGGGGGTTGGGGGATCCAGGCCACCCGCTGGCTCCGGGGTCCAGCCTTGAGCAGGGTCTGAGCCGCCTCGCAGAGCAGGGAGGAGCCCAGGCTGGGCATGGAAGGGACGGGCCCCCCGGGAGAGCAACGGGAAACCTGGAGGGAAGGATCCAAACCTGCAGCTTCTTCCCTCCCTCTGCCCCCCCCGTCCTCTCTGGAGCTCCAGCCCAGCCCGGGAGCAGGGCCCAGAGGGACGTACCTGAGTGTGGATGGGCTCCTGCTGCCAGTCCCCAGACACTGTCTGTCCCACGGCCGCCGTCAGCAGGGGGCTCAGGAGCTGGGCCCGCAGGGGAGGCTGCAAGGTGCTGGCAGGAGAGAGGGGCAGAGGCTGTTAATTCAGCAGCAGGAGACAGAGACTTTCCCACTCCCTGGCCAGGGGATCTGCTCTGGGGGGAGTCGGCGGGGGGGTCGGTACCTGAGGCTGCAGGCGGCGTTGAGGCAGTCGGCCAAGACCAGCGGGGGGGGCGAGTCCTCCATGATCTCCTGTGAGACCCAAGGGGAAAAAGGGGCGTGTGAGGCTGGGCCCCCAAGAGACGCTCACGCTGCCAGCGCCCCCACCCAGCAGGATCCAACCCCACTGCCTCCCGCTGCCCTGTAGCCCCCCTGCCCGGCACAGGGCCCCTCCCAGCACCCCCCTCCCAAACCGGGACCAGCTCAATCCTTGTCCCCAGGCCGTCTCCTGCCCCTCCCTGCCCTGGTGACCAGCCTCTGAACCTCCTCATCCCTGCTCCCCAGGCGCATCCCCAGCAGCCCGCTCGGCTCCCTTCCAGCCCCCCATGGCCCGGGGAGACCCCTCCCTGTCCCGAATCCCCCTTCCTGTCCGGCACCCCACACCTGCCCCATTTCTGTGTCCCTCCCTCCTCCAGCATCCCCACCCACCCCTCCCCATGTCCACCTCCAGCCCTCCTGGCTCCACCCATCCCGTTTCCAGCACCCCCACCCGCCGCCATGGCCCAGGCAGACCCCTGTCCACCCCACGTATCCCCTCCCCTCCTCCCGGCCGCCGCGACTCGCTTACAACGATCCTGGCCATCATGGTGTCCTTGCAGCAGCGCGGCGCCAGGGTGTCCTCGCCCCTTTGGAGGGTGGCGAGGCAGGCGAGGGGGATGGCCAAGAGGAACCGCTGCAGGGCGGCTGGGCTCTGCACCCCAGAGAGAGTCTGTGAGCCTGGGGCCTGCCTGCCCCCCACGGACAGCTGCAGGGCTCAGGCCTCCCAGGAGTGGAGGTGGGAGCTGCCGGTTGTCCAAGCACCCGCACTCCCCCCCAACTGCTGCCTCAGGCTTGTGGGGGCCCAGCTGGTGCATGACAAGAGCCCCCAGCTTGGGGGGTCCAGGTCATGCAGGAGAAGGGGCCCCAGGGGGATCCCCAGGGACAAGCCCCTCCCGGAGGGGGGGGGGACGTTCTGGGAAGGGGCCGGACAATCTCGGGTCCCCCCCGTGTGGAGAAGGTTCCTACCGTGTCCCGGGTGTGGAGCTGCTCTTCGATGTCGTAGATGGCCCCTTCCTCCACCCGGGAGTCCATCCGCTCCTGGCAGAGCTCCGCCGAGGCGCAGGGGGGCTCTGTGCGGGAGGGAAGGGACCAGGGTGACTCCAGCGGCCAGCAGGGGTCACGCGCCCCCATGTCAGGGACCCAGGGCAGGTTGGGCCCCACACGCCCCTCGCAGGGACCCATCCCCCTTCCACCCTCACATCTGCCAACGCCCTCAGCAGAGCCCCCACCAGGAAGAAGAGAGCCAAGCAGCCCCCCCCCATCCATTGCCCTGGCTGCGGGGCAGACACTGGGGCTGCCCCTCCCCGCCCCCCCCCCCGGGTACTGGGTGAGCCCCTGGGCCCAGCGTGTTCACGGCCCCTCACCTGGGTCTGAGCGGCTGCAGGAGGTGGCCCGGCTGCAGCTGGAGGCCCAGGCGCTGCTGCTGACGGACCTGGACCCACAGCTGCAGGGGCTGGTGCGGGGAGCGACGGGCTGGGGGCTCCCGGAGACTGGCAGGTCCCCGGGGGCCGGGCAGGGCGATGCCCCCTGGTGGTAATGGGGGCTGGGCTCCCGGGGCAGGTGTTTCTCTCCACAGAGGAGGCCCCGGAGCCACCCTACCCGGCTCCCCCGCTGGGCTGGGTCCCGCCTGCCCAGCCGCCTCTGGAGCCAGGTCCGGGGGGGCCTGGCCGGTGGGCGAGTCGCCCCGAGCTGGTGGGATCCAGCTTCCCCGCCCGCGGGGACGGAGAAGCTGCTCCCCACCGGCCCTGGGGCCATCTTCAGGGCTTTCTTGAACCACAGCCGAAAACGTTTGGCCATGCTGCAAATGAGGGGAGCAAAGGGGAGCTTGGGGTGCAGCCTGATGAACGAAATCCAGGGGTTCCAGCTCCCCAGAGCGACTGCCCCCAGCCCCCAAATGGCCCCTTGCTTATCGGTTCGGTCTTGCACAGGCACTGCAAGGACCTGAGGGTATGTCTACACTACCCCGCTAGTTCGAACTAGGAGGGTAATGTAGGCATACCGCACTTGCAAATGAAGCCCGGGATTTGAATTTCCTGGGCTTCATTTGCATAAGCGGGGAGCCGCCATTTTTAAAACCCCGCTCGTTCGAACCCCGTGCAGCGCGGCTACACGGGGCACGAACTAGGTAGTTCGAACTAGGCTTCCTAGTTCAAACTACCGTTACTCCTCATTCCACGAGTCTCCTGCCCATCAACAGCCCCTTCTTGGCCAATCAGGGGAGAGTCTAAGGTGTGGGGGGTGGAGCGTTCTCCCCAAAGACACCGGCATAGACTTGTTCCAGCCCCACCTCCCCAGTCCCCACAATGGGGGCTGCATCCCCCGCCCCACGGCTCCTGCAAACCACCCCCCGTCCTTCAGCTAGTCTGTTGGGTCCCAAGCTGGGGGAGGCAGCAAGGGAAGGTCACAGAGGAGGCAAGAACAGAGCAGAAATGTGGGGGGATGGAGGAAAAGGGAAACCAACCAGGAGAAAGCCCCAGTGGCGCTAAGGACGCAGCCCAGGTGAGGAATCACCTTCTGGCCCTTGACCGAGGGCTGGGCCTGCCTGGAACCCAGCCGGCCCCGGGCGGGATCCAACCCCTGGGGGCTCTTACCTTCGTCACAAAGGTGTCGGGATGTGGAACTCACAGAACGCGAAGGAACCGTGAGGAGGAGACGCACCAGAGCTAAAGCAACCGGGGGTCTCCAAAGTCCCCTGGGCCCGCCCCCCGCTTTTATCAGCCTGAGATGTGGGTCCCTCTGTGAGGTCATCACCTCCCCACCTGCCCTTTGCCTTATATGCTGAGGGCTGCCCAAAGCCCCTGTGAGGTCACCGCCCCCCCCTCACCCTGCCAGGCAAATGTCCTGCCTCTGGCCACCCCCCTGGGAAGTTTGAGCCATTACTAGGGGTCCCTCCCCCTCCCTCATAGGCTGCTCCCTGCCCTACACTGCAGGCTTCTTGCACGAGAGCTGTTTCACGCCGGAGTTCTTGCGCAAAAGGTCTCATGCAAGAGTGCCTCCACCCTGCCATAGGCTTTTGCACAAGAGCGTCCATGGCAGTGTGAACGCTCTCTTGTGCAAGAAAGCTCTGATGGTCATTTTAGCCATAAAAGTGTCTTGCTCAAGAAGCCCCTGGTGCCCGTCCACGCTGCCTTCTTGCACAACAGCTCTTGCACAAAGGGGGCTTAGTCATCGTGGGGAGAGGAATAACTCCTGTGCAAGAAGCCCTGTTCTCTGATGTTTTACTGCAAATTTACTTCTGCAAGAACACACGTAGAGTGTAGACGCGCCACAAGTTTTTTCGCAAGAACACGCAAAAACAAGCCATGTGGATGTTTTCTTTTTAGGCAAAAGCCCCTTTTTGCACAAGATCGGTCGGCCTTTTTGCAGAAATAGGGATCTTGTGGGAAAAGGGGGTTTTTTGCACAAAAAGTAAACATCCACACGGCTTGGTTTTGCGCACAAACCCCGAGCACAAAAACGGATCGGCAGAAAATATGCAAATGACATTGCGTGTCATAGAGTCCCTCGTTAGCATATTTGTTGCCAAAAAAACTCGTTGTGTAGACGTAGCCTAGGAGAGAAGCGATCTCAGACACAAAGCCCTTCAGTAAGAGGGCATAGCCCTGGGGCGTGGTAGGAGACGTACGGCAGACATGGGAGGTCACTGTCCTAGCTATTTGGCGCGGAGCAGGCCTCAGCTGGAGCACTGTGTCCAGATCTCAGGGCCATGCTTTAGGAGAGAGAGTCCAGAGGGGAACTATGAAAAGGGATTAGGGACGTTAAGATATTCACTGAGTAGTCAATTAACCTCATGATTTCTTATCGGTTACTTGACTTTTCGATAGTCCCCAGGGGCCAGCTGTCTCAGTCCTGGCTCGCGCTGGGTCCGGGACCTACCCCCTCTGCGGCTCTGCATTTACAGTGTGTTAGGAGCCAGGCAGGCAGGCAGCCTCGCTCAGTTCCAGTTTGCACCAGGTCCAGAAGCTCAGACCCAGCCCCCAGGCAAGGGCTGCTGCCAGCTTGTGCTGCTGCCTCTGATACAGAGGCAGCAGTACGGAGTGCCAGGAGGGAACTGGTCTAAAAAGCACCTCCCCTTGCGACCTGGCTGCCTGTCATCCCACGCTGCTGCCTCCGTTTTTGGCGAGAGAGAGCCGCCTGTCTTGAGACACCGGTGGGGAGTCGGATTTTCAAAAGGCAGGTCTCTGTCCTTTGTGAGCCTTCCAAAGCGCTTCGGTGGGGGGAGGGGGCAGGAAGGCGGACGACACTCAGGAATTGTAGCACCCAAATCCACGGAGTGTTTCGCCAGCACCTCCTGCAACAGAGCCCAATCCCTGACAGGCTTTTAGGCAGGATAGATCATTTGAAAAAATGACAGACACAGGGTTTTCCGTCACCGCTCTCCCTTTCTTTTATTTCCCTGGGCTAACTGGCTTGTTCCTCTTTGGCTAAGGATGGAAGGGTATGTCTACACTACAATGTTAGTTCGAACTAACGGACGTTAGTTCGAACTAACATTCATAGCCGCTACACTAGCGCTCCGCTAGTTCGAATTTGAATCGAACTAGCGGAGCGCTTAGTTCGAACTAGGAAAACCTCATTTTACGAGGCTTAAGCCTAGTTCGAACTTACTAGTTCGAATTAAGGGCTGTGTAGCCCCTTAATTCGAACGAGTGGGAGGCTAGCCCTCCCCAAGTTTCCCTGGTGGCCACTCTGGCCAACACCAGGGAAACTCTATGCCCCCCTCCCGGCCCCGGACCCCTTAAAGGGGCACGGGCTGGCTACGGTGCCTGTGCCAGGTGCAAGCCTGCTAGCACCCAGCCAGCAGACCCTGCACCTTTCATGGCACAGAGCCACCCACCCGATGTCCCCCAGCCCACCCCCTCTTCCCGGGACCAGGCTGGCGGCTCCCGGAAGCTTGCCCGGGACCGCAAGAGGCGGGTACATTCCTGGGCTAGTGCGGACATCGTGGACCTCGTCCACGATCTCCGCACTAGGCACAGGAAAGTGGCCATCTAGGGCAGGAGAGCTGCCAGCCTGGCCACCCAGGAGCAGGTTTGCATGAAAATCAAGGGGGTCCACTG
Organism: Pelodiscus sinensis; assembly: GCF_049634645.1. Classification (NCBI taxonomy): domain Eukaryota; kingdom Metazoa; phylum Chordata; order Testudines; family Trionychidae; genus Pelodiscus; species Pelodiscus sinensis. Next base: position 11,883,015 of record NC_134743.1, read on the forward strand.
AGACCCCCGACCCTGAGCCCTGAGCTTACAATGGCCGTCCTGGGTCAGGCCAAAGGTCCATCTAGCCCAGTAGCCTGTCTGCCGACAGCGGCCAACCCTAGGGACCGTGGAGGGGATGGACCAAAGACAGTGACCAAGCCATTTGTCTCGTGCCATCCCTCTCCAGCCTTGCACAAACTTTGGGCAGGGACACCACTCCTACCCCCTGGCTAAGACTACTCCATGGACCCAACCTCCATGACTTGATCTCACTTCCCTTTAAACTCTGTTCTAGTTGTAGCCTTCACAGCCTCCTGCAGCAAGGAGTTCCACCGGTTAACTATTTGCTTTGTCAAGAAGAACAACTTTCTCTTACTAGTTTCAAGCCTGCTACCCAGTCCTTTCCTTTGGTGTCCTCTAGTCCTTCTTTATGGGAACTCATGAAGAACTTTTCTGAATGCACCCTCTCCACCCAACCCCTGCTTTTAGAGACCTCTAGCCTGTCCCCCCTCCGTCTCCTCTTTTCTAAGCTGAACAGTCCCAGTCTCTGTAGCCTCTCTTCATCTGGGACCTGTTCCCAACCCCTGATCATGTTAGTTGCCCTCCCCTCTCCCAGCCTTAATCTTCCCCTCTCCCACCTCCTTTTCCCAGTCTCCCCCAGTTTTGTTCAATAAAGACAGAGTCAATGTTGGAAGAAACGTTATCTTTATTTTGTACATCAATAAGAAGGGGGGCTAGGGAAGGGTAAGTGGAAGGAGGTGAGGGAGGAATGGGGTACAAGCCCCCGATGGGGAGGACTGGGCTGGCTCTGCAGGCTTCTGGGGGTGGAAGCTCTCCTGCAGCCCCCCGATTACCCCCTCTCCCCAGATGGCAGCCTGCGGCAAGTGCAGCCGGGCTGATGGCTGAGTGGTGTGATGTGCCCAGTGTGGGTACTCCGGGCACTCCAAGCCAGGACTGGTTTTCAAGCGGGGCACCCCTTAGAACTGTCTGTCCGGGGTGGGGGTCGGGACCCTTTAAGCGCAGCCCTCGGCTAGCCTGAGACTGCATCTCCACGCTCTAAGTCCTCCTCTGATGCCCTGCTGGCACTGCTTCCGGCCATCCTTAAGCCCTGTTCAGAGTCCACTCAATGTGGACTTGCTAGTTCGAATTAGCAAAACTAGTTTTTAGTTCTAGACGCGTTAGTTCGAATTAGCTTAGTTCGAACTAGCGCTGTAGTGTAGACATACCCGAAGAGAGGAGCCAGCAGGGGTAGAATGAATTGTGTACCAGGTCCTGGAAACAAGAGCATCTCCTCCAGATCACCCATCCACACCTGAACTGTTTAAAAGCTTGGCTGCCAATAAAGACACCTTAGCTCAGCAAATGCCAAGCCAGGCACCTGTGTTTGGACACGAGGGGTGCACAGGGATGTGAGAACCAGGAAGGCTGATCTGTGAATTCACCCCCAACCGTCCCAGTACAAGACAGACGCTTGCGCCAACCAGCAGGGGTCACTGCTCCTCCGGTTTGGCTTGGACAAAGGTGCCCATCTGTTTGGTGTTGGCGTCTCGGAGCTGCGCCAGCTGCCTCTGGCCACGGCGGAGCAGATACTCGATGTGCATCACGTCGGCCCGGGGGATGCTGGCGTTCTTCCGGAACTCAGCCTGGATGCGAGGCAGGAATCCCGGCTTCTCCCGGCCGGCGCGCAGGAACTGCCTGTATAGGCTCAGGACGTGCTTCTGCAGCTTGCTATGCCGGGCCATGGTGCGCCTGGGGAGCCCTCCCAGGCCACGGGGGGCCAGCGCCACGAGGCAGGGGCTGGAAGTGAACAGAGGCGGAGATGTTAGAGCAGCATCTCATTCCCAGACGCGCCTGTGCAGGCATTTCCATGCACTTTTCACCCCCACCTGCTAGGGTTACCAGATGGTTTAAAAAAAATACCGAACAGCAGGGACCGGGGGGGGCGGGGCGGGACTGGCTGGAAGAGAGGGGGTGGGGGGGAACCGGCCGCCGGGAAGCAGGGCTGGCTGGGAGGGGGCTGGAGGGAGCGGGGCTGGCCGGGGGGCAACCAGCCGTCGGGAAGCGGGTCTAGTTGGGTTGAGGACCAAGAGGTGGGGGAACCGGCCGGCAGCGCTGCAGAGATGTACCAGAGCCTGGGTCGGATTCATCTTTGGTGGGCCCTGGCTCCTAGACCATAGACACACTCCCCCCCCCCACCCCCCCGGAGGCCCTAGGGAAAATGGCACCCCGGCCCTGTGGACATGGTGCCCTCTCTGTTTCCCTTGGCCCCGTAGGCACTAAGCTCCACTCCTGCCGCCCAACTCCTACAAGGCCCGACGGATTTCTCTGTGGCCCCCGACCCAAAAAAGGATCCCCCCAGCCCTGTGTTAGGGGATACGAGGGAGTCTGGCTGGGACGTAAGTGCAAATAACTCTGCTCTTAGCAGCTCTGAACCGATGGGCTCTGCCCTGTGCCCCAACCAAGAACCCTAACATAAGAACGGCAGTACTGGGTAGCCTGTCTGCTGACAGTGGTCAGCACCAGGTGCCCCAAAGAGGGTTGACCAAAGACAATGATCAAGCGATTTGTCTCCTGCCATCCTTCTCCAGCCTTCCACAAACAGAGGCCAGGGACACTATTTCTATCTCCTGGCTAATGGCCTTTTATGGACCTAACCTCCGTGAAATTATCTAGCTTCTCTTTAAATCCTGTTATAGTCCTAGCCTTCACAGTCTCCTCTGGCAAGGAGTTCCACAGGTTGACTACACCCTGTGTGAAGAAGAACTTTCTTTTATTAGTTTTAAACCTGCTACCCATTAACTTCATTTGGTGTCCTCTAGTTCTTCTATTATGGGAACTAATAAATCACGTTTCTTTATTCACCCTCTCCACACCACTCATGTTTTTATAGACCTCTATCATATCCCCCCTCAGTCTCCTCTTTTCTAAACTGAAAAGTCCCATCGCTTTAACCTCTCCTCATATGGGACTCGTTCCAAACCCCTAATCATGTTAGTTGCCCTTTTCTGAACCCTTTCCAAGGCCAAAATATCTGTTTTGAGGTGAGGAGACCACAGCTGTACACAGTATTCCAGATGTGGGTGTCCCATAGTTTTATACAGGGGCACCCTGAGTTACCAACCCACATGGCAGTGCCCATTAAAAACCCACCAGGACTTACCCAGCGTTTATATGCAGAGGTCCCGCACCAGCGGCAGTCTGCACTGGACAGGAAACCATCCGCCCAGCACACGCGGGAAATCACAGGAACCCAGCCTGGACGGTCCGATGCCCCAGCCCTGACAGAAGAAAATCAAGGTGTGCTTGAAGTGCCACGCCCACCATCCCTTGGTCCCCTGGGGCATTCGGCACATCCTGCTGGGTGAAAGGGCCGGTCACAGCTCCAGGGTCTGTCACACTTCAGGGCCTTTGGCAGCTCCTATTCACCGGGGTCAGGCAGATAATCGCCCCGAGCTTTCCCAGCACTTTTCAGCATCAGCTCTCAAAGGGGGGCAGCGTGACCCCCATGGGAGCAGGGGAATGTCAAAGAAGGAATGGGGCGGGGCAGGGGAGGCAGCCAATGGCTTCTCCTAATGCAGTGGTCCCCAACCATTTGAGGTTGCCGGGCGCCAAGGGGTGTGGCTGTTTGCTCGCAGGGCGCCCTGGAGCGGAGCCCCCCATTGCGCACCCGGGGGCGGGGCCCCCCCATAGACACATTCCCAGGGCCGCCCTCCCCCCCACAAGTACCGCATGCCCAGGGCCGGGCCTCCCACCAAGCGCCGCGCGCCCGGGACCGGCGCTCTCCCCACAAGCACCGCGTGCCCGGGGCCGGCGCACCCTGCAAGCGCCACGCGCCCGGGGCCGGCACTAGCGCTGGCACTCTCCCCCCCCAAGCACCGCGCGCCCGGGGCCGGCGCTCTCCAAGCGCTGTGCGCCCAGGGCTGGCGCACCCTGCAAGTGCCGCACGCTCAGAGCCTGCGCTCCCCCCATGCGCCACGTGGCCATAGCGCGGGCAGCCAATCTGCGGCGCCTCCGGGGCCGGCGCTCACCGTGCACCATGCGCCCGGGGCCAGCTCCGGCACCGCACATGCGCCACGTGCCCGGGGCCAGGCCAGCCCTGAGTACTTGGCGGGCGCATACAAATGCGGGCACCGTGTTGGGGACCACTGTCCTAATGTTAGCAGTGGGGACACCAAGTTCGGAAGTGAATGGTTAACCAGTAAGCCGGTTATGGTTAACCAGTGGGGGCTGGAGCAGCCCTCTACCAGCCATAGGCAGAGGGCACTCTGGCACGCCACGGGTAGGGTTGCTCAGCAGTCACAGCAGTGTGCCAAGAGGGTAGGTGTGTGGGCTGCTCCAAGCCCATCTTTAACACGTCCTACGTGTCCCATTTAATCGGTTAACTGGTTCAACATATTGTTTAACTGGTTAGCTAATTAAATGAGATTTTACATCCCTGGCACCAAGGTGGCTAAAAGTAGGGTTGAATTGGGACTAGAAATTCCAGGATTTTGACTTTTTTTTCCTGATCACACACAGTTCTGCAAATAAATTCACGTTTTGTTTAGATTTTGACTTTTTTTAAATGTAGTACGGTGGATTACGGAAGATAAACTTTAAAGAGACCAAACAAAGAGTCATTTCAGGAATGGAAAACTACATTTTAATGTTCTGAAATGGTGGAGTTTTCCCCTTCCAAACAAAAGGTCACTAAAATCAGCATTTTCCAATGGAAAAACATCCCCTCAGAAAACTTCCTTCCAGCTCTAGTTAAAACGGACGTATTTTGAAGTGTATAATCAACCTCTGGAACTCACTGCAAAAGGATATTAATGATGGTGAAGGAAAGGGGAGGGAATCATAGAATCATAGAGCTGGAAGAGACCTCAGAAGGTCATCAAATCCAGCCCCCTGCTCTAGGCAGGACCAATCCCAACTAAATCAACCCGGCCAGGGCTTTGTCAAGCTGAGACTTAAACACCCGCTGTGTACAGCCTGTCTGATCCCTTCTGGGGAAGCATGGGTGGGAAGAAAGAATTAGACAGGGTTAGACAAACCCGTAGGTCTTGGTTGACTTCGTCCTGCTTCAGGGCAGGGCGCTAAACTTGGGGTCTGCTCTAGTCAGACCAACATTTCAATCAATCTTGTCAAGAAACAGGCAAAAAAAAAAAAACCAAACCAGGGAGAAACACGTTCCTTGGTTTGTAAACACAGACACGGAGAACAGCTCCTTCCGCTGGGGGGGTGGGAATAAAGAAAATAATCCCTCGCCCCCTCCCCTTCCTATTTGGTCCTAAAGGATGAAGATTTGTGCAGGCTGCGGGGGCAGGACTGATATTCAGGGAATGGGGAGCATGGGGGAGAAGGGGGCAGCTTGCTTACAATCGAGGGGCAACCCCGTGTCTCGGGGCTGGCCCAGCACAGGCAGGATTTCTGCAGCGCAGGGGGACACGAGGTGAAACAAGCAGCGACTCGGCCGATTGGGGCTTGTTATTGTAGGGTCGCATTGAAGCAGACACTGGCACCAGCGTCGCCTCCAAGAGCGAGGGGAGCGCGCGGCCTGGTAACCCCGGACGGACCCGGACCCCCCTGCGCTGCGGGGCCAGGAGTCACCGCCCCCCGCCCCTCACCTCCGCCTCCCGCCTGCTCGCAGCCCCCGGGCCCGCGGTAGCAGCTGTGCCAGCCGGCTCCGAATGTTGAAACACCAGCAACATTAGCCCTCGCTTCCCATTGGCTGGAGGGCCCCAGGGGCGGGCGCAGGAAAGGGGAAGCTCCGCCCTTCGAGGGCCACGTGGGCCGGCAGTGGAAGTTGCAAGTCAGCTGGAGGAGAGAGGGGCCCGGCCCGGCCTGCGCACGTGGCTTTCACCGCAGCGCTCACCTGCCCTCACGCCCCACTCTCCTGCTTTTCCCTCCCTGCGTTGTTCGACCCAACCCTCACCCAGGCATCCACCCAGTTCACCCCGATTCTCACCCCTTTTTAAACTTGTTCCTAAGAAACCCCGATCGGTTCCTGGGAAATTCCAAACAACTCTTATCAGTGGTGCCTGTTACATACCAGCTGGGTTTTCCCTGTGATATTTATATACCCACTGCCTCCTTCCCCCCCCCCTCCCATTTTTTCCTCCCCTGTTCATTTTGGTTCTGGACATACAACACTCCAGTCGTCTGAAGAAGTGGGCTATGCCCAGGAAAGCTCATGATCCCATTGACACGGTTTGTTAATCTTTAAGGTGACTATATGTTGTGTTTTAAGTTTTTCCTGTTACAGACTCACTCAGCTACCCCTCTGAAACTCGTGGGCTCTGTCTACACTGCAGGCTTCTTGCACAAGAACTGTTTTGCAGAAGAGTTCTTGTGCAAAAGGTCTTCCATACGAGCGCGTCCACACTGCCATGTGCTTTTGCAGAAGAGATGTGCTTTTGCACAAGAGCATCCATGGCAGTGTCGACACTCTCTTGCACAAGAAAGCTCTGATGGCCATTTTAGCCGTAGGGGTTTTTTGCGCAAGAAATTCATGTTGCCTGTCTACACTGCCGCCTTCTGGAAGAGCTCTTGTGCAAGAGGGCTTATTCCTCGTGGGGAGAGGAATAACTCTTCCGGAAGAAGCCCTGTTTGCTGATGCTGTACTGTAATACTTGTGCAAAAACACGCACGCAGTGTAGACACTCTGCAAGTTTTTGCGCAAGAACAGTTGTTCTTGTGCAAAAAGCCTGCAGTGTAGACATAGCCTTAGAGGGGCAACCCCAACAGTCATTACTAACAAGGAGTCCTGTGGCACCTTGAAGATTTATTTGGGCATCAGCTGTTGCGGAGGAAAAGCAGGTCCAAGTGTTTTTTACCCCTGGAAGCGGATGCCCAAATACACGTGTTAGTCTTTAAGGTGCCCCAGGGTGCCTCTGTTTAAACAAGTGGAAGAGAAGGGCCTGTGTGCACCTCATAGGATGCCAGGCTAGACTGAAGATCACAATGGCCCTCTCTAGCCTGGAAGTTAATGAATGGTTGCATCTGGCCAGGCTGCCTCTCTTTATGCTTGCATTAACTAACTGGGTTATTTGCAGGTGTTGTACTCAGTCCAGCTGTGTCGGAGCGCCTGCTGCTGGAGGAGAACGCAAAAGTTCTGTTACCTGGTTTGTAAGTCTGGAGCCTTCTCTACTGCATGAGGTACAAGCCACCTGGCTCTTCGCTAAAGTTGCAGAGCTGAGTCACTATCGCTGGATGTGGTCTCCGTGCCCAGAGTCCCCAGAGACCACAAACCAGATAAGATTCGAAATCGCCCAAGCAGATTTTTTGCGTAACAACATGCAATAATAGTTGCCAGCGAACAGACTCAGCGCTGCGCCGCTACACTTTATGGAAGCCGTGGCAATGTCCTAACACCCACTGAGCACCATCCAGTGCCCCCACACAGTCAGCTGGTGAACACCATTTGAGGTGAACTTTTATACATTCCTGACGTATCAGGTTTCTACCCCCTGTTACCTGGTTACCATCCCTTACCTTGCAGAAGGGGGCTTACTTCCTAGTCTTCATACTGTCAACTTACTATCTGTTATGCTGTCAACTTTGACCTGGTCCTGAACATAGGTCGGTATGTACTTTATTTGTGGGAGGTAAATGGTACCAAGATGTTCCTTAGGACAATCCACAGAACTACTGACCGGTCAGCCTCACCTCACTCCCCGGAAAAATCAGGGAGGGGATCCTCAAGGAATCCAGTTTGAAGCACTTAGAATAAGGAAAGGGATCAGGAGCAGTCAGCATGGATTCACCAAGGGCAAGTCATGCTTGACGAACCTGATTGCTTTCCATGACGAGGTAACTGGCTCTGTGGACATGGGGAATTCAGTGGATGTGATATACCTGGACTTATTCTTGCCAGCAAGTTAAGGAAGTATGGATTGGATTAATGGACTGTAAGATGGATAGAAATCGGGCTAGACTGTTGGGCTCAATGGGTAGTGATCAACAGCTCGATGTCGGACTGGCGGTCAGTTTCAAGCAGAGTACCTCAAAGACCGGTTCTACGGTCGGTTTTGTTCAACATCTTTATTAATGACTGGATGAGGGGATGGATTGCACCCTCAGCAAGTTTGCCTATGTCACTAAGCTAGGGGGAAAGGTAGATACATTGGACGGTAGGGTATATGGTGCAGAGTGTCCAAGACATATTGGAGGATTGGGCCAAAAGAAATCTGATGAGGTTCAACAAGGACAAGTGCAGAGTCCTGCACTTGAATGGAAGAATCCCAAGAATTGTTATAGGCTGGGACCGACTGGCTAAGCAGCAGTTCTGCACAAAAGGACCTGGGGGTTACAGTGGATGAGAAGCTGGATATGAGTCAACAGTGTGCCCTTGTAGCCAAGAAGGCTAATGGCATATTAGGGTGCATTAGGAGGAACATTGCCAGCAGATCTAGGGAAGTGATTATTCCCCTTTATTGGGATGTGGTGAGGCCACGTCTGGAGTATTGTGTCCAGTTCTGGGCCCCCCACTACAGGAAGGATGTGGACGCATTGGAGAGGGTCCAGTGGAGGGCAACAAAAATTATTAGGAGGCTGGAGCACATGACTTAGGAGAGGCTGAGGGAGTTGGGCTTGTTTAGTCTGCAGAAGAATGACGGGGGATTTGATAGCAGCCTTTAACTATCTGAAGGGAGGTTCCAAAGAGGATGGAGAGAGGCTGTTCACAGTGGTGACGATGGCAGAACGAGGAGTGATGGTCTCAAGGTGCAGTGGGGGAGGTGTAGGTTGGATATTAGGAAAAACTCTTTCCCTAAGAGAATGGGGAAGCACTGGAATGGGCTAACTAGGGAGATGGTGGAATCTCCATCCCTAGAGGTTTTTAAGTCCTGGTTTGACACAGACCTGGTTGGGATGATTGAGTTGGGATTGGTCCTGCTTTTGGGCAGGGGGCTGCACTCGATGACTCCTGAGGTCTCTTCCAGCCCTGGGATTCTATGATTCTAAGGCAAGGGACTTCTTTTATTTGAGAGCCCCAATTCCTTCAACAGCAGTATAGGTCTAATCCATGGAGCTCCTGAAGAGTAGCTCTGCATCCCTTTCTATGGCAGCCCAACTGTCCTTGGAACTGGTCAGACCAGTGTGACATCCCCCTGTGTAGGCATAATGAGCTAACGTGTCCTTCACTCCCATGCACCAACTTTGCCACTTATCAACTATGTTTTTAATTTGTTCCAAGGGAAAGCTGAATGAAGCCAAAATTAATGAGTGTTTTAACTTGTAACAAAATACAGGACTGTGTAGCGCTTTAAAGACTAACAAGATGATTTATTAGATGATGAGCTGTCGTGGGCCAGACCCACTTCCTCAGATCCACTATTTGATCTGAGGAAGTGGGTCTGGCCCACGAAAGCTCATCATCTAATAAACCATCTTGTTAGTCTTTAAAGTGCTACATAGTCCTGTATTTCGTTTCAGCTACACCAGACTAACACGGCTACATTTCTATCACTGTTCTAACTTGTGTTTCTGTTCCCAGGAAATGTTGAAACGGTAGATTCCTAGGGACTGTCAAGTAGAAAGATTGACCCAAATTAGTTACTTGTTTACTTTCTTTGGCTCCACTGGAATCTTACAACAGGGATTAACTAGCTCCATTCATATCTATAATTAACACAAACAAAATCTATGTTTAGTGACAGGTAAGGTTTCCTGAGCACATGTCTAACAATCCAGACATTATAAATCAGAAGTTAGTGGAAGGAGGCTGAAAAAGGTGAGGCTTTCGAGAGAAAAATTGCCCGAGAAAGGGTTATTTTGAACTCCAATTTACTCTGTATCAACCCATTTTTCCATTAAACCAACCTAAAGTACTATAAATAGGACTCAAAGTTTATGTCCTATGTTTTAGTTTTTGTCATAAACACCACAAGAAAAAAATATAAAGCAAATGGGAAAAAAGGGAGCATGCGAGTTATGAAAAAGCAAACAGTTGATAGGAGAAGCTAAAATTGGGGGGGAAAATCTATAACCAGTAACATAAAGGATAATTAGGAAATGTTTAAATATATCAGGAACAAAAGAAATCAGAGGAATGGTAAAGATCCATTACTGTATAAGGCTGGTCAAATTGCCAATCATGATGAAAAAAAGAAACTTCAGCAACCTGCTTGGAATTTAATGCGTTGAACTACACACAAGCCATAAAGATTGGATGTCTTTCTAAAACATATGTGGTAGCTCAACCGAGGGATGTTAAATTGCGCTTAATCAGCTAATCCAGTAGTTGGTGGAATTTCCATCGACTACTCAATTAGTCAATAAGGGTATGTCTACATTAGCTCGTTAATTTGAGCTAGGTAGGCAAAGCAGGCAACCGGAGTTGTAAATGAAGCCCGGGATTTAAATAGCCCAGGCTTTATTTGCATGTTCCCGTCCGGTCGCCATTTTGAAATTCCACTAGCCGCGCAGCTATAGAATGAGATGTAACAGTTAATTCGAACTAAGGACTTAGTTCGAGTTACCGTTTCATTGCCACATGTAGCTGGCAGGAAGGGACCTCGAGAGGTCGAGTCCAGTCCCCTGCCCTCATGGCAGGACCCAGTACTGTCTAGACGAGTGTTTCTTAAACTTTTTAAGACCGAGGAACACCAAACAATTTTTTTTTTAATGAGGATTTTTTGTTGACTCCTGAGGTCTCTTCCAGCCCTAGGATTCTATAAATGTGCTTGGTACCTGTGCCTGGACCTTTATGCTTGATCTGGCTTATACTATTTCTCTTTCCTGCCTGCGGTTCCACTGAGCCAAAGTCTTGCTTCCTAGATTTCAGGCCTGTTGCTGTTTTTATGTTACCGGCCTTTATTCGGGCCTGCTGATTTTATGTTACCAACCCGCAACTTACTACAGAGGCAACTGAGTCCCAAAAAGGAGGAGCAGCTTGTTCAAAAACAAACAGCAAGCCAGTGGCAGCGCTAGGAATAGGACCCGTATGTCCCAACTCCCTGTCCCCTGCTGTACTAACCAGACCAAAATACTTTGACCACCAGGGTCTGAAGCCCCACAGACAGGGGCCACGGATGGGGAGGGGGAGAGGCAAAGGGGGCAGTTGTCCCGGGAGCTGATGATTTAAAAGGGTCCAGGCCTCTGGGTCACTGTATCGACTATTATGGCAGCCGCCACTGCCAGAGACCCGGGCAAATGAAATCAATCCTAGAGCTCTGTCTGGTGCAAGGTGGGTGGCGCTAAGGCCTGATTGGCCCTCGCCTTGCCCCTCCTACCTTTAGCTTTGCCCCTTTGAGGGGGTCTAGAGCCGACCCCCTCCCATACATTACCCAGGGCCCGACAACGTCTGTCACCAGCCCCATTGACATGAATGTGCCCCAAATCCCTCAGACCCAGTACAGTTCCCCCCTCCTCCCCCCGGATCCTTAATTCTTCTCTTGTCATCTGATTGCTTCAAGCATTGTTACAGGCTGGGGACCGACTGGCTAAGCAGCAGTTCAGCAGAAAAGGACCTGGGGATTACAGTGGATGAGAAGCCGGAGATGAGTCAACAGGGTGGCCTTGTAGCCAAGAAGGCTAATGGCATATTAGGGGGCATTAGGAGGAGCATTGCCAGCAGATCCAGAGAAGTGATTATTCCCCTTTATTCGGCTCTTGTGAGGCCACATCTGGAGTATTGCGTCCAGTTCTGGGCCCCCAACTACAGGAAGGATGGGGACGCATTGGAGGGGGTCCAGGGGAGCTTGACCAAAATGATTCGGGGTATGGAGCACATGACCTATGAGGAGAAACTGGGGGATTTGGGTTTGTTTAGCCTGCAGAAGCAAAGAGTGAGGGGGGATTTGATAGCAGCCTTCAACTTCCTGAAGGGAGGTTCCAAAGAGGATGGAGAGAGGCTGTTCTCAGTAGTGAGGGATGGCAGAACACGGAACAGTGGTCTCAGGTTACAGCGGGGGAGGTCTAGGTTGGATATTAGGAAAAACTATTTCCCTAGGAGGGTGGGGAAGCGCTGGGCTGGGTTCCCTAGGGAGGTGGTGGAATCTCCATCCCTAGAGGTGTTTAAGTCTCCGTTTGACAAAGCCCTGGCTGGGATGATAGAGTTGGGATTGGTCCTGCCTTGGGCAGGGGGCTGGACTTGATGACTCCTGAGGTCTTTTCCAACTCTAGGATTCTATGATTCATCCGTGCGATGTCACTGGAGACGCAGGGAGGTACATTGTGGGCGAAAGCCCCGATCTTGCTTCTGGTTTTGTACAGGCGGCCGTGAAAGTAACTTTACAGTTTCTCACAGGTACTGTCCTGTTGCAGCCCAGGTCTTTGCAGTTCTTGCTGGAGCTGCGCACCAGGGCACTTTCACCTCTGTGTTCAGGATTCAGAGTTATCTCTTTTCCCAAAGATCTTCCCTGGAGCTGTTCAGAGAGAGCTTGCTCCCTCTCGCCACAGTCTCTCTTAAGGCAACCATGTTCTTCAGAGCCTCTGGCCTGACGTGGAACGGGACGGGGGACACCACAGAAGAGGCCAAATTCGCCGGGGGAAACACTCCAAGGAAATGGATGCTAAAGAGGGTCCATTCGCCAAGACTCATGTGCAGGGCCTCTTTGATTTCAGTGTTGTCACTGTAGACCAGCGCGTGCCCGTTGAGATTATGGTCCCTGAGCCTCTGTTTGTACAGCGGGACGTTTTCCTCCTTCAAGCCGATTGTGTCCATCTGGAAGAGAAGTGGGAGCACCCGTTAGTGCCGTGCATCTACTGAACAGGTCGCCAAACACGTTTTTAGGAAGGGTCCGCTATAGCTCCCGAGAGGAACCTGTCTGGGCTTGCTCAGATTCTAGCAAACAAGGCGGGCCGGCCGGCTGTGGGGCCAGGTATGGTACCCGGCACACCCCACTGCCGTGTGCTTGGATTCTGTTAGGGGCACCGCTGAGCAAGTTGGCACGGCAGGGGAAATAGCATGCTCTCTGCAGGCAAAAGATAGCAATGCAGGGACCACTGGAGGGGTGTGTTGAAATGAAGAGGGAAGGTTTCCTGACCCTGCTTGTAGGCTGGAGGGAAGCATGCAGTCAGCCTGACGGGGGTGGAGTTGGGCCTCTCGACCTAAGGCTATATCTACACTGCGGGCCTTTGCAGGCAGAGAGTATGCTAATGAAGCACTCATTAGAAACTTCTTGGCACTCATTAGCATGCTCTCTGCAGGCAAAAGCTAGCAGTGTAGACATAGCCTCAGGGTTCTTGTGTGTTATTCTGGATAAGGGGTATTACGCTGCAGGCCTCCAGCAAGAGTATTTATGTTTTTGCCTCTCTTCTCTCTGGAGTGCATAACAGACAGCTACGGGTCTCCCAGTCTTAAAACCGACCAGTCACTTCAGAGCGTAAAGGATGAACCCGGGGAGAGCCAGCCAATGGCTTCGGGGTTGGAGGAAAGAGCTGCAAGGAACCGAGTTGTTCCAAGAAGAAATGTTTTGTGCAAACCAAGAGTCAGGAGCAGCAGAAAGTGGGGGAACTAGCAGAGCCCGGACTGTGGCCATCACCCTTTCCCCCTCATCCTCACTCTGCCCATTCCCCCTCATGTGCCCCCCCTACTCCTGAGGCCTCAAACCCACACTGCGCCTTCCCCGAAAGCCCCCATCCCACACCTCCTGTTCCCCTCAACATCCTACCCCCACTAGTTCTCGCTCCTCTCCCTCCAGTTATGCACCAGTTATGTGGGACAGTTTTCTCTCAGCTCTGGGGCCCGTAGTCAGGGCTGTCCCTAGGCCCATGGGAAATATGTAGCTGCATAGGGCACCGGAAAATTTGGGCACCAAATTTTTGAGTTCCCCAATGCAGCAGCCATGTGTTCTTGTATGTCTGAGGATATGCCTCTGCCGGTTCGTCTCTGGGGACGCTCTGTCCTGTCTGCTGCAGGGCTTTTCCCTTCGCCCTCCCCCACGTGCTCCTCTCAGCTGGCAGTGTAATCCACACACCTAGTGTGTGTGGTTCACTGTCCCTTCGTGTGGCAATTGGACCTCTTACAGCCAGAGATAAGAACAAGGGATCTCTACATCCTAAGCTGGGAGCCAGCTGCCTTCATGGCTCCAGCTGTCGAGGCCTCTAGGGGTGTGTCTAAACTACATGGCTCCATCGATGGAGCCATGTAGATGAGGCTGATCGGCAGAGGGAAATGAAGCCGCGATTTAAATAATCGCGGCTTCATTTAAATTTAAATGGCTGCCGCGCTCTGCCGACCAGCTGATGATCAGCTGTTTGTCGGCAGATCGGGGCAGTGTGGACGCTCCCGTCGACATGAAAGCCCTTTGTCGACCTCCCCCTGATGCCTCGTGGGATGAGGTTTACCGGGGAGGTCGACAAAGGGCTTTCACGTCGACGGGGAAGCGTCCAGACTGCCCCGATCTGCCGACAAACAGCTGATCATCAGCTGGTCGGCAGAGCGCGGCAGCCATTTAAATTTAAATGAAGCCACGATTATTTAAATCGCAGCTTCATTTCCCTCTGCCAATCAGCCTCATCTACATGGCTCCGTCGACGGAGCCATGTAGTTTAGACACACTCCTAGAGGGCCTAGGTTCAAATCTGCTACGGGGTTCAAATCAGCAGCAGCAGCAAGCTAGCAAGCAGAGAGGATCTGCAACTCTGCTCTAGTTCCTGAGCCCTGCTTGGGGTAGGGAGGTAGTAGGAACGACCAGACCTCCAGCAGAAGCTGCATGAGGGGAAAAGGCCCAGGCAATCCTGCAGAAGGGCCCTCAATTATTCAGGGCCCCACGATTTGCAAAGATGGCTCTGCCTGTAGCCATCATCTGTGGGCAGCTGCTGTCACATGAATGACATGCTTCTTGCGATGAAGAGGCATGGACATTCTATCGACAGCTGGCCCTGCTCGAAGGAAGGAAACCCAAGGGTGACCCACCTCTCGGCAGACATCCTCCACCGTCATACCCAGCAGAGTGCAGGCGCTGAGCTTGTCGAATTTCTTTGTCCGTTTCAGTCTGTGGCTGCCACGTTGCAGCTCCATCTGTCTTTTCAGGGATGGGTCCAAATTGACCGTGAAGGGGAGGTAGAAGAGGGCCTCCTCCACCCGAAACCTGCCGCACAGGAAAGTGTGGAACAGCTCGGGATCCTGGTCCAGTTCCAGCAGCTTTTCCATCTGGCCTTTCAGCATGTCCAGCTCTTCCATGTACTTCTCGTAGACCTCCCACAGAGACATGTCGGGGCGGAGCGGGCTTCCATGACAGCTGCCCATTCGACTCCTCTGCTCCTCATCCTCGATGCACTGCAAGAGCCAGCTCAGACGGCACGGCCACTGGTTGGCAAGGAGCACCCATTCCACCACCTTCTTCGGACACACTTCATCCTTGGGGATGTTACTCGCCAGCAGCCTGATGGTGATGGTGACGGTGTTCACGATGCTCCACATCTGCACCACGTTGTCTGTCATGAATTCCTTCAAGGCGTCATCCAGGAGGTAGTCGAAAGCATCTTGAATGAGGTCTTTGGCTCGGATACCTTTCCCGCAGCTGCCGGTTCCCAGCGCTGGGGTTCCAACCATGAGAGGTATCTGGCTGTCCTCTGCAACTGGATTCTGGGCATCGTGGTTGGCCGAATGGTAGCGAGAGATGTTGAGGAAGTCAGAGCTGGCTTCCATCTTGCCATCCTGCCGGAAGCCGACCTCTGCCTCTAGCTGCTCCTTGCGCGCGATGATATTCCTGATCAGCCTCCGCTTGGTGTCGCAGTCCATCCGAGGGACAGAGAAGGGCAGGGTGACGATGCGGTTTAAGAACTCGTAGCCGTTGTTGGCCATACCTCTCATATACTTGGAGCTTTCCACGCAGTCGACAATGATGCTGGAGTCAACAGCCAGGATGGAGATGAAAGGGGCGTCATCGTCTGAGAGGAGGATGTTCATGGCATCAAGGACGCCCACCACCTTGTCAGGGCTGCATGTATCCAAGTGGGTGATCTCCAGCACCACCCGCAGCTTCCGCCGCTGGAAGATATCCATGTACTGCAGGAACCCAGTGATTGTCCTGACTTCGCTTTTCACGCAGCTCATGAAGCCCAGCTGTGCGCTGAGAGCCGTCTGGTTCATCTGTCTCTCCAGCTGGCTCTTCTGGGTGACGATAATGTTTCGTACCACTGTGATAGTGAGCCGTATGGCAGCTGCTGCAGAGACGCTGACAGCCGTCACCCCAATGCCTTCCACGACAGCTATGGCGTCTCCCGAGGCATCCCCGATGGGGATCCCAAACACTAGGAGGAGACCACCCACCCCAATAGCTGCCATGATCAAAAGGATCACAGCCACCCACAGCGGGAGGAAGAGGAACTTCTTGCTAACCCATTCCTGATCCCCTGGTCTTTCGATGATGCTACATTTCCTGTCTATGGTCCTGTAAATGCTCATGGGTAGGAGACCAAAGTGGCTTTCGATGCCGTCGCACAGTGTGGTAATGAGGCCTGCCCAGAGCTGGTCGCAGCCCGCGTACTCCCAGGCGCTGAAATGGATGAAGACGTGTTTCACGTTCCTTCTCCACTTCTGCTGCTCCGTCAGGACCGGCCGGTAGAAGATCATGAGTAACAGGAGCTTGAGTAGATCCCGGCCAGTGTTGTCACGCTGCATCTTCTGCGTCCGCTGAAATTCCTCCTGGTCTTTCTTCTTCGATTCGTTTTCCATGTTCTCTGAGATAAAAGAGGAAGATATGTTAGGTACCTGGCAGTGCCTTAAATCTCTCCTCCTGAAGGGTCTTCCAGCTTCACAATCCCTCCCTTCTGGGAAGCAATCAAGAATGGGTAGCTCTTGGCAAAGCCATCCTTAGGATTGATGGGATCCTACACCGTTCTATTAAACTGGTGCCCATCTGCCCAACAGCAGCCCAGATGGATGTTGAATTTTTAGCGATGTGATTTTATAACCCTCATCCACACACTAATAAACAAACACATTTTAAACTAAGGTCCTGTCGACTCTCACAGTAAATTCAGCAAACATTTAGCAGAGGTTGGCAAATGCCTGTTAAATGGCTTCATTACTATGTCGTCGATGTTCTGCCAGTAGCTCGAGCAGACTTTGTCACTTGTAAATTAACTAGATCTTCTAGAACTTCTGCTGCTGGAGGAAGCAGAGCCACAGACCATGGATAGGAAGAGGCAGGTGGGTGGAGTGGACATGAAAACCCAGTGCTGCTCCAAATTTTCAGGTCCCCTATGCGATTGCATAATCGGCAAATGAGTACGGGTGGCTCTGGCTCTTTGGAGATGGTTGTCATCCACTAATCCCCATCCCCACAAGGTTCCTTCCCCGTCTTACGTTCCCCGGGGCAGTACTCACCCTTGATTTTGTGTAAGAGCAGGTTTTTGCAATGTCCCCATGGTGCATAAAACCCAGCAGTCACTGGCGTGGGCACAGTGTACAGGGCCTTTGCTAAAGCGAGGCAGTAGATATCCTCCTTGGTCTGGAACCCTGCAACGGGGATGAGGTAAAACACGAAGATTAGCCTCACCGAGCGCATCCACAGTGGATGCTCAACAGTGTCTCCTCTAATATTTTTCGGTTCAAGGTACTAGGTACAAGGGGAGGGAGCAAACAAATGTCCGAAACCAGACAAGTTTATTTTAGGCTATAAATATTGGGGTGCCTGGCCTTACCCCCTTTGCATGGCCGAAGGGACAACAGAGACTTACTGACTGAATTGCTCCTCATCCTGGAGCACTTGAGTTGGTGCACGCGTAACCGCAAATCCAGGGCACTAGATCTGTGACTACACAGCTATAAACATGGCGAAGTGCCTCTGTCACCAGACGGTGCCTGTGGTCGGTCTTTGTGCATAACAGCGAGATCTGCAGCAGGAGCAGGCTGCGTTACCTGCACTGACCACTGATAACACCAGAGCTCCAAGAACAGAAGCACTGAGCCACGCTGCTGAGGCAACCACATCACAGCTCTTAACACTAGGAGCCCGTAAGTACTCCTGTAGACCCTGCTTTCGCTGGCATTAAGCCAAACAGCGTCCACAGAGCCCCCTGGCACTCCTGCGCCCTGCTGTGCAATGCAGAGGGAGAGATGGAGAAGAGAAAGGCCCACGTGTTCCTTTGCCCTGGCCCAGGCTAGCCTATGCCACTTCCCATGGTTCTGTGGGCCAGACTTGCAGGGCGGGGAAAAGAGATGTAGAGGTCATGGTGGGTAATCAGCAGAACATGAGCTCCCATTGTGGCGTTGGGGCTTAAAAAGCTATTGTAATTCTGGGATGTATAAACAGGAAACGCTTGAGCAGGAGTAAAGAGGCTGTCTCGCTTCTGTGATGGATGGGAGGCCCACTGTTCTTTTCTGAACATCCCAGTATTCAGTGACTAAAGGGTTAAACCTAGCTAGCTAGAAAGTGTTGGCAGGGAGCCAGGAGCACCAGTGAGAAGAAAGAGTTCAGATCTGCATTAAAAGGGAATCTGTCTGCTGTTTTTCTTTGTGACTTTAATCCTGGAGCTGTGGAAGGGGATGAGGGGGGGGATGAATTGAACTGGGCAGGGACATCATGTCTAAAAAAAAGAATACCTGGGCCTAGAATTGGACTGGACTTTGGAAGTGTGGCTACTTGAGTAGATAGAGAATGTTTATTTAGATGCGATCAGGTTATTTTTTTGTTTTGTTGTTTGGTTAAACTCCTCTGTGCTAAATCCATATCCCCTCCTCTCCCCACTATAACTTTAAACTGAATCCCAGGGATGCAATTGTCTGTGTTTTAATCTGTTCTTTTCTCAGTTGCGCTATAACTCCTAGCAGCCAAGTCAGCTTTACAAATGAATACCTTTTTGTTTTCTTAATATAATCACCTATTTTAAGGCTATGATCTGATTTTGTATCCTGGAAAGTAATAGGAGGTCTGTGTATACCTGCCTAAGACTAAGAGGACAGCTATCAGAAATTACAGTTTGTTTTCATTTTTCTTTTTTTCTTTCCAAGTGCTAAATAAAAGGGAATAATGACATCTCTGGATCTGCTGGCAATGCTCCTCCTAATGCAACCTAATATGCCATTAGCCTTCTTGGCTACAAGGGCACACTGTTGACTCATCTCCAGCTTCTCATCCACTGTAACCCCCAGGTCCTTTTCTGCAGAACTACTACTTAGCTGGTTGGTCCCAGGCCTGTAACAATGCTTGGGATTCTTCTGTCCCAAGTGCAGGACTCCGCACTTGTCCTTGTTGAACCTCATCAGATTTCTTTTGGCTCTTGTGTAAAAGAGTTTGGGGTACCCTTCTGGAATACGTTCCCAAGTGACTTCTTCCTGCGTTCAAGAAGAAAAAGTTTTTTTCCACTTGGGTAGAGGCAGCAACCCTCCTAAGCTCAGGGAATCTGTGACCTTGGGGAGTTTTGAAGCAGAAGCCCATAGAGACACGGTATTTTAAGGTCTCTTTTGGGCCCACACCTTCTGCACTCCAAGTGCCAGAGTGGGGAACCGACTTAGCCTCTTTATTCGGCACTTGAACTTCTGCTGCTGGAGTTCTGTGCCCAGCTCTGGTGACCAGAATTCCAGATGGATGTTGATAAATTGGAGAGGGGTCATGTCAAGGCTGTTTCCCACTCTGGCACTCCAAGTGCAGAAGGTGGGGGCCCACAAGAGACTTTAAAATACCCTGCCACTGGAGGCTTGTGTTGGTGTTGCTGCCATCATCCAAATGCACAAACCCCTTTGAGAACCAGACAGGCGCATTTCAGAATTCCCTCCTGTGGGGTACCTTCCTTGTCCTTGACACTCCCTCCAGAGAGAGCTTGAAAACCTGTAATTTCTCCTAGAAGTATGGCTTGCTGTCTTAGGCACGTGCATACAGAACCTTCCGCCCTCTAGGATGCAGGAATCAGATCATGGTTTTAAAAATGTGACGTCTATTAACAAAACAAATACACTTGGTGAAACATTACTTAGAATCATAGAACCATAGAGCTGGAAGAGACCTCAGGAGTCATCAAGTCCAGCCCCTGCCCAAGGCAGGACCTATCCCAACTAAATCAACCCATCCAGGGCTTTGTCAAGCCCAGACTTAAAAACCTCTAGGGATGCAGATTCCACCACCTCCCTAGGGAACCCATCTCAGTGTTTCCCTACCCTCCTAGTGAAATAGTTTTTCCTAATATCCAACCTAGACCTTCCCCATTGTAACTTGAGACCATTTCTCCTTGTTCTGCCATCCGTCACTACTGTGAACAGCCTCTCTCCATCCTCTTTGGAACCTCCCTTCAGGAAGTTGAAGGCTGCTATCAAACCCCCCTCGCTCTTCTCTTCTGCAGACTAAACAAACCCAAATCCCTCAGTCTCTCCTCATAGGTCATGCGCTCCAGCCCCCTAATCATTTTGGTCGCCCTCCGCTGGACCCTCTCCAATGCGTCCACATCCTTTCTATAGTGGGGGCCCCAGAACTGGACACAATACGCCAGATGTGGCCTCACCAGAGCCGAATGAAGGGGAATAATCACTTCTCTGGATCTGCTGGCAATGCTCCTCCTAATGCCCCCTAATATGCCATTAGGTTTCTTGGCTACAAGGTCACACTGTTGACTCATATCCAGCTTCTCATCCACTGTAACCCCCAGGTCCTTTTCTGCTGAACTGCTACTTAGCCAGTCGGTCCCCAGCCTGAACTATGCTCGGGATTCTTCCATCCCAAGTGCAGGACTCTGCACTTGTCCTTGTTGAACCTCATCAGATTTCTTTTGGCCCAATCCTCTAATCTGTCTAGGTCACTCTGGACCCTATCCCTGCCCTCCAGCATATCTACTGCCCTCCAGCGTATCTACTTGGTTGCTAGGTGTTACAAAGAAACTGAAAAAAGAAAGATTAAAACACAGAAAATCGCTTCCCTGGGATTCAGTTTGAAGAGTTCTAGGGTAAAGGGGGATAGTTACATGTGCTTAGCAAAAAGAAGTCCAACAAACTAAAAAAATAAAGAAAATAACCTAGTAGCGTCTGACTAAAAATTCCCTGTTCTACTCACATCTCTCTTGTTCCAAGATTTAGTCTTTCCCTAGCCAAGAAAGTCGCTGGATTCTGCTTGCCCAGGTTCCTGGCTTAATTCACATCTTCCAGGCATGATCACACAACAGGCACATCACTGCTTCCAATTCAAAACCCCAAATTCTGTTTCCATTTTCTTTCCTGGCCTCCTGTCAACTCGCTTCCTGCTTCTCTAGCATTCCTGGAGACTTTCTACAACCTTTTGTCTGTAAGCAGGGGCTGAACTGCTGCTTGCTGTCAGCCAGCTGAAAGGAGGGGTGGGTGTGCCCACTACAGTTGTTTAGCTCTACAAGGTAATTAACTGTTAACTGTTGACATGTAAATACTGCTCAGGAGAGAATCCAAGGTGTGGCTATGGAAATCCCATTCAGCCAGGGCTGATGGAGGGTCAGTGTTGGAATGGAATGTGGAGAATTGTATATAATTTGGGACTGTTGTGGGGGTCACTAATCATGCTACCCCTAAATGTGGGAACTGTCAAACATGCCACCAGTGCTTGCAGGAGAGACACCACCATCATGGTAAAAGGTCTCGGAAGAACAAGCCCCCCCCCCTTCCAGAGTTGAGTGAACAGAGCTGGGGGAAAGGGTTAAAGGACTTGAGTCAGCCTGCTTCACACCTACCAGGTGTGAGCTGTAAGACTGGCCCAGCCTGCACCTTTCCCCCTTTGTTTTAAGGACAGACCTAAAGCAGACTCCCTGAGGAGTCTTTTTGTTTGCTAGTCCAGTGAAAGCTGGATTCAGTTGAGAGCTGAAATCACTGGTTTGGCTGAGAGTTGAAATCACTGAGCTGAAATCACTGGTTTGGCTGAGAGCCAGACCTACTGTAGCCAGTAGAGTGGCAGCAGGCGAGGAGCGGCGACTAGCGGCGTGGCGCGGCGGCATGCAAAGAGCAGCCATCAGCGGTGTGGTGTGGTGTGACGGTGGACGAGGAGCGGCCATTAGCGGCATGGCGTGGAGCGGCGGCAGGCGAGGAGCGGCCATTAGCGGTGTGGCATGGAGCGGCGGCAGGCGAGGAGCGGCGACCAGTGGTGTGGAGCGGCAGCAGGCGAGAAGCGGCGACAGGTGCCCAGCGGAGCGTCCAGAGGTGTGGGACGAGACAGCTGGTGAAGCATAGCGGAGTTTCGTATAAGGTGCCCCCTATCTATCTCCCCACCCCCATCTCTACCCAGGTTGGGAGGTGAAACCCTGCGGGTGAACTTTGGGACTCTGGGTGGCACAGAGACTTGTGGGGACAGAGACTTTTGGGGAGTCGGTGGACTTCGGGCGAATCTTGGCCGGGGTGGGGGCTCATGTTTGGGTTATGAACTCTATTTGTGGTGTTTTCCCCAAGCTAATGCCGTATGAAGTCTTCCTCTGTTTCATTAAATGTTCTTTACCTACACTCAGACTCAGTGCTTGCGAGTGGGGAAGCATTGCCTCTCAGAGGCGCCCAGGGGTGCGTGAATTTCCCAGATCACTGGGTGGGGGCTCGAGCCGGTTCTTTGTGAGATTGACCCCAAGATATTGAACCCAGCCCTGGTTCCTGCCAGGCCTACCCGGCAGAAGGGCTACATTTTGGGGGCTCGTCCGGGATTTACTGGGTCAGTACCCCTCGCAAGCACATGTTGAGTGAGTTGCTGTTGTGGGAAATAATTGTGATTTGTATTTGAGGGCATTACTGTTTGTATCATGGCTTGTCTGTCAGGTTTGTTGGGCCCTGGCCCAGAAGCCTCTAGCTCAGAGGCAGCAACCTCAGCAGATGATTGGGCAAAAGCCCTGGGGCAAATCTTGGAGAAATGTGTGCTATCCCATGCTATGGCAAGCTCCTATTGTAAGTTAAGATTATTCCCTGGGGAAGAGGAGTTTGAACCCTGGCTGGAACACACCACTGAAATGCTAGAGCATTGGGCTGTGCCAGACAGAGAAAAACGAAGATGTTTAGTAGACAGTCTCCGGGGCCCAGCTTTAGATGTGATTCGCACCTTGAAGCTCACTAACCCTGAGGTCAGTGTAAAGGACTGCCTAGAGGCCCTCACTCACACCTTTGGGAGCATGGAGGGTCCTGAAGACAGTTTTTGTAACTTTCTCAATGCTAAGCAGCACCGAGGAGAGAAGCTCTCAGCCTATGTACAGAGGTTGGAGAAGTTGCTGCAGAGAGCTGTCATTAGGGGAGCCGTGACTGCTGAGCAGATGGACCAGACCAGATTGGCTCAAATTGTAAGAGGAACTCCATATTACAGCCCGATTCTACTACACCTCCGGCTAAGAGAATGACTGGAACACCCCCCTGCGTACTCCCAACTGATAAAGGAGGTCAGAGAGGAGGAAGAAAGGCAGGCTACCAGTGGGCTTTGGGAGGCCCAGAGGCCTAAGCCAACCAGCGCTGCACCCCGACAAACAGCCGGTGTGCTCATGGTGAACACCAGAGGAGACATTGCCCAGCAAGTTCAGGTCCTGACAGAACGGATTGCTGAGTTGCAGAGAGCCATTGACCAAGCGCGGATTTGCAGGGATGAGGAACCTCAGGCTGTGGTGATGGATAAGTCAGCGCCTGGAGCTGCCATCCCACCCAGCCAAAAGAGGAGAGGATCATTCTTCTGCTACCGGTGTGGTCAAGATGGGCACAAGGCTGCACATTGCCCAAATGAGGAAAACCCCAGTTTAGTTTATGGAAAGCTGAGAATCAGTCATGAGACGGTCGGGGGACAGGGACCACCCAGACCCCCAGGATTTGACGGATTCCCCAGAAGAGACCACTCAGCTAGGATCCCTTCAGGACTGATAGGGCCTCGAGCAGAGGTCACTGTAAGGATTGAAGGGGCGGAGTGCAAAGCAGTGCTTGATACCGGATCTCAGGTGACAATTATATTCCAGTCATTCTACCAACAGGTGCTCAGGCACCTGCCTATCCAGCCATTGACTGGCCTTGGCCTGTGTGGTCTCAGCATGAACGAATATCCCTACAAAGGGTATGTCATAGTGCATTTGGAATTCCCTGAGGAGGTGGCAGGGGTAAGAGAAGAGGTGGACACAGTAGCCTTGATATGCCCTGACCCTAAAGGGGTCCCTGATGTGTCAGTACTGATAGGGACCAACTCCAGTCTCTTCAAGGTGCTCGCAGAATACTGCAGACGACAGGCTGGGGACCAATATCTGGATACCCTGATGATCCATACCCTTTGTGCTGAAGCCTATAGGAAGATTGAAGATGCTAAACAGGAGGTGTCTGAGCTACCAATGGGTACTCTAAGGTATGCAGGCGCAAACCCTTTAGTAGTGCCTGCAAGGACAGAGCAGGAAGTGCTCGTCATGAGCACCTGGCTGAAAGGCAATAAACGAATGTTCGCCATTGTAGAACAACCAACTGAGGGAGAGCTTCCTGATGGGGTCCTGGTCCCCTGTGGAGTTATAACTTTACCAGCAGCATCCCAGGACACAGTCACAGTACTGATTGCGAATGAAACAAGTCGTGATATTATTGTGAATCAAGGGCAAAAGATAGCAGATCTTTTCGAGACTGAATCGATTGTGAGTCCCCAGTGTGAACCGCACGTTCAGACTATAGATCCATCAAGGTTTGACTTTGGAGATTCACCCTTGGACGAAGAGTGGAAGGATCGCCTGAGGAAGAAGCTCTCTGAAAGACCCAAGGTATTCTCACTGCATGAGTGGGATGTGGGGTGTGCCAAAGGGGTTGAGCATAACATCAGACTACATGATCCCCGACCTTTCAGGGAGAGATCTAGAAAAATTGCACTTTCAGAGATGGATGATGTGCGACATCACCTTCAGGAACTGGCTGCAACTGGCATCATTTCTGAGTCCCACAGCCCCTATGCTTCACCCATTGTGGTAGTCCGAAAAAAGAATGGGAAAATTCGGATGTGTATTGACTACCGCACCCTGAACCGCCGTACTGTGGTTGACCAGTACACAATGCCCCGAGTAGAAGATGCATTAGATTGTTTAGTGGGAAGCCAGTGGTTCTCAGTATTGGATCTTCGAAGTGGATACTACCAGATCCCCTTGGGAGCAGAGGACAAGGAGAAGACCGCCTTCATCTGCCCGTTGGGGTTTTATCAGTTTGAACGCATGCCTCAAGGGATCTCTGGGGCCCCCGCCACATTCCAGCGCCTCATGGAGAAAGTTGTAGGGGATATGAACTTACTGCAAGTCTTGGTCTATTTGGATGATCTGATTGTATTTGGAAGGACCTTGGAAGAGCATGAAGAGAGACTTCTTAAAGTACTTGACAGGTTGGAGGCCCATGGGCTGAAACTTTCCATTGATAAGTGTCAATTCTGCCAAACATCAGTGAAGTATGTTGGTCATATTGTGTCCCAAGAAGGTGTGAGTACCGATCCGGATAAAGTAGAAGCACTCACTACCTGGCCACGCCCCAGAAACTACAGAGAGCTTAAGACTTTCCTTGGATTTAGTGGCTACTATCGGAGGTTTGTGAAGAATTATGCCACCATTGTAAAGCCTCTGAATGATCTTACCAGGGGATACCCGGCCATCAAGAGGAAAGCTAAGACCAAGAATAAGGGGAGACCCCCACGACCTCCCGATCCAAGACAATATGGCTCCCTAGAGCCTTTTGGACCACGATGGGATGAGGGATGTGAAAGGGCTTTCCGAGAGATCATTAGCTGTCTAACTCATGCTCCAGTCTTAGTTTTTGCTGACCCAAACAAGCCATTCCTCCTACATACAGACGCCAGTTTGGATGGTTTGGGAGCAGTCTTGTACCAAGATGTGAATGGCAACCGTAAACCTGTGGCCTTTGCCAGCCGAGGGCTGTCTGACAGTGAAAGTCGTTACCCCATCCACAAGTTGGAGTTCCTGGCCTTGAAGTGGGCCATCACTGAGAAATTTCGGGACTATTTGTACGGTGCTAATTTCCAGGTATGGACAGACAACAACCCACTGACTTATGTACTAACAAGTGCTAAGCTGGATGCTACTGGACAACGATGGGTGGCCGCCCTGGCCAGCTATGAGTTCAGCATACAGTACCGATCAGGGAGAAACAATGTAGATGCAGATGCGTTGTCTCGGCGTCCACAGCCAACAGAAATTGGTGAGATTCCTGTAGACGGAGTGAGAGCTATCTGCAACGGTAGTTATCAGAAATCCAAGGCACATGAGAGTCCTCATGGGTGTGTTGCAGAAACACTGGGCCTACCCCCTGAGAGTGTACCCTCTGTCTCCGTGAACTACATTATGTTGGACCAGTCCCCCTTGCCCAGGCTCAATGCTTCTGACTGGCAGAGAGCACAGCTGCAAGATGTCGACATCCGTAACACACTACTTGCAAAAAGAGAAGGGAAAAGCCCTAGTGCAGTTGCCACATCCACCCCTGAGGGTAAGCTACTGTTGCGGGAGTGGTGCAAACTGGAACTAATACAGGGGGTGCTGCACCGGATCACAGTAGATCCTTTGCAAAATCGACGAACGCAACTAGTGCTACCAAAAGAGTACAGAGCCTTGGCCATGAGAGCCCTGCATGATGATTTTGGGCATTTGGGAATGGAGAAAACCCTGGAACTTATCCGTAGTAGGTTTTACTGGCCCCGAATGGCTGAAGATGTACGAAAAAAATGTGAGACCTGTGCCCGATGTGTTCATAGGAAAACTCTGCCTACCAGAGCTGCTTATCTGGAGAATATCACCACCAGCAGGCCTTTGGAGCTGGTGTGTATCGATTTCTTGTCTTTAGAAGTGGACAGGAAAAATATGGGGAACATTTTAGTAGTGACTGACCATTATACCCGATATGCACAGGCATATCCCACACGTGACCAGCGAGCCACTACTGTGGCACGAGTTTTGTGGGAAAGATATTTTTCAGTGTATGGTCTCCCAACTCGGATACATTCTGACCAGGGGAGGGACTTTGAGAGTCACCTCTTGAAGGAGGTGCTACGATTGTCCGGAGTTAAGAAGTCCAGAACAACACCTTACCACCCCCAAGGTGACCCTCAGCCTGAGCGGTTCAATCGGACTCTACTAAATATGCTGGGGACTTTACGCCCAGACCAGAAAGCATCCTGGAGCCAGCATGTCGCATTTTTGGTGCATGCCTACAATGCTACAAGAAATGATGCTATAGGGGTCACCCCATTCTTCATGATGTTTGGACGAGAGCCGATGCTGCCTATAGACATATGCTTTGGAGTATCAGGAGATGGCGAGAGTTATGAGACACACTTGCAATATGTCTCCCGATTACGAGAAAAACTGCAGAATGCCTATCGCTTGGCTACTGCAGCTGCCCGGAAAAATGCAGACCGTAATAAACACCGATATGATGCGCGAGTGCGCCCACAAGAGCTCCAACCTGGGGACAGAGTTCTGCTACGAAATATGGGTATTGCTGGCAAACACAAGATTGCCGACAGATGGAAGGCAATGCCTTACCGGGTGGTGGAAAAACTTAGAGATCTACCGGTCTACAAGATTAAACCAGAAACTGGGCCAGGGCAATTAAAAACAGTACATCGGAACCTTCTGCTGCCTGTGGGAGAATTGGTAGGCGCTCCTTACGAAATGGACCATGACATGGGGCCTCAGCGAAAAAGAAGTGTCCGGCCAAGTCAACCACCCATCATGTGTGGTGAGTCCTGTGAAGCTAATCTGCCTCTATCCAGCACCTTTGAGAGTGAATCTGAAGAGGAAGATGATCCCATTGAGTATACTGGGATGCAGACCAGATTCCGGACTCCATCAATGAGACATGGAGAGAGCTCCACTTCTTTGGCTCTGAATCCTATGGCTGAGGCATTTAGGCCTGTGGAAGGAGGTTCGGTGTACTCACCTAGACAAACCTCGGAGGATGAGTTTGTCCCATCTACATCTTCAGAACTTCTGGGAGAGGAACAGGCTTGTGATGACACACCTGTGTCAGTGGACAGAGAGTATGTTCCAGGGGAAGGTGTCCCCAGTGCCCTGGACATCCCAGCATCTCAACAAGAGGTGCAACGGCATGTATCTGAAGAGAGGGTACCTACACATAACCCCTTGTCAGCCCTACCCCCAGAAGAAGTCCCCACAGTTCCTGCTGTGCCTGTGCTCGATAGGCGTGATAGGGTTATAAAACCAGTGAACAGGCTAACTTACAATGCACCAGGAGTGGTTAGTGAGGATGTGATACACCTGGCACACAGGCTGGTAGAGGCCATAGTGGGGTTCCTTAGACCCTTTGAAGAGAACTCACGTTGCTGGTATAATCAGGAACATATTTTGCCGGGACGGCAAATTTTTGACTGGGGGGAGGATGTAAGCAGGGGCTGAACTGCTGCTTGCTGTCAGCCAGCTGAAAGGAGGGGTGGGTGTGCCCACTACAGTTGTTTAGCTCTACAAGGTAATTAACTGTTAACTGTTGACATGTAAATACTGCTCAGGAGAGAATCCAAGGTGTGGCTATGTAAATCCCATTCAGCCAGGGCTGATGGAGGGTCAGTGTTGGAATGGAATGTGGAGAATTGTATATAATTTGGGACTGTTGTGGGGGTCACTAATCATGCTACCCCTAAATGTGGGAACTGTCAAACATGCCACCAGTGCTTGCAGGAGAGACACCACCATCATGGTAAGAGGTCTCGGAAGAACAAGCCCCCCCCCTTCCAGAGTTGAGTGAACAGAGCTGGGGGAAAGGGTTAAAGGACTTGAGTCAGCCTGCTTCACACCTACCAGGTGTGAGCTGTAAGACTGGCCCAGCCTGCACCTTTCCCCCTTTGTTTTAAGGACAGACCTAAAGCAGACTCCCTGAGGAGTCTTTTTGTTTGCTAGTCCAGTGAAAGCTGGATTCAGTTGAGAGCTGAAATCACTGGTTTGGCTGAGAGTTGAAATCACTAAGCTGAAATCACTGGTTTGGCTGAGAGCCAGACCTACTGTAGCCAGTAGAGTGGCAGCAGGCAAGGAGCGGCGACTAGCGGCATGGCGTGGAGCGGCGGCAGGTGAGGAGCGGCCATCAGCGGCGTGGCGTGGAGCGGCGGCAGGCGAGGAGCGGCCATTAGCAGCGTGGCGTGGAGCGGCGGCAGGCGAGGAGCGGCCATTAGCGGCGTGGCATGGAGGGGTGGCAGGTGAGGAGCGGCGACCAGTGGCATGGAGCGGCAGCAGGCGAGAAGCGGCGACAGGTGCCCAGCGGAGCGTCCAGAGGTGTGGGACGAGACAGCTGGTGAAGCGTAGCGGAGTTTCGTATAAGGTGCCCCCTACCTATCTCCCCACCCCCATTTCTACCCAGGTTGGGAGGTGAAACCCTGTGGGTGAACTTTGGGACTCTGGGTGGCACAGAGACTTGTGGGGACAGAGACTTTTGGGGAGTCGGTGGACTTCGAGCGAATATTGGCCGGGGTGGGGGCTCATGTTTGGGTTATGAACTCTGTTTGTGGTGTTTTCCCCCAAGCTAATGCCGTATCAATTCTTCCTCTGTTTCATTAAATGTTCTTTTCCTACACTCAGACTCAGTGCTTGCGAGTGGGGAAGCATTGCCTCTCAGAGGCGCCCAGGGGTGCGTGAATTTCCCAGATCACTGGGTGGGGGCTCGAGCCGGTTCTTTGTGAGATTGACCCCAAGATATTGAACCCAGCCCTGGTTCCTGCCAGGCCTATCCGGCAGAAGGGCTACATGTGTGTCACATCATTTCTTTAAAACAACAAACTAACTGTTGGGCTACTGTGTATGCAGGCATGTATGTGCGTGTCTGAAGAGATATATCCCAAATAAATATCCTTTACTCCTTAATCTTTCATTGTGTCTGTGTAGAGTACCATTGACATGAATGCAGACACACAGATCTATCTGTGTGGATCATTTTGTAGGAGTAGGGCCCAGATCCATAAAGGTATTTAGCCTTCTAACATCCATTGAAAGCAATGGACTTTAGGGCTACGTCTAGACTGCAAGCTTCTTTTGGAATAAGCTTTTCTGGAAGGGTATGTCTACACTAGCCCCTTAGTTCGATCTAGGGAGGCTAATGAGGGTGACCGAAATTGCAAATGAAGCGCAGGATTTAAATATCCCGCGTTTCATTAGCATGTTCCCGTCCAGTCGCCATTTTAGAAATTGACTAGGCTGAAGTAACTGCCCGCGTCTACACGCAGCAGTGAAACGGGATTCCAAATTAAAGCCCTACATTGAATTAGCTGTTATTCCTCCTGCAATGAGGTTTACCAGTAGTTGCTTCTGGGTGCTGTTGCCTAAGGCTAGCTGAGACATGTGCTTAAAGGGACCCCGCTGCTTGCTTACCTCTCCGAGGGACAGCAAAGCTTTTGCAGTGTGTGCTCTGCTTGCCCGGCTTTTGGACACCACAGCATACTCTTTGCCATGGAGCCGAAGCTGCCTGTGGGCATGCGATGGCCCCACACTGCTGCAGCTTCTGTTTGTGCAGGCTGCTTCCTGGCCCTGCACGAGCTCGACACCGAGCTCATCATTGAGACCCTCTCCCTGTGTGCGGAGCAAGGCCCTGGCAACTGCATCCCACAGTGAAGAGACGGTTTTGGAGGCTGGACACCAGTTCCGACTGGTGCGACCAGCTGGTCATGGAGTGGTGGGACAACCAGCAATGGCTCCATAACTTTCGTATGAGGAAGGCCACCTTCATGGAGCTGTGTGCCTGGCTTGCCCCTGCCCTCCATTGACGGGATACCCAGATACGACCCGCCATCCCCCTGGACAAGTGGGTCACCATCGCTGTCTGGAAGCTCGCCACCCCAGACAGTTAGTGGTCTATGGGCAAGTAGTTTGGCATGGGAAAGTCCACTGTCCGGGCCCTCCTCATGGAAGTAAGGTGTTCTCAGAATCTCGGGGGGGGGAGAAGTCTTGGAAAAGGGGACCCTAGGGAAAGGGGTGCGAGGCTGTGGGGGGTGGGCTGGGAGTGGAGGGAAAGTCCCATCCCTGGGGGGGATGTGCCATCCCGCCCTCACACAGCCCTGCAGGGGGTGGGGGACGACTCATAGGGGGTGGCTCCTGCGGTGTTTGAGGGGGAAAGGAGGAAGAGGGACTCCGGAACCTCCCAAGGGCTCAGGCACCCCCTCTCATTCTCTGTTTTCTGTATTTCTTTGTCTCCTTCTGCAGGTGGTGAAGGCCTAACTCCATCCTGCTATACAGGGTCATCTGCTTGGGAGACCTGGACCCCATCATGGCCAGATTTGCCACCCTGGGCTTCCCCACCTGCGGTGGGGCCATAGATGGAACCCATATTCCCATGCATGCACCACAGCATCGAGCCACCCAATACATCAACTGCAAGAGCTATTTCTGCATGGTGCTGCAGGCCCTGGTCTACCACCATGGACAGTTCATGGACATTTTTGTTGGGTGGTTGGGCAGAGCTCACGATGCACACATTTTCAGGAATTCCAGCCTCTACCACTAGCTGGAGGTTGGCACATTCTTCCCCCAGCGTGACTGTCAGGTTGGGGATGTGCAGATGTAGGGATAACATATTAATATATTGAAAATGATTCCCCCAAATGAAAGTGACTCCCCATAATTTGTTCCCCACAACTTAAAGTGTTTAGATTTATTATTAATTCTTCTTCTTCTTCTTCTTATTATTATTATTTGTTAAGATTGTTAAATGTTTAGATTTATCATTATTATTGCCCCTTTAGAATATAATGTATTAGGTTATGTAATTTAGAATTTAAGAATATAATCCTATGTAGCCAGAAACAGCCCCCCCTCTGTGCTCCAGGGCATGCTCAAGCTTGTGCAAGGGGCTGCTTGAAATTGACATTGCCGAGATACATTGTAACAATGCACTGTCAATCCACTAACTCTGCTATGGGAGCCAAGCCCTGTAATTGACTAAGGGCATTATTACTTACTTAACGCCTGTTCTCTTTAAAACATTGTAACTTTATTCAGCACTCAGAGAATGTTTTAAGCAATACCATCCAGAAACTTTTTGTAACTACAAATCTGAGATATGTAAAATTATTATTATACAAAAATATTGTGTGGGAAACATTAATTAAGGAATGTATGTAAGAGAGAGAGTGCTTGGATGATGAGTGAATGGTTCTGAGAGGTGCCAGCCTGAGAATACAGCAACAAAGGGCTGAAAAAGGCGTCAGGTGCCAGTGCAACCAAAAGGTGTCAAATACTGAAGGTCCACCCGATGAGATCACTGTCAAGCACCTGGCAGCCACCCTGGAGACATCAGCATGATGCAGCAATTTCCATAGACTGGCATAGGAAAAAATTCCTATAAGAACTGGACTAAAAAACTATGGAATCAGAGTCCAAGGTTCTGCTGCCAGCCTACCAGGAGCTTCAGATGCACATCTGATCAGGACTTTGCTCCCCACTACCATCACTTGTGTACAGAATACCTGGCCATTTTTCTGTCACAAGCAACTTCCAGGCTGGTAACTATAACAAATACACAGAACCTGAATAAATGGATGAATGAATGTTTATATGTATAAGGGTTAAGTAGTTAAACAACATTGTTTGCTTCTATCTTTTCTTTATTTTTTATTATTATCTTTACAATAAACGTGGCTTTTTGCCTTATCCCCCTCATAAGATCCTGCTTGCTTTTATTTGGTATAACATAGATGCCACTGTGCATCATGGGGGATGTGGCCTACTCCTCATGCCATGGCTGATGAAGCTATACACCTGCCACCTGGACCTCAGCAGGGACCAATTTAATACCCACCTAAACAGGGCCTGTATCCATGTGGAATGCGCCGTGCACAGCTGCCATCCATCAGGCCCATCAAATGAGGGTGCACATCTGGGAAGCTCTGAGGGAGAGTTTCTTTGAAAGACCCCACCAACTCTCCCCATGACCCCCCCCCCCACACACACACACTAGAGGCCTGTGCCTTGCCCCTCTCTGCCTTTCCCACAACAATCTTTCCCTTCCCCCCTTCCTTGGTATCAGTACAGATACCAGTTTTGTGTTGAAAACCAAGAACTTTGTATTTTGTCCATAATAAAAGTAACTAGGGAGGAGCAGGATTCAGAACCTAGAATCATAGAATCATAGAACCATAGAGCTGGAAAAGACCTCAGGAGGTCATCAAGTCCAGCCCTCTGCTCTAGGCAGGACCAATCCCAACTAAATCAACCCAGCCAGGGCTTTGTCAAGCCAAGACTTAAACACCTCTAGGGATGGAGACTCCACTACTTCCCTAGATAACCCATTCCAGTGCTTCACTGCCCTCCTAGTGAAATAGTTTTTCCTAATATCCAACCTGGACCTCTCCCACCACAACTTGAGACCATTGCTCCTTGTTCTGCCATCTGTCACTACTGAGAACAGCCTCTCTCCAGCCTCTTTGGAACCTCCCTTCAGGAAGTTGAAGGCTGCTATCAAATCCCCCCTCACTCCTATCTTCTGCAGACTAAACAGACCCAACTCCCTCAGCCTCTCCTCATAAGTCATATGCTCCAGCCCCCTAATCATTTTGGTTGCCCTCTGCTGGACTCTCTCCACATCCTTTTTGTAGTGGGGGGCCCGGAATTGGACACAATACTCCAGATGTGGCCTCACCAAAGCCGAATAAAGGGGAATAATGACATCTCTGGATCTGCTGGCAATGCTCCTCTTAATGCAACCTAATATGCCATTAGCCTTTTTGGCTACAAGGGAACACTGTTGACTCATGTCCAGCTTCTTATCCACTGTAACCCCCAGGTCCTTTTCTGCAGAACTACTACTTAGCTGGTTGGTCCCCAGCTTGTAACTATGCTTTGGATTCTTCCGTCTTGTTGAACCTCATCAGATTTCTTGTGGCCCAATCCTCCAATTTGTCTAAGTCACTCTGGACGCTATCTCTGCCCTCAAGCGTATCTACTTCTCCCCCTAGCTTAGTATCATCTGCAAACTTGCTGAGGGTGCAATCCATCCCCTCATCCAGGTCATTAATAAAGATATTGAACAAAACCGGTCCTAGAACCAAACCTTGGGGCACTCCGCTAGAAACCAACCACCATCCTGACATTGAGCCATTGATCACTACCCGCTGGGCCCGGCCTTCTAGCCATCTTTCTATCCATCTTACCGTCCATTTATCCAATCCAAATTCCCTTAACTTGCTGGCAAGAATATTGTGGCAGACGGTATCAAAAGCCTTGCTAAAGTCAAGTATATCACATCCACTGACTTTCCCACGTCCACAGAGCCAGTTACCTCATCATAGAAGCTAATCAGATTGGTCAGGCATGACTTGCCCTTTGTGAATCCATGCTGACTATTCCTAATCAGTTTCCTCTCTTCCAAGTACCTCAAAATGGATTCCTTAAGGATCGCTTCCATGATTTTTCCAGGAACCGAGGTAAGACTGACCAGCCTATAGTTCCCTGGATCGTCCTTCTTCCCTTTTTTGAAGATGGGCACTACATTTGCCTTTTTCCAATCATCCGGGATTTCTCCCGACCTCCACGACTTTTCAAAGATAATGGCCAAAGACTCCTCAATGACATTTGCCAACTCCTTCGGTACCCTCGGATGCATTAAGTCTGGACCCATGGATTTGTGTACGTTTAGCTTTTCTAAATAGTTCCTAACCTGTTCTTTACCCACCAAGGGCTGTCCATCTTCATCCCATCTTGTGTCATTTAGCGCATTAGTCCGGGAGCCCACCTTGTCCGTGAATACAGAGGCAAAGAAAGCATTGAGTACTTCAGCTTTCCCCACATCATCTGTCACTAGGTTACCTCCTTCATCCAGTAGGGGCCGCACACCCTGTCTGATCACTTTCTTATTATTAACATGCCTGTAGAAACCTTTCTTGTTATCCTTCACATCCGTAGCCAATCGCAATTCCATTTCCGCTTTCGCCTTCCTGATAACCCCCCGGCATTCTTGAGCTATACATTTATAGTTCTCCCTGGTCATTTGTCCAAGTGTCCACTTTTTGTAAGCTTCCTTTTTGTGCTTAAGTTTAGCAAGGATTTCCCCTGTAAGCCAATCCGGTCTCCTACCATGTTTGCCTCTCTTGCTACGTGTCGGGATGGTTACTTTCTGTGCCTTCAATAAGGCTTCTTTAAAATACTGCCAGCTGTCCTGGACTCCTTTCCCCTTCATGTTAGCATCCCAGGGGATTCTGCCCATCCGGTCTCTGAGGGAGTCAAAATCTGCTTTTTTGAAGTCCAAGGTGTGTATTTGACTACTCTCTTTTCTTCCTTTGGTCAGGATCCTGAAATCTACCATCTCATTATCACTGCCTCCAAGGTTGTCACCCACCTCTACTTCCCCTATTAGTTCCTCCCTGTTTGTGAGCAGACGGTCAAGCTGCGCATGGCCCCTGGTTGGATCCTTTAGCACTTGTGTCAAGAAGTTATCCCCAATATTGTCCAAAAACTTCCTGCATTGCCTGTGTACTGCCATATTGGTTTCCCAACAGATGTCAGGGTGATTAAAGTCCCCCACAAGAACCAGGGCCTGAGATCTGGAAGCTTCTCTCAGGTGTCCGAAGAAAGCCTCATCTACCTCATCCACCTGATTCGGTGGCTTGTAGCAGACACCAACCACAACATCACTGCTGTTGTTTGCTCCTCTAAACTTAACCCATAGACTCTCAACAGGTTTTTCTCCCTCTTTATACTGGAGTTCAGAGCAGTCATAGTGCTCTCTTACATATAGTGCAACTCCTCCTCCTTTTCTTCCCTGGATAGGGCCAAGGAGGAGGGGGACTCAGGGCTGGGAATGGTGCGTGGTGCAGCTGGAAGTGCCACCTCAGGTCTCAGGACCTCGGCAACCTCGGGAGGTGGGTGGGGCCTGGGACAACAGGAGAAGCAGGAGCAGGGAGGGCAGTGGGAGCAGCGGGGACAGGGACAGGGACAGGGACAGGGACAGGAGCTGGGTGTGCCATCATTTCATATATGGTAGCACACATGTTTTGGCTCTGCTGCACCATCTGAGCCCATATTTGGGTCCCATCTAGACTGCAAGCCTCTTTCGAAAGAGCATCTAGACTACAACCGGTACTTTTGAAAAAGCAAGCCACTTTTTCAAAAGAGAGCACCGAGACAGTCTGGATGCTCGCTTTCGAAAAAGCACAGTTTGCAATACATAGTGCCTTTTTTTGAAAGAGCACTTTTGAAAAAAGGCGTTATTCCTCGTAAAACGAGGTTTTCCATAGTTAAAAAACCAGCCATGGTCTTTCGATTTACTTTCAAAAGAACATGGCAGCAGTTTAGATGCAGGGGAAGTTTTTTCAAAAAAAGGCCACATTTTTGGAAAAAACCCTGTAGTCTAGACACACCCTGGCTACATCTACATTGGCAAGATTTTGCACAAATACTTTTAACGCAAGAGTTTTTGCATTAAAGTATTTGTGCAAGAGAGCGTCTACACTGGCATGTACTTCTGTGCAAGAGATGTGCTTTTGCGCAAAAGCATCCGTGCCGGTGTAGACGCTCTCTTGCGCAAGAAAGATCCGATGGCCATTTTAGCCATCGAGATTTCTTGCACAGGAAATTCATGTTGCCTGTCTACACTGGCCTCTTGCACAAGAACACTTCTTCAAGAGGGCTTATTCCTGAGCGGGCGCATCATAGTTCTTGCGCAAGAACTCGCGGCCAGTGTAGACAGGTGGCAAGTTTTTGCGCAAAATCTCGCAAATGTAGACACGGCCCCTGAGCGTCCTCCTGGTCCTTCTGGGCCAGGATCCGTTGCATGCCTTGGAGGATGACCACGTGCTGTCTCATCAGGTCCCCCTGGACCCTCCTGCACTTGTTGCTCCCCCAGGGTCAGGCGGCTGCCTCAGCTGGCGGTGATCGCCCATTAGTGATGCTAGTCCGGCTGTGGAGAATAAAGAGGAAGAGGCGGTCAGTCATCCATGCAGACACTGTCCCTGAGTCCGTGCCCTCCTCTGTGAGCTGAGAACAAGAGTCCTCAGGCTAGAGGGCAGGGATGTTCCAGGAGCAAGGCTATGTGTGGCCTGGACATCGGCCCTGCCTCACAGAGGCCCTGAGGTGCCCAGGGGACCATGCTTCTTGCTCCCCCCCATCCTCATCCCACAGACAGGCAGGGCAAGGGAAGTGGTCGGCCACAGTGGGATGCCATGGGCAGGAGAGGGGCCTGGAGCAGTCTGCTCTTCCATGGGGGCTGCACGCACACCTGCCAGCGCTGTCCGTAGAAGTGGGTGGTGCCTCAAGTATGCAGGCATTCCCGTGTGTCGTGTGCGGCACTCCTAAGTCTGTGTGCAGCCATGTGTGTGCCCTTGTCCCCAGCCTGCTTCCAGCAGTGGTTAGTGGTGGGAGGGCATCTCCCACAGGGGTCAGATGTGTGTGTGGCCTCCCCAAAGCCCGTGAACAGGACCCTGGGGACAGGGCCGGATGGAGGCATGGGTGAGCCGGGCAGCTGCCCAAGGCGCCAGCCGATGAGGGGCGCCTAATGGCAGCTGTAAGGGGTGCATGGCGTCCCTTACAGCTGCCATCAGGAGCCACGTGCCCGGATCCCGCAGCGCCGGCCCCGCGGCGCTGGCCAACAGCACCCTTCCACCCATGGCTGCGGGGCCCTGCACGGCCCAGCGTGCGTGCCAGCAGCGCTGGCCGGACCAGGCTGGGCAGCGCATGTGCTGTGCACCCTGGGGGTGGCCCCGGGCTGCGCGCCAGTGGCCGTGACCAGCTCGCGCATGCGCCGAGCGCCCTGTGGGGCAGGCCCACGCAGAGAGAGCTGTGCTCCCTTGCCCTCGCATAGCCCTGGCAGAGCTCCTTCACTTTGCTCCATACTTGTATGAGGTTCTGGAAGTGGTGGCCTCTTGTGGCCCGAGCCTCGGCCATCCGACCGTATATGTCGGCGTTGTGCCACTGGGAGCCGAGATCCTGCAGGGTCTCCTGCTCACCCCACACCTACAGGAAGGCCAGGATCTCTGCCCCGGACCACTATGGCACAAACCTCTTCGGGCCTCTGGCTGAGTCCTGGGAGCCCTGGTCATGCTCCCTGTGAGGGCCAGAGAGGTCTCAGGAGGCTTGTGGCTGGGCCATGGGTCCCAATTAGTGTGGCAGTCACAGCCACGCAGTGAGGTGCAGCTCTCTGGGCCAGCCCCCTGCCACAAGTGTTGTCCCAGGTGCCTGCAGCTTTAAGAGCTGGCCGGAGACAGGGACTATAGAGTTCTGATTAGTTTGGACGGAGTGGCCACCAGGGCACCTGTGCTATTTCCTGGAGGCCTCTTCTTTCAAAAGAACTCCCTCTTCTGCTCTTTCAGACAAAGACGTCTTCCTCGTGAAAGAACCCCTTGGTTCTTTCAACTTTTTGTCAAAAGAATGCAATAGCAGTATGGACGCAAGTATTTTTTTCTGGACTAACGGCAGTAGACATACCCTAAGAGCCGAAATACCTCTGAGGTTCTGGGCATAAGGCCCTTAGACTTGGTGTCTGCCCTTTAGGTCTGAATAGGGTTTCCTGCCCCGCAGGTATACTAAGAAAGACATGACACTCCCTCACTCCCGCCTAATTCTCCACTTGTGTCATTTTCTCCTGTTTTTTGTCTTGTTGCTGAAACTTTCAATTTTCTCTTTTTTTTAAAAAAAATATTGTTTTGAGTTTCCCCTGCCACTCTTTTGTGCTACTGTTCTGTCACCTGATGTGGCTACCATTGCATTGAGTCAGCTTAGGGTTATCATCTTTCCTGACCAGAGGGATGGGACAACATTGCTGTAAATGGCGTCCAGTCCATCCAGTTGGGAAAAGCGGTAAGCCTAATTGTCAGCTCTTCCTAGTCTTGCCTGTGTACAAGAGATGCTTCATTAAATGATGCAACACAGGAGGCAGTTTGTATTGGCCCATGAGAGACACGGTTATATAGGCCTCTCCGAGCTGTCCAGGCCCCACAGTGGATGCCTCAACCATCAGATGGATGGGACCCATGGTGCCCAGGTAATTATCTGGGAAAATCTAGCACAGGGCAGTCAGAGGGGGTCATGCCCCCAAGCACACACCACAGTGGTGGGACCTGGAACAACCAACAGCCTACTGTGCTCCACCATCTCCCAGCTGGGTTGCTCTACTTCACTATGGTGGTGGCCGGGAAGCAGAGTGTCCTGGCCCTAGTCTCAGTACCCAGTGGGGTGAAGCAGGAGTGGGATTTGGGGGAAGGGATAGAGAGGGCTTGGGGCTCTCAAGTTTTCCAATCAGGGCTGCTGCTAATGCAGCAGCAGCCAGAGCCCAAGACCCTATCAATTGCTGCTGGAGCACCACGCACTTTGGGTAGCTCGGAGGGAGGAAGTGCCACACCCCTTATGCGCGAAGCCATGTCCCTTCACCTCACCCGGGGTCCACAAAGGACATCATATGCAGAGACACAACTGGTTTTAATGAAGGAACAAGCCATGAACAGGAATTAATGACAATATTGGACTGCTCTCTGTAACAGAGCAGCATTCACCTCTCTTGAGTACCCCTTCTGGCTAAGCACATGTGCCTGCACTCTCTTGTCTGACTTCGGTGACACAGTCTCTGGCCGAGTCTCACTCATTGTGTGTGCTCATCAAAACCCCTTCCAGGGTACACATCTAATCGGAGCCTATCTTGGTTAGCTCTCTTATGTCCTTTCAAGTTTGTTCCCCACTCAAAGAGAGTGGTGTCCCCAGAGCTACCCCACCAAAATACAGCATTTTTGCCCTTACCTCAGGGCTTTATTTCAAAGTCCCATCACAGTCCAGCACTCGCCAATAGCTCTTCACAAGAGCTGTGTCCAGACTCAGGGGTTTTTTCGAAAAAAAGTAGCCTTTTTTCGAAAGAACTTCCCCTGCGTCCAGACTCAAGCCGCGTTCTTTCGAAAGTAAATCGAAAGAACGCGGCTTTTCTTTCGACGGCGGTACACCTAATTCTACGAGGAAGAACGCCTTTTTCGAGGGAGATCCGTCGAAAGTAAGTGAGTGTGGACGGGGGGAGCCCTTTTTTTCGAAAGTATTGGCCTCCAGGAAGAAGCCCTGGTGGACAATCTGGGCCATGGGTTGCATGTCTGTGGTTCCTGGCTGCAGCCATTCCTTAAAGGACAGGCACCCTTACAGCCACTTGTTGCAGAGAAGGAGCCAGAGCACACGGCTACTTTGCTGCAGCATGTCCCAGCCCCAAGAGCGTCCTGGCCCTTCCAGAGAGCCTTCTGGGGACCCAGCCAAGGGCTCCAAACGCCGGGCACCATCCTGGTCTGGCGCAGAGATCAAGAGCCTGCTGGAGCTCTGGGGAGAGGAGGAGGCCTTACAGGCCCTCAAAAGCCGGCGGCGAAACGCAGATATTTATGGCCGCGTGGCTGAAGCCCTGGTCCAGAAGGGCCACTACCCCCGCACCCAGGACCAGGTGCGCTCCAAAGTAAAAGAGCTGCACCAGGGGTACGTCAAAGCCAGGGAGGAGAGCTCCCGTTCTGGGGCAGCCCCCCACTACTGCCCCTACTACCCCGAGCTGAACCAGATCCTGGGTGGCAGTGGAGAAGCACGCACACCACGGCGGTTCGTACAGTCTGGATTGGCAGACCCCATGGTGGACGCTCCCGAGCAGGACCCAGAGCAGTCTGGAGACGGGGACATGGTCCCAGAGGAGGAGGACAGTGAGGAGACGGCGACCCTCACCCTGGAGCCAGTCACCCAGACCCCAGAGGCCTCCCAGGCATCATCTGGCGCAGGAGAGGAAGCAGCAGGTGAGTGCAGTGAGGTTATGTAACACCCGGGGGGGGGGGGAGGTAGGTGGGTGCACAGTGGGTGATGCACAAGGGAAACCTGTCATGCTCAGGCTGATGCCCAGGTCACACACACACACACAGTGTAACCTTCAGAATGTCTGATTCCCCTGTCTCAAGGGAGAGGGCATGCCCTTTTGGACAGCTGTTGCACACATGACTGATTGTGATAGAAATGTAGCCGTGTTACTCTGATCTGAGGAAGTGGGTCTGGCCCAGGAAAGCTCATCCCCTAATAAACCATCCTGTTAGTATTTTAAGTGCTACAGAGTCCAGTTTTTAGGACTGATTGTGTGTTCTTCTTTTCCTCCACAGCCAGACCAGCCGTGGAAGAGGGCCGCAGCACCCCAGCCCCACCTCCATCTCCATCTCGGGGACATGGGAGCCGCAGACACAGGCGTGTCTATGCGAACATCCTCAGGCAGCACGTGGAGGCCGTGCAGGAGCTGAACTCCATCCTCAGAGAGAGGGCGGAGGCAGAGGATCGCTGGCGTGACCGGCTCATGGACGAGCTGGTCCTGCAGCGCACGTCCCTGTGTGCCACTCTCAGGGAGGTCTGCGGCTTGCCTGCTCCTGTGCCTGGTCCTGCTCCTCCAGCACCCCATGACCCCACCCCACCAAACCCCCCTTCCACAACAGCATCCCTTTCCCTCCTTGGACTTCCCTCTCCCCCAGCCCTCCCAGTTCCCCAGCCCCTCTCTCCCCCTGGCCCTCCTCTCCCCCAGGCTTCCACGTCCCAAGAGCACCCCAGCCAGCCAACCGACAGGTGCACCACACGTTCCCGTAGCCGTGGAGCACCCCAAACACGAGGCCCAGGCAGGAGAGGGAAATCTGGCAAGCACCATGCAACCTGATCCCCTTCCCCCCTCCAGGTTTCCAGTCCCCTTCCCCCCTCCAGGTTTCAAGCACCCCCATCACCCCAGTTAAAGCACAAACAAAGGGTTCAACAAAATGTTTCTTTATTGTAAATAGTGTTTTCAACAACAAAAATGAAAAAAAAAATGTGTTATGTTTGCTACATTTATACTATTGTTTGAGAATATGTACA
Organism: Pelodiscus sinensis; assembly: GCF_049634645.1. Lineage (NCBI taxonomy): Eukaryota > Metazoa > Chordata > Testudines > Trionychidae > Pelodiscus > Pelodiscus sinensis. The sequence goes on from NC_134743.1 coordinate 11,924,607, forward strand.
AACATTAAACATAACATTTTATTTTGCAACACACCCTGGTGTTACTGATGTGTCCAAACAGGGTCAGGAGATGGGTTGTGGAGGGAAGCTTCTATTGGGCCAGGGCCCAGTCCCCAGGCAGAAGCCCCTAAGTAGAGTCAGTGGCCTCCACTGGAGAATTGCTCCCGGAGGGCCTCCCGGATGCCAACAGCAGACCAGTGAGCCTGGCGGATGGCAGCTGTCCGGGGCTGGGGAAAGTGCCTCTCCTGGCCATCAGCACCTCTACCCCACCCTGGTAGGAAGGCATCCCCTTTCCTCTCCACCAGGTTATGGAGAACGCAACACGCGGCCACCACCTCAGGGATGTTGCTCTCCCCCATGTCGAGGCGTGTGAGCAAGCACCGGAATCTGCCTTTTAAACGTCCGAACGCACATTCCACCTGGTTGCGAACCCGGTTAAGGTGAGCATTAAACTGCTCCTTGCTCGCATCCAGGTGGCCGGTGTAGGGCTTCATCAGCCACGGCATCAGGGGATAGGCGGCATCAGCCACTATGCACACCGGCATGTGCACATCCCCAACCGCAAACTCACGATGTGGGAAAAATGTTCCTTCCTGAAGCCTCCGGTAGAGGTCCGAGTTCCTGAAGATGCGGGCATCGTGTGCCCGCCCTGACCACCCAACACAAATGTCCGAAAACTGGCCACGATGGTCGACCAGGGCCTGGAGGACCATAGAAAAGTAGCCCTTTCTGTTGATGAATTGGGCTGCTCGATGGGGCGGTGCACGGATTGCAATGTGTGTCCCATCGAGCGCTCCTCCGCAATTCGGGAAGCCGAGGGCAGCAAAGCCGGCCATGACGCTGTCCAGATCTGGTAGACAGATGAGCCTGTTGAGCAGCTCTGAATTGATGGCCCTCACCACCTGCAGAACGAGACAGACAACAAAATGTTAGAAGGGGTGCCTTATCTCTTAGGAGGAGAACCCACCGCCCACCTTCCCTCTCAAACACCCCGGGAATCCCCTCCTCAGAACCCCCCCCCCCAACAATTCAGGGTGAGTGGAGGAGCTCCCTCCCACTCCCACTCCACTTGGCCCTTCCTGACAGTCTCCCTTCCCCCCACCCCAAACTGTGACTGTCCCCAGACAATGACTTACCTCCATCAGGATGGATCCTACGGTAGACCTGCCCACGCCAAATTGGTGTCCCACGGAGCGGTAGCTGTCGGGGTTTGCCAGCTTCCAGAGGGCAATGGCGATCCTCTTTTCCAGGGGGATGGCGGGCCGCAGGTGGGTGTCTTGCCGTTGCAGAGCAGGGGCGAGCCAGGTACACAGCTCCTGGAAAGTGGTCTTTCGCATCCGGAAGTTGCGTAGCCAGTCTCGGTCATCCCAGATCTCCATCACGAGCCGGTCCCACCAGTCAGAGCTGGTGTCAAACCTCCAAACACGCCTGTCCACGAAAAAGTTTGGAGGCAAGGGCAGTGCGGCTGCTTGACGGAGGAGCCCCTCGTACCTCTGGTCTGGGTCCAGCTCAGGAAGTAGCCTCATGACAGTGTCATGCAGATGCAGCAACAGCTGCAGTATGGTGGTGTGGGGCCATCGCCTGCCAAGGGGAGCTCTGGCTCCATGCCAAAAAAAAGGGTCTCAAAGCGAAAAACCTCAAAAGAAAAAAGCTGCTGGGGTGTCCCAGGAAGCTGAGCACTCCAAAGCAGCACTGCAATGCCTTGCTTACTTCCTCGAGGGACAGCAAAGGCAGCTGCAGGAGCAGAGCAACGGGTGTTCAGGAGTGTCCCTCTCACCACGCGTCTCTGCAAAGGGCAGGCAGGCAGCACCCGGAAGGAAATGCTGCCCCCATGCCCTGGCAGAAGCAGTTCGGGGTGGCTTTCAATTTCGAAAGAGCGTCCAGCAGTCTGGATGCTCTTTTTTGAAAAAGCGGATCGATTTTTCGATCCGCGTATTGTAGTCTAGACACGCTCTTTCGAAAGAGGCTCTTTCGAAAGAAGCCTGCAGTCTAGACATAGCCAAGGAGCTGTCTGCAGTGCTGCCACTCTCTCAGGCAGCCTGTCTCCTGGTTCTGCATACCTTGTGGCCTCCAGAGACACTGACTGATACTGGTCTTTCCGCTGCTTTTATAGGACTTTCCTGGCCCTGATTGGTTGCTTCTCCCACAGCCACTCCAGTCTGTCTGGAGGACTTTTCTATTGTGTCTCTAGGGTATGGTCAGACCATAGGGCCTCCAGGAGGGGATCCCAAGGCCAGGTCAATTGCATCACGTTCCCTTTGTCTGTAAAAATGTTTATGGATGAAAAGAATCATAAAATCCTAGAATACTAGGACTGGAAGGGACCGCGAGATGTCATCGAATCCAGGCCCCTACCCTCTTGGAAAGACCAAATACTGTCTAGACCATCCCTGATAGACATTCATTTAACCTACTCTTAAATATCTCCAGAGATGGGGATTCCACAACCTCCCTGGGCAATTTCTTCCAGGCTGTGTCTAGACTGCATCCTTTTTTTGTAAAAGGGATGCAAATTAGACACATCGCAATTGCAAATGAAGCGAGGATTTAAATCCCCCGCTTCATTTGCATAAACATGGCTGCCGCTTTTTTCTGGCTCAGAGCTTTGCCGGAAAAAGCGCCAGTCTAGACGGGGATCTTTCGGAAAATAAAGCCTTTTCCGAAAGATCCCTTATTCCTTTTTTTAAGAGGTATAAGGGATCTTTTGGAAAAGGCTTTATTTTCCGAAAGATCCGCGTCTAGACTGGCGCTTTTTTCCGGCAAAGCGCCGAGCCGGAAAAAAGCAGCAGCCGTGTTTATGCAAATGAAGCAGGGGGGATTTAAATCCCCACCTCATTTGCAATTGCGATGTGTCTAATTTGCGTCCCTTTTACGGAAAAAGGATGCATTCTAGACACAGCCCTAGTGTTTGACTACCCTGATAGTTAGGAACTTTTTCCTAATGTCCAACCTAAATCTCCCTTGCTGCAGTTTAAGCCCATTGCTTCTTGTTCTATCCTCAGAGGCCAAGATGAACAAGTTTTCTCCCTCCTCCTTATGACACCCTTTTAGATACCTGAAAACGGCTATCATGTTCCCCCTCAGTCTTCTCTTTTCTAAACTAAACAAACCCAATTCTTTCAGCTTTCCTTCATAGGTCATGTTCTCTAGACCTTTAATGAGTCTTGTTGCTCTTCTCTGGACCCTCTCCAGTTTCTCCACATCTTTCTTGAAATGTGGTGCCCAGAACTGGACACAATACTCCAACTGAGGCCTAACCAGCGCAGAGTAGAGTGGAAGAATGACTTCTCATGTCTTGCTGACAACAAGCAGTATAAGAACCTCTATAGAGTAGTGAAGGAAAAAAGAGCCTCTTCCCAGGATTATCCCTGTCCCTGTCCCTACAGATAGAATCATAGAATCATGCGGAGTATAATTTGATGTATTTCTACAACAGGGAATATAAATAACAAACCCACACCACTAGGTGGAGGCAGATATTTTGAGGAGTTTGTGAGAAAACTTTCAAAAAAGAGAAGTAATATTGGAATTCTGCTTTAAGTCATTTGGCTCACATCTCAGCAGAGTGATCTGTACAATGCTGGATCTTTAATTTTTTTCCATGAAAGAACCTGGTTAAAATCTTTTAAATAAATCAGGTTATTTCCACTCTCCTATTTGTCTGTGCTCTAATAGGGATAGAAAAAATATAATTATTGGCTAATAATGGCTTATATTTGAATCAGAGAGTTAGTAAAATTATTTAAAAAGGAAAATCTCTCTAGAAATGCATATTGTTGTTGCATCAAATTCTGCCGTCCTTGCTCAGATCCTCCCAGGTATTGAGATTCCTGGCTCCCATTGGTTTCAATGGAAATTAGTCTAAATACCTTTGAAGATCTGGGCCTCATACCCTACTCTGACAAAACTTAGGTTGAATTAGAGTCAGTCAAACGCTGAGCGGGATTAAGGTGTGCATCTTACTGCACATTGTACAAAAGCTTCTTGCTATCAGTCTATTTTTTGCAGTACAGCTGCTCCCCGAGTTGCAAATGGTCGAGTTACGACCGTTCGCACTTACGACCAAAGCTTCCATGGAGCCGTCGTAAAGTCGGTCCCCGTGTTACGAATGTGACCCGCGCTTACAAACAGCGTGGTCACGTGTAACTCAATGGGGTCCAAGTTACAAACTGATCGAGTTACAGCCAAGTGTTTGGTCTGTAACTCGGAGAGAGGCTGTAATGTTTTTTCTGTATTCACCAGTTTTGTTTTCTTGCCTCCTTGGACATGTTGGACTTTGTACATAATGGTGAATAAATGGTATATTTATCATCCTCTCTGACTGTAATGTGTTTTGAGTGATGGCAAATTGTCAAGCCATATTCAGTACAGGCTGATCAATTGATACCTATTAGTGAGATAAGCATGTGAATTGTAAGCCCAGGACTTGCTAAGGGCAGGATCCCACTAAGACTTGCTGCAGGACAGTGTGCGTTGCTGCAGAACTCTTAGTTGTGTATGTGCACATGACTTGTTTTTGTAAAAATCTGGCCCTGGGGCAAATAAACTAACATTCAACCAACGATTCAGCTTTTTATCTTGTAAAATACAACCAACTGATAAGTAAAATACAACCAAGTAATAAGTAAAGTTTCCTTTTGAGGATATACTATTGCACCAAGATCGGAATGAAGGTTATATGCTAACTTATGAGTTCCCTGACGTCTGCACGGTGTTTGTGATGACTTTGCTACACACATTGGTGTCCTTAATCTGTTCTGTGGTCCTGGGGTTATTTGTCACATGCACAAACATTATTCCTATTGCTGATCCACCCATAGTGGACTGATATTGGATGCCTTGCTCTCATGTGAACAGATACAACGAACAAGCATTGTTACAGTTACCTGTACATGATGCTGTGTTTTTGAAAGGCCTGAACTTATGGAGCAGGCGTAGACAGTGAGGGATGCATAAAACTAGCAGAGACAGGAAGTCTCTCTGTGATGACCATGCCCTTAGCTTCTTGTGGAAGTGACCTCCTGTGCATGTATTAAATATGGAGTACTCTTGAACTGTACTGCTGTACACTTTCTATCTAGCGCAGTTGTATAAGACCCCAGTTTGCACAATGGTATGGAACTGGGGCTTAGCCACAACAGACCCTGAATCAGGGAGAAAGTTTCCTAAATATGTAGTATTATTACACTAGTTTCATGTTGGTACCTGGTCAAAGTAGGCTTATCTTCTTGCTTAATTATCTTCTCTGTTGTGCTGTGAATAAATATTACTTAATGACAGTTAAGGACCATCTTATTCTGAGTTTGTACAGGTCCTAAGGCAATGAGATTCTGGCCTATGACTGGGACTATGAGGCAGTACCGCAATACAAATAATCACATGCTGATCTACAGAAATATTTTTCTGCCTTGGACATCCCCACTAGCTTGAGAGATCCAGATGTATCAGTTAGTGAAAATGGAAGCATGTGAACTTGACAGCTTCAGTTTCAGTCCCCTTGTTTCCTGCACTGAGTGTTTTTTCTGCTTTTTACACTAAATGGTAAGCATGTCCACATAATAGTGTGATGAAGATGGATGGATGGGAGGTTTTGACTTCCTTAGTCATGGCGTACTGTTGCAGGAAGGAGGTTTGCTGGGAAGAGATGGGGTCGATCTGACCACAAAAGGGAAGGACATCTTAATGCAGTGACTCACCAATCTTATTAGAAGGGCTTTAAACTAAGTTGAGTAGGGGCAGGTGACAAAAGGCAACTAGGTTCAAAAGGTATCTTTAATAGAGGACTAGTTCTTTGGGGAGAATCAGATATGGAAAATTAGAGTAGAATTACAGGAGCAACAAGAGGGAAATCCCTGGGGGGAATTTGATCAATCCCTTAGATCAGTGTTTCTCAAAGTGATCCGTGAAACCACTTTGAGAAAGTTGCTAACTGGCCGCGCCGGTGTGTTTATTTATGTTGGAAATAAGCCAGGACACTCTGGATGCAGGTGAAAACAAGCAGAGGATTTATTATACATCAGCTGATGGAGTGACACGCAGGGGTTACCCTGGTGAACACTGGTTAATTAACACAATACAATAGATTATATAGTCAGCAGGAGGACGGAGGAAAAATGATTTGATAGGTCTAGCAGCAAGACGAAATGAGCACATGAGAACTACTCAAGATTACATAATATCTCCACCCATTGCAAAGTAACAGCTCGTTAATTAATATACAGGTGGTTATTGTTCAAATGCCAAAACATGTCAGCAAAACAGTAATAACATTTTAGTCTCCATAGATGATGATGTTGCTATAGGAGGCGGGTATGGCCTTGAGTTGGTGCAGCACTTGGTTCTCAGGCTTATTATCTAGGAGTGAAGCAAGACAGTTTAAGCAAATTTTATGAATGTTATCTCAAGCAAAATGTGTTACGTTACCAACTGAGACCCAGTTCGAGTGTTTTAGAACGTGGTTGCTATGGTGCCCAGGGTCTTTTACTGTCTGCAGTTCTTATCCTGACTGTGGTGTTCCCAGGCCTTAATCCTAGAATGGAGTTATGCTGTTTAGAGGCCTACTAGCACATTTAGGGCTGCCTCAGTTTACCCTACAATTTACCAGCACTGAGGCCACGGAGCCTTGCAGGTCCCTTTGGCTCTGGTTAGCCAGTCATAGCAAAAGGAGCTGTGGCTGCTGCTTCCCATGGCTCCCTTTGGCTGCAAACAGCAAATCGGATCCAATGGGAGCCACGAGGCTTTGTGGCTGCGGCACCAGTAAATAAACACACCAGTGTAGCCAGTTAGCAGTTTTCTCAAAGTGGTTTCATGGACCATTTTGAGTGTCACTGCTTTAGACGTCTACTCACAAATTCAAGGAATAACAGGAATAAGCAGTCAGAATTGGGAGTACTAATAGACAAGTCATAACTGAGCTTAAGTGGCATCTCAGATACTTGATGGGATAAATCTCATAACTGCAGTATTGGCATAGAGGGGTACATCTTGTTCAGGAAGAGCATGTAGGAATAAAAGGGAGGTGGTGTTGTATTGTACACTTGTTCTGAGTTCCAGAAAGAGGCACGAGGCAGACCAGCTGAAAGTCTCTGGGTAAAGACGAAGTGGGGAAAACACATCCAAACCAGGAGGAGGAGGAGGGAGATGAGGCATTTCTAGAACAAATAAAACAAATATCCAGACCCTTATAGTAATGAGGGACTTTACCTACCTAGACATCAGTGGGAAAAGTAATATGATAAAACACAAAATATCCAATAAGTTCTTGGAATGTCATGGGGACAATGCTTTGTTTCAGAAACTGAAGGAAGTAACCCAGGGCATAGGCATTTAAGAATTGATTCTGACCAACAGGGAGGAGATGGTTGTGAACCTGTAGGTAGAGGCCTATTTGGGAGAAAGTGATTATGAATAAGGCTGTGAATCATTCATGGAGGTCACAGAAATCATGAAACAAAAAACAGGACTGTGTAGCACTTTAAAGACTAACAAGATGGTTTATTAGGTGATGAGCTTCCGTTGGCCAGACCCACTTCCTCAGATCAAATAGTGGAAGAAAATTGACACAACCATATATACCAAAGGATACCATCAAAAAAATGAACACATATGAAAAGGACAAATCAAATTTCATGTGTTCATTTTTTGGATTGTATCCTTTGGTATATACGGTTGTGCCAATTTTCTTCCACTAGTTGATCTGAGGAAGTGGGTCTGGCCCACGAAAGCTCATCACCTAATAAACCATCTTGTTAGTCTTTAAAGTTCTACATAGTCCTGGTTTTTGTTTCAGCTACACGAGACTAACACGGCTACATTTCTATCACAGAAATCGTGGATTCTGTGACTTTCTGGGACCTTTGTGACTTCCACAGTAGTTGGCGTGGTACATCTCAGGGCATCCCTGGGGCCAGATGCTGTGCTGGAGCATTGGTTGGAGAGCAGTCAGGGTACCCTGGGCAGTTCACCCACCTGGAGTGGAAGTAGTAGTGGCACCCTAGCCTGCTCTCAGAGCGGTGGAGTCTGCTGGAGTGCTGCCTTTCCCCAGCACCTAACATTTATTTAGGGCAATTTTTAGTAAAAGTCATAGACAGGTGACAGGTCATCTTAACCATAGTTCTCTCCAGCAAAGTGACAGAGTCCCTGTGTGCCTACCTGGTCATCAACAGTTTATGGAATTTGCTTTGGTCACAAGGATGTCACAATAGTGCTTGTGTAAGTTTAACTGGAAGTTCTGGTTGACAGACTGAGAGGCCATCTATCTCTCAGTACTGGAGCTAGTTGGAGAAAGGATTGAGAGAAGGTGTTGAGGAAAGACTAAACCATGAATACATTTGTGAGTGAACAGGAGGTAATTGATAGAGGTAAGGGTCACTATTGTATTTTTTATATCCAACCTGTAGCCACACATACACATTCAAGAGCATGGGTGCATAGAAACGTGTAATATTCTCCATTTCTATGACCAGATCATTAGCTGCTGTAAATCCAGTGAGCCTCTACTGACTTCCCTTTTAATTGACTTGAGTTGAAGGACTGGCCTACAGCCTCTGAACCTGGAAACTTTCCTGACAACCTGTGTCACTATTGGATCTTATGGGGAAGGTCTTCTTTCCTTTCTCCAGTTGTTTTATGTTGTTAATATGGGTCCTTATTTTATGACTTCTGCATCCTTGGAGCCAAAATCCAGTGGTGCAAAGCATCAGAGATGGGAGAAATTAGAAGAGAAAATACAGAAGGACTTCTCTTCTAGCTGACTGTGTCTAGACTACAAAGTTCTATCACTTTTCTTTTGAAAGAGGCTTTTCTGACAGTTGGCCCGTCTACACTGGGCCAAATGTCAGAAAAAAAAGCCTCTTTCAGAACATCCCTTCTTCCTCGTAGAACGAGGTTTACTGAGATGCTGAAAAAACATGTCTGCTTTTCCAATATTTTTTTGGAAAAGCAGACGCATTCCTTGGACGTGGCAGAGCTTTTCTGGGATATCTCTGGTATCCTGGAAAAACTCTGCAGTCTAGATGTACCTGCTGTCTACTTAAGATATTAAGTGGATAGCTAGCATATTAAATGGAGGATAACAAAGCGTTTCTTAGCAACACTAGTGCTCTTAATCCTTCACCATTACTATTGCAACTGTATGGGCAATGTAAGTTACAGTTCTGATTCCATCTGCATCTGGGTGTTGGAATCGAAGGGTAAGGATGGGTAATCGCCTAATCTTGAGCAATCTTTCATGGGAAGGGTAAATTCTGATCAATTCCTCCTCCATGCCTTGGAATGCTGTTACAATGGAGACAGATAAATATGGCATTTCAGATTTCTTGTTAAATATTAAGTCTCCAGGAGAATTTCTGCTGAGAGACACATGGGAGATAAAATCCTGATTTTATTAATACATCAACTATTTCACAGTTTCATTGAGTTTAAGGCTGGTAGGTCATTAGATCATGTACTTTAATCTTCTGTATGTCACAAACCATTACGTTTCACCTAGCAACCCTATGCTGAAACCAAAACTTGTCTTGGACTAAAAATTGTCACTCTTGAAGGGTATGTCAACACAGCAGTGTTAATTTGGAATAACTGATGTTATTGCAAAATAACATAGTCCGCATCTACACAGCAAGCCATTATTTCAACATAATGTCAAATAATGTCAAGCTGGAGGACTTCTTTCTCCGACTCCTATAACCCACATTTTATGGGGAGTAAGGGAAGTAGGAGGAAGAGTGCTCTTTCCCCGACTTCCTGCTGTGTAGACAGCGCCAAAAGCCGAAATAAACTATTTCAACTTAAGCTGCACAATTGATAGCTCAAGTTGTGTAGCTTATTTCTGCTTTAGCCCTGCTGTGTAGATGTGCCCAAGGCCTAGGAGACCAAGATGCTGTGTGCTGCAGACAGAGGATAGGAGAAACTGAAATGCTACCAATGCCTGAGGCCTTTGCAATGGTAGAGAAATGATTAGGTCAGAAATGCCCTGATGATCCTGGTGGTTGATCAGTGCCCCATACTCCCGAAGAAGACAAATTCCCAACCTCCCAAACAATAATCCCTGCTAGTCTGATCCAGGGAAAATTCCTCCCCACCCTCAAATCTGGAGATCAATTGCATCCTGACCAATGTTCTCTCCAATTCTACGTGTAGAATACATTTGATGTGCATTGAGGCATGTACGGATGTGTACAACCATTAGAAACACATGTCTGCCACCCAAGTGCTCAGTTTACGGGTAACACTGATCCTGACTATGTGAGCAAGACTTACCAAGACTTAATCTCTGAGGCTTCACATAAAGGTATGGGGCAATCACCCTACCCATGGAAAACACCTAGCTAGATAATTTCATGGAGGTTAGGTCCATAAAAGGCTATTAGCCAGGGGATAAAATGGTGTCCTTGGCCTGTGTTTGTCAGAGGCTGGAGAGGGATGGCAGGAGATAAATCGCTTGATTGTTGTCTTCTGTCCACCCTCTCTGGGGCACCTGGTGCTGGCCACTGTCGGCAGACAGGATACTGGGCTAGATGGACCTTTGGTCTGACCCAGTACGGCCGTTCTTATGTTCTTAAGTTGTGCATTGGGGGAAAATCTTTTAGGGTCTCTAGAGGCAACTGGACAAATACCTATTCCATGTGTCTTCTCTGCAAGTATTTAAATTACCATAAAATAAAACTGAAGCCTTTTTTCAAAACAGAGTGCATAAAGTTTGACTTCTAAATTCATACAGTGGGGTCTTTAAAAAGTGGCTTGATTTTCAAGAGATACTGAACCCCTAGAAGTTCTTTGCACCATCCATAGGTAATTCTGGGTGCTCAGCACTTTTGGAAATGACACCCTGACTAAGCAAAACACTTCAGCATGTGTTTAACTTTAGATTTATTTGTTGGCATTGAGTTAGGCATGTGATTAATTTGTTGAATCAGGATGTAGGCGTGTTAATATGGATTTAGGAGTTTTAGTTTAGGCACCCAGTTTTAAAAATCTTGGCTCTAAATTATTCTGTGTGCTATCAAAATGCCTAAATTAATAGTAAAGGTGGAAAAGATTATTTTATGTGGGGATCTTATTTAAAAGGAGCAGCTTTTCCTTATTATAATCCGTCCTCCCACAATAGCTCTGCAAACAGACATGGTCACCATGAGGGAAGAAAAGGATTTGCATGATTCCCAGGTCCACTTATCACCATGTCTGGTCTCCTACAGAGTCTTTACTAGATAGTGAATTAAAGACACAAGCCCTGAATCCCAACATCAATGATAACCAGCAGAATCCTTTCCTTTAATTTCAGCTGTTTACAGCGAGGTTGTTTTCCTCCTGGACCATATGGACGATCAAGATAAGGCCTCTATTGCCCTTCAGATTGTCAAGATAGCTGAGACCAAACTGGCTGTCGTTGTGACTGTTCTGCTAGAAAAACTTCAGCAGGATGAGGTAGGGCAGTTTCATCAAATCACATCTGTTTTCCATGTTTCCACTCCAAATTCTGTTTGACTTCATGGAAGTAATTCAATACAGAACTTGGCTCAGCCCACCTTCAGTGTAAGCAGTATTTACCCTTCTGTCTTCATGCAAAACTCATCATGCAAAATTCTGTTACAGATCAGGATGATATAATAAAGAGACACTCAGAGGAGCACTGTCCTTTTGTACACACTGGAGTACATGGGCTGTAGATTATAAAAGTGCACTGTAGGGGTATCTATAATCTCTTATAGCAGTAGTTTGTCCTCCTTTAGCATCTTCATCCAAAAACCTCAAAGCACTTACCTACTTACGCATGAATTAGGTTTTACAGCACCTTTGGGAGAGTGATAAACATCCCCATTTACTGATGGGCTGTGTCATGGGGAATTAAATAACTTGCTCAACACCACATAGTGAGTTAGTAGAAGAATGGTGAATAAAACCCATGTGAACTGACTCTCTGCTCTAAACCCAAGACAACACTTCTTAATTATAATGACATATGATTGGGATATAGCTCTGAAGGGTTCTTAAATAATCCAACCCCCTTTTTCTTTTATTAATACTCGCATCCAGCAAAGTCCATTTCTCTATTAAGGGTCAACACAGAAGGCATTTTAGTTTCAAGTACCAGGAAGCCAAGACAAGCAGTTCATTTCTGGCTCGCTTGAATAGTGTGGGGCGCTTGTATTCATAAGTTATCAATTATGATTTTCAATTAAAAATCCTCCTTACATTTAAAAATGAATGGAAAGAGGCAGAGCCTCTCCCCACTAGAGCAGTAATAATAGCAGTTTGCAGCAGCATCCTTTAAAAGCACAACCACTGGAATGTGTAGCCAACCATTGGCTTTGAACATTCCAAAGTGCTTTATGACCTTAGCAGGCAGTTCACACCTTCAGCTGCCTGAATTCAGAGTTATAGACTCACAGGAGACAGATGTGAAAGGCTTGTTGGATCATCCAATTTCCCAGCAGTGCCTTTTTCATTTTTTTGGGCCAAACCAATTTTAAAAGCTCCTAGTGACTGGGTTTCCACCACTTTCCAATGAAGACGATGTAATAACCTGATAGATGTCTTATAGCTGGGGCATTTTTCCTGATGTTAAAGTCTAAATTTTAGGTCTCTGATACTGCCCCCTGCTGTGCAATGTACGTGCTGCAGGGTAAGAAACACTGACTCCTAAGCATCCTCACTCCACAGTGCATGCTATGCAGCAAGGAGGTGGTGGCTGGCTGGAGTAGGCAGTCACGGTTGTGCTGACTCTGTGGAGGAGAGCTGACCTGATCTGAGCCCAGGGGAGTCCAGTTGTTTTCCCACTGTGATGTGATACGATTTATTTTAGATCCAAGAGAAACCAGGACACTCCAGGGATACTTAACCACTTTCTTATTTATTGCAAGCTTTAAGCAGTTATGACAGTTGTTTAAGTTTTACAAGCCTTAAAAACAATTACTACACAATTTAAACCTTAAATGCCATACATTCTAAAGCAAGAATATAGTGCAAAGCAATGCAAACGCAATTAATAAAAGAGCTACTATAATACAATAATAAAGACTAGTTCACTTACACTTCACCCGTATGCTACCTACAGTAGCAGGCAGGAGGCCAGGGTTCCTTTTCTTCCCATGCATTGGAACACCATGCACTGGATCACCGGTGTGAAGGGCCTATTTACTTCTAGTTACATCGAGCAGTACCTGTGGGTCAATCCTGCTCATTCCCTCCCACTGATTGTTCTTACTAAGCCCATTTTATAGCAAAGCGAGACTTGGTTGTTCTAATAATATTTACCAATTGATTACGTATTGTGTAGGATATGGAACATGCCCAATACCCTATCTGGAGTACATCCTGTCACTCAGGATGTTGCTGCTATGTGCATAGTTGACAGTTGTATGGCTGCATCTGTAATTTGTGGTTATCAGAAACAGAAGTACCTGTACAAGATTGCTTGCCATGTGTTCTTGACATAGTCTCACGTACCATGCTTCATCTGCATTGTTATGCAAAACATTCCTTCCTCTCACAGCTTCTCCCATGACCTTGCCTGCATGCTTATGTGCACCAGACTTGAGACAGGCCTGGGTTTTGCTTGTTAGAGATCCGCACGTGTTAAAGGGAGACGTGGCCATTTATTGTCAAGGCAGGCTCCCCTACACCCACCCAACCTCACCCTGATGCATGAGGTCAGATCCCATAGAGGTTGCAGGTCTCTATTTAAAAGTCAGTTCTGCTGGCCTCCCTGCACTTTTTAAAATTTTCTCCTGAATTACTTCCAAGCTGTTGATCTTTTCTGGGGAATGTGGTGCCAAAAAAGTGAAATAAGCCAGAAGCAGTCGCACCTCAGATGAACAATGAGAAACTGTTGTCTTCCTGCTTTATGACAAGATTCCTGTATGTAACAAACCCAACCCAGATGGCTGACTTTTTTTTTCACTGTCACTCCAGGTCACTTGTTGTTTCCCACTTTTCTCCCTCTCATTATGTCAGTTATATTGACCCCCTCTCTAGGTGCGCTAGTTTGCAGTTCTCTGAAATCAGTCTTGTTCTGCTCAGGTTTCTAATTTCTCTGTGCCCCTCTTTATTATTTCTCTGTCACAACTCATACCTTCAACTCCTCCATATTTAGTATCATCTGTGAATTTGAACTTTGATGGACCCCATAAAAGAGACCTTCAAGTGTGCTACTGTCAATGTAGAGGTAACTCCTGAGCTAATTTTCCCTAAAAGCTGCAGAAGATTTACTGCAGGAGTTGGGTATTTTATCATTGTATTTACAAATTCTGTCTGGAGTGGATAAAAAAAGGCATGATGCTAATAATAACAATAACAACAATAACAATAATAATAATAATAACAACAATAATAATAATAAACGAAATTGGATAAGGGGGCAGTGCAGGGCCCTTATTCTGATTAAAAAATGTGTAAATTGCTCAGCTTCTTCTGAAATGCTGCTAGCTGGGGTGATTGTGGAGGGCATAGCAAGTTTTATACAAATGAAGACTAGGGGTTACTTGAGTGAGTATGCAGGCTGTGGAATCAGTGTGGTCTAGTGGAGAGGACTCCAGATAGTGAATCAGAAGACCTGAATTATTTTCCTGGCTATTGATCTGCTCTTTTAGCCTGGGCTAGTTGTTTCATGTTTAGATTGTAAACTCTTTTGGGCAGAAGCTTATTAGCGTAAGTGTTACTATATTGCGTTACTATATTAGCTTATAGCATTACTATATTGTCATCAAGGAAACATTTTCCCCAATTGTTCTTTTATGTTTTGTCCCCAGAAAAACAGAGTAGACATTTACTGTATCCTGGAGAAAGTATTACAGCAGGATGCCCAGGTCCTAAAGAGAAGGCTACTGAGCAAAATAATAACACTTGCCTCAAAGCACATGAGAGAGACTCAGGTAAGTTAGATTAACGGAAGTGTTGGAGCATAAGCTTTTGTGGACAAAGACCCACTTCACTGCTTTTGCAGATTCAGACTAACACGGCTACCCCTCTGATACTCAGGTAAGTTAGTTTTCCCTATATGCTAATGACAGAAATGAAAGCTTAAACTAATTAAAACATTTTTTGTAAACTATATACTGAAACTCCAGGATTAATGACTGCTAGGGGCCCACAGATCCCCACACCGTCCTCCAGAAATCCCAGGTCCTAAGCAGCATGTGACTAGTTTCATCTTGTTCAAGTTACACATGTGCTTAAGTGCTTTGTAAAGTCAGGATATTGTGACATATATCAGATGCAGAGAGGCCTACCGCTTCTTAACAAGCAAGTATTTTGTGAAGTCTCCTAGGGATTTCATTATTGATACTGATTTTGTGTGGAAGGTGCTCTGATACTATGGTGTTAAGCAGCAGGATGAAACCTTTAAACAGAATCGGAGCTGTTTCCAAAAGAAGCAGTATTTGGATTTAGGGTATAGTTTATTCAGGAAAATTCTCTGAATATCTTGAAGCTGCCCACCTCCTCTGAGGGAAAAATATCATGTCACTATGATAGCCAATCATCCACCACAAATAGCTAATAGCGAATAGTCTAAGCAGCTTGCAAACAACTGAAAGGCTGACAAGTGTTTAGCCAAACGATTCAATGATTATTTATGACTCATGATTCTGTTCTCAGAAAGTTGGGTGGAAAACAGAAATAAGAACTTGATTCATTTGAGCAGCATTGGCTGGTGTAGTTGGCTTTAATCACTTCAGTCTCTCTCTTTTTGTATTTTTTAAGGAAGCAACAAATGAACTAAAAGTGGCAGCGAGCAACACATTAGTGGCTCTGGCACGCTGCTATTTCAGTGAGGTGATGTATGAGCTTCAATGTCATCTGAATCCACTGAAGCTGTCTGACGTGTTCACTTTGATTACGCTGGGCAACCTATCATCAGCCTATCGTAGGTCAACTTCCATCTTTTGTTTCAAAGTTATTGTCTTCCATTTAAGGACAGAGGTTCACGCTCTGTACAGCTACACAGAGTGCTATTTGGGGGGCATGAGATGAACTGCTGTGGCTGGTTCCAGTTGCTAGACCATGAGCTATCCACACCAAGGTGCAAGCTCTTATGCCCCATTTGAAGTTCTTAAAGGACAGGATTGAGGAAAATCAGGTCTAGTGGAGCTCTTCTCCATTCCATTTCTCATCCCTCCCCAGTGCTCTCTCTCCTACTCTGGGAGAGGATTGGGCATCTGGCACAGCTGCACATTGGTGGAGAATGCTCCTCCTCAGGGTAAATCCCCCACAAATTTTTTACTTCTGCCTTATCATTTGTGTACGCAGCACAAAATGACCTAGGAGCCCATAGCATCCGACCCAGCGGTGTTTCTAAATGCGATAGTAAGAAGGCAGATAACAGTCAATTGTCTGTCTTCCTTTTCTTCTGGTCCTTCTTTTCAGCACTCAAGTGCATTCCTTTTGTGGGAATGACACTGTACGGCATGAGCTCCATGCGGATGTTAGACGACGAGAGCAGGCTGATGCAACAATTTTGTGGTGGTAAGTGCCAGCACTTATTGTAGATGTCCAAAATGGATATTTAGGGGCCTTGGTACAGAGTTAAGTGACTGATCGTTTACAAACAGGCTCTGAACTGGATTGTACCAGGGGCTGAGTCCTCATGCTCCTGTGGCACTCAGTGGAGTTGAGAGTACTCCTTACTTTGCTGGAGGTGCTGAGCATTTGTAAGTTCAGGCCCTTTATGACTTGTGGCTATTTTAAAAATAAACAAAAGCTGATGCTGCCCATGTGCCAGGAAACTCCTGGGGGAGAATGTGCAGGCAACAGACTGAATTACATTTAAAAATGTCCCGTTTTCCACCCCTCCACCCATTCCTCCTCTTTAGTTGCTTAATTATCATCTCCTTTCACCCTCTTTCTCTGTCCTCTGGTCTTCTCCACTTCTCTCTTCCTTTGCTTTTTAGTTGATGCTCAAGTAAGGCCACGTCTACACTATGCAGAAGATCAATGCTGCTGCAGTTGATCACCAGGGTCCAAATTAGCAGGTCTAGTGAAGCCCCACTAATTCGAACTGAGTGGGTGCTCCCATTGGCACCGGTAGTCCTGCTTCTCATGAGGAATAACACTCCTGTCAACCTTCCACTGTGTGGACAGTCTGAAAACACGATTTAAGATACGTCAACTCCAGCTACATAATTAACATAGCTGGAGTTGCGTACCTTAAGTCAACTTTCCCCTTTAGTGTAGATCAGGCCTAAGGGATTAATCCTGCACCTTTGAGATAAATGGGAATTTTGCCATTAGCTTCATAGAACATAGGATTGAGCCTTAATTTTCCTTTCAAGGGCAGCGGGTGCATCTAATTTTAGGGCAAAATGCTGTCAAATCTCAGTATAGCTAAGAGGAGTTAGGGGCACTGAACATCTTTCAGACAAACTGTAACCCAACAGGAAATCATACAGTTTTAGGGCTAAATAAGCAATAACTGCAGAGGACATGAATCATTCAGAAAACAGCTGGTCAAAATATTTTGTTTTTGTATTACATTTTTCATATTTTTTTCCAAGTTGATGGAATATTAAACTGAAAAAATGTCAATGACAGTTTTAATCAGGATGTGTTCAGTGTTTTTGTGCAGCTAAAAAGATGGCTGAAATTTGTTGATTTTTGAAACATGTGAATGATCTTTGTAATTTGAAATTTTGAAAAAAACAAGAGTAAACACTTTTAATTTAATTTCAACTACCTTTACAATCAGCTCTAATTAAGAGGTAACAAGGGAGAAAAAAATATGTTTTCAAATGATGGGAATTAAAAAGAGATGGAGAGAGACAAAAGAGAAGAAAGCCTTTTGAGAAACAAGAAACGGAAAGGAGGGAAGAGAAATCATTCAAAACTGTTATTGGATTTCATCAGCTGTTCCTGAATTGGGCATGGAATTGTAATAAACTACAAGCCTGGGTGTGTCCACTGATAAAACAACGTATCCTTATTACTAGTGCATCCTTTTCATATTGCCTGTCTTTTTTCCTTCCATGCAGTTCTGGAAAAATGGTCAAGGGCAGTAAATGTATATTTTAGTAACTGGGAAAAGTGGCCATTTCCCAAAATGGGTAAATCTCAATTCTGTGATGAAATTCTTCCCCTCTATCGTCATGTGACAAGCAAATGGACCACATGTGAAGATTTGGAGGTGAGAATTGTAGGCTTTCTAAACCTTTATGAGAAATTGTATTGTTAAATTCTCTGTGTATGGCACTCTTTGTGATGATGGAGTTCAATGGCAGGTTCTTTGGGATAGAACGGAGTATGATGTAAAACATTTAAAAAAGATTATAATGTCACAATCTCATGGAAATTCTGTCTGTACATAGTGTACATAGATTCCAGTTTTGTCACCTGACATGCAGATGAATATAGGAGAATGGGCTAAATTCATTCCTGGCAGATGTCTATTCAGTTCCAGTAGAGTTACAGCAGGAATGAGTTGGTTTAGTGTGCATACTAATCTGGGGAAATATCCCACTTGGGAAAGTTGTGAGGTGCAGTAGAATATAATTCTGAAACCAACACCATAGCTGTGTCTAGACTGGAAAAACTTGCCAGCTGTCTACACTGGCTGCTTGAATTTCCGGAAAAGCACTGACGATCTCATGTAAGATCGTCAATGCTTTTCCGGAAATACTATGCTGCTCCCGTACAGGCAAAAGTCCTTTTCCGAAAGACTTTTGCGCAAAAGGGCCAGTGTAGACAGCACAGTAGTGTTTTCTGCAAAAAAGCCCCGATCGCGAAAATGGCAATTGGGGCTTTTTTGCGGAAAAGCGTGTCTAGATTGGCCACGGACGCTTTTCCGCAAAAAGTGCTTTTGCGGAAAAGCATCCTGCCAATCTAGACGTGCTTTTCCGAAAATGCTTTTAACGGAAAACTTTTCCGTTAAAAGCATTTTCGGAAAATCATGCCAGTGTAGACGAAGCCATGCATGAGTCTTAACTCTTTACCAGGAAATATTGAGATAGGGCTGTTTCAACAGTGGAAAAGGGAAATTGCACTCGTCAGCAGTAGAAAAGATGGGCCCATTGCATGATATTGAATGAATTTGTAGGAACATAAATTCTGTGTCTCTATGTAGCTCAAGCAGGCCATTATCAAAGCCCTTGGTACTATGATGAGCCTCCTCCTGCATAAAGAAGAGCATCAAGATAAGGTGTTTGAACAGATCCCATGGCTTCTTGAGCAATATAAAGAGGATGTTAATGTTTTTCATGTCACCAAGGTGAGATACTTATTAAAATAACTATCAATGTGTGCGCATAGGTGAACTGCACTAGCTGCTACCAGTGGCGTTTCCTGGTCTACATAGTGACTTGTTAGATAATAGATAAACACACAAGTCTTGATTTTATAGACATGGTGACCCAGGTGACAAGTTTTGTAGGTAAAAGCCTCTCATGAAAAGTATCTTCTGTTTCTGGAGATGATAAGGAGGTAAGAAACAAAACACCTGTTCCTTCCCCCCCCCCCCCCCCCACATAAGATACTCCCTCCTTGTGATTTACTGGTACATCCTATCAACTCTGTGTCTCTCTTTTAGATTATAAATAAACTCCTCAGAGCAGGGGCTGCTGTGTGTTGTCTCTGGGCAGTATTAAGTAAACTGCCAGTAGCTGAAAATTAATACTAAGAAGGCCTGAAGTGCATTGCTTTAGATTCTATAACTAGATAGATATAAAATCACTGTCTATTTCATCTACCGTTGTGTACAGGGCTGTTGTAGCTGTGTTGGTTCAAGGATATTAGAGAGACAAGGTGGGTGAGATAATATAATTAAAGATATTATTTCACCCACCTTGTCTCTCTTATTTCATCTACCCTCAGTATCACATGACCAAGGTAACTCTTGTCTGCTGATAGTGAGAGGATGGAGTGAGGGCAGTTGGCTTCAGTAGTATGATTGAGCATGTTCAGTCTCTGTGAGCTGGCCCAGTACAAGCCAAGCAGCAAATCCAGGGCCACAACCCTGCTGCCCTTCCCCCCTCCCCACTTCCTCCATGGTTTACTCCCAATCTATGTTGGCTTTCTGGTCCAGAATATGTGGTTGCTTTTGGGATTGGAATGCCCATGACTTTGAGGGAATCAATGTCTCATGGACTTGACTAAAAGTATCAGAGGACTACACAAGAGCCTAAATGTAGTAAAATATGTAGATTTCATCAGAGCTATCCTGGAAGCTTCAAGCAGCAAAGAAGAAAAGTGTGTAGGTACAGGAAGGAGTTAGACTGTCATCTCATTATCAATAGCCTGGAAGAGAACATAAAATCATCATTGATAAAATTGGCAGATGAAATAAACATTGGGGAGTGGTAAATAATGGAAAGGACAACTCACTGATTCAGAGTGATATAGATCATTTGGTAAACTGGGTGCTAACAATAAATGTGCATTTAAATATGGCTGAATGTAAATAGATGCATCTAGGAACAAAACAATGTAGGTGATACATACATGTTGAGGGATGCTTCCTGAGAAACAGTAACTCTGAAAAATATTTTGGGAAACTTGGTGAATACTCAGCTGAACATGACCTACAAATGCGATGCTGTGGCCAAAAAAGCTGAAGTGATACTGGGATGCATACATGGGGAAATCTCAAGGAGGAATACAGTGGGAAATGCAAAGTTCATTTCCACACTAGAACTGACCAACAGATATTGGTAGATACCCCTGATACCGGCTTCCTGTGAGAAGAGTGCCTTCCACACCCTGCTTGGCTTATAGCAATTCAGCAGGATGCCATTTGGGCTGCACAGAGCCTCAGCCACTTTTCAGCAGCTCACGAACCAAATATTGCAAACTTATATGCAATATACAGCCGTGTGCATTAAGAATATTGTCATCCACAGCACCAGCTGGGGGAAACACCTCTGACATCTTAGCAAGGTATTGTAAGCCCCAATAGATGCAGGACTCACTGTGAATCCAGCCAAGTGCCATCTTAGTGAACACAGTAGGAAGGGGAAAACTATAGCTCCTTGATAAATAAGGTCTAAGGCTTGTGTGACTGCCCCACCTCCCTGACAAAGAAACAGGTGCCACAATACTTCAGACACAGTGGCTGCTTAGTACTCAACTTCATCACACTGGGCACCCTATTATTGGACCTGATGAAGAACACCCAATCACAGAAAGTCCAGTAATCAGAAGACTGTGAGGAAGCCTTCCAGGCCCTGTGAAAACAGCTGAACCAAGAGCTGGTCCTATCCCATCCAACTTCACAAAGCCTTCTATCCTTCAAATGGAGGTCTCGGAGGTAGGACCAGGAGTGGTATTATCTCAAGAAATAGGTGGGAAGGAGCACCAGATCCTTTATCTCAGCTGCAAGCTGTTCTCCTGAGAGACCTGCCGCCCTACTATAGCAAGGGAGGCCCTGGCCATGAAGTGGGTGATCTACACCCTGGGGGTATGTCTACACTACAAAGTTAATTCGAACTAACGGATGTTAGTTCGAATTAACTTTGATAGGCGCTACACTAGCGCTCCGCTAGTTCGAACTTAATTCGAACTAGCGGTGTGCTTAGTTCGAACTAGGTAAACCTCATTGAACGAGGACTAAGCCTAGTTCGAACTTACTAGTTCGAATTAAGGGGTGTGTAGCCCCTTAATTCAAACTAGTGGGAGGCTAGCCCTCCCCAGCTTTCCCTGGTGGCCACTCTGGCCAACACCAGGGAAACTAGTCTGCCCCCCTTCCGGCCCCGGACCTCTTAAAGGGGCACAGGCTGGCCAGCACCCAGCTAGCAGACCCTGCACCTGGCACGGCTCGAGCCAGCCTCCCGCTGCCACCCAGCCATCCCCCTCTTCCCGGGACCAGGCTGGAGGCTCTCGGGAGCCTGCCCAGGACCGCACCCGCCTGGTTTAGTGCGGAAATCATGGACCTCGTCCACGACATCCGCACTAGGCACAGGAAAGTGGCCGTCTAGGGCAGGAGAGCTGCCAGCCTGGCCACCCAGGAGCAGGTGTGCATGAAAATGAAGGTGGTCCACTGAGACCCCCAACCCTGAGCCCTGAGCTTACAATGGGCGTATTGGGTCATACCAAAGGTCCATCTAGCCCAGTAGCCTGTCTGCCGACAGTGGCCAACCCTAGAGACCCTGGAGGGGATGGACCGAAGACAGTGATCAAGCCATTTGTCTCGTGCCATCCCTCTCCAGCCTTCCACAAACTTTGGGCAGGGACACCACTCCTACCCCCTGGCTAATAGCACTCCATGGACCCAACCTCCATCACTTTATCTCACTTCTCTTTAAACTCTGTTCTAGTTCTAGCCGTCACAACCTCCTGCAGCAAGGAGTTCCACAGGTTGAATCTTTGCTTTGTGAAGAGCAACTTTCTGTTAGTAGTTTGAAGCCTGCTACCCATTCTTTTCCTTTGGTGTCCTCTAGTCCTTCTATTATGGGGACTAATGGAGAACTTTTCTTAATGCATCCTCTCCACCCCACTCATGCTTTTATGGACTTCTATCCTATCCCCCCTTAGTGTCCTCTTTTCTAAGCTGAGAAGTCCCAGTCTCTTTAGCCTCTCTTTATATGGGACCTGTTCCAAACCTCTGATCATTGTAGTTGCCCTCCCCTCTCCCACCCTCTCTCTTCCCCTCTCCCACCTCCTTTTCCCAGTCTCCCTGAGTTTTGTTCAATAAAGAGAGATTCTGTTTTTGACCACACGTTTTCTTTATTTTGTACATCAGGAAGGGGGGCTAGGGAAGGGTAAGTGGAAGGAGGTGAGGGAGGAATGGGGTACGAGCCCCCGATGGGGAGGACTGGGCTGGCTCTGCAGGCTTCTGGGGGTGGAAGCTCTCCTGCAGCCCCCCAATTGCTCCCTCTCCCCAGATGGCAGCCTGCGGCAAGTAAGCCAGGCTGATGGCCGAGTGCTGTGATGTGCCCAGTGTGGGCACTCAGAGCACTCCAAGCCAGGACTGCTTTGCAAGAGGGGCACCCCTGAGAACTGTCTGTCCGGGGTGGGGGTCGGGTCCCTTTAAGCACAGCCCTCGGCTAGCCTGAGGCAGCAGCTCCACGCTCTAAGTCCTCATCTGATGCCCTGCCGGCACTGCTTCCCGCCATCCTTAACCCCGGTTCAGGGTCCACTTAATGTGGACATGCTAGTTCGAATTAGCAAAACGCTAATTCGAACTAGTTTTTTTTAGTCTGGATGCATTAGTTGAATTAGCTTAGTTCGAATTAACTAATTCGAACTAAGTTAGTTCGAATTAGCGCTGTAGTGTAGACATACCCTGGGATATTCTGTACTGGGGAAGCCCTTTCAACTGGTCACCAACCATGCACCCCTCAGATGGATTAATAACATGAAGGACACCAGTGCCTGAATCATGAGGTAGTACTTCCCGCTCCAACCCTATGACTTCTGTACGTTACGCTGGGCCAGGGAAGGCTCATGCAAACACAGACTTCTCCCAAGTGGAAGGAGACGATGAAGAGGAAGGTCCACCAATGGACACCCTCTTAAGGGGGAGTGTTTGTGACAGAGGATACCCCCCATGCATGGTTCAGCGGGGGCTAATCATGATCTGTGGGCTATGCCCCTTCATACTTGCTGGGAATGCTCCAACTGGAACCAGGATATAAAAGGGAGCAGCTCAGTTCTGTCTAGGCTGACAGCTGAAGGGAGCAGAGGTGCTTTGCAGGCTTTTGTGGAGGGACTGCCAGTGCCCTAGGATGCAGAAACCAGGCAGCCTGTGGTTCCAGTTGACCCCCCCCCCCCCCCACAACCATCCAATGCCACAGATGGAGGAGAGACCACGGAGTTACTGAGATGACCTGCTTCAGAAGAATGGTGGGAAGTAATCTATGTGAACTAAGCATTATTGAGTTGAGGTATTAGTCTTTGACTCTGCATGTTTTGGAAGAAACCCCATTGAGCTGCAAGACAAGGCCCTGGGCTGGGACCCTGTGGAGTAGGTAGAGCCTGGTGGAGAAGGGCTGGCCACTAGGCAACACTGGTTTGCCCCAAAGGGTGGTTGAGCACTAGGTTGCACGGTCGTACCTAGAAGGGCTTGGGTCGTTGAGCTGAAGAGCCTCATTAAAGGGCTGCTGCACTGACCCTGACTATTAGGCAATGCTGCTCTAAGAACCAGGCCTGCTATGGTGGTTGGGGAGACTAGGTCACTTGGGCTGCCTTAGTTCTTTAACTCCTCCACAACCTGATACCATCCAAACAGGGTGGACCTACCCTGTGACAGGTGACTTACTTACAGTCTATAATATCTGCATGGGGAAATATATGTAATGACCTAGCAGAGAAAGGCATGACATGATCCAGTGGCTACAAACTGAAACAGGAGACATTCAGATGGGAAATAAGGTCTACCTTTTCAGTGGTGGGATATTAGCCATTCAAACCATTTACCAAGAGTCAAGGTGATCATTTTAAAATCAAGATTGGATTTTTGTCTGAAAGTTCTGCTTTAGGAATTATTTTGGCAATTTCTAAGGCCTGTGTCATACAGAAGGCCTGACTAGTTGATGACAATCATCCCTTTTGGCCTTGGAATCTATGAATTCCATGAACCTGCTTCAGTCATTGCATATTGCTCCTTTGTATGCCCACCTTCTAACTTTCACCCTCTGTTGTAGAGTCTGAGGCAGCTCTTGGAAGTCGCTGGTGAATATAAGATCCTTCTACCTGAAGGGAAATTTCAAGCCATCTGCAGTGCTCTGCACGACCGGGTGAGGGGAACTTGTTCTTGTATCACTTGAGCTTAAGCACAGCAGATCTGAAGCATATTAAGAATAAACATCTTTTGAATGCTAGTGAAGAGCCCGGAGACCTTCTCATGCCTTATTGGTTTCTGCTGGCTTAAGAATAAGCAGATAGTGGTCTCATTTTATTAGCTAAAATCCAGCTCAGTTTGTAAAGCAATTTTAGCATAAGCCAGTTATTAGAGGGAGTTAGAGTTAGATAGTAAAAACTGATCCCATCCAAATGGGGAGGACCTATCCTGTGACAGGGTGACTTAATTGCAGTCTATAATATCTATGTGGGGAAACATATGTAATAATCTAGCAGAGAAAGGCATAACGTGAGCCAATAACTAGAAAATGAAGCTGGACAAATTCAGACTGCAAATAAGGCCTACATTTTTATGGTGGAATAATTAACCATTTGAACCAGTTACCAAGGGTCAAGTCTTGATTCAATTAGCTCTGCTGCTAAAAACACTTTGAAAGCATGAACTTCTGTTATCCAGTGTCTTGGTCATTGTTTCTGATTCTTGTTGTGCAGTCAGTACCATTTCTTTTGGCTTCAGAGCTCTATTTGGAAAGGTAGGAAGTGAGTGCTTAGAAATTAATTGAGCATCTTCTTTTCAGTTGCTTGTTCTGATTAGTTTTCCTTTGATCACTTCTCTTCTTCCCACAGATCTGTTCTCCAACTCAGCAGCTCATCATGGAAAATCAAATGGAGCTGTGCTATTGTATCCTACTGCTAGGTAGGGGAAGAGACTCCAAATTACACAGTAGTTTCCTTGTAACTTCCTTCTTTTGTAGGTGTGGTAAGAATGAGCTTTCAGTTGTTAGTGAGGATGTGATTTCTTCCTTTGCAGCCCGTTCTTCTCCTGATGACCTCATAGCATTTCTGCACTCGCAGCTGAAGATTGAGAATGAGACTGTTCGTGTGGCAACCCTGAATCTGCTCACAGCTATTATTGGTGCTGACTGTAAGTAACACAGGAGTAACTGTGACTGCTGCGATCATCGCCATCGTGCTGGGGGTTGAGTTGGGGACATCCAGAGCTAAAAGCATGAGCTGCTATAGGTTGATCTAAAGAACCAAGGCTTTGCAGGCATGGTAGGGCTATAACATACTCATCATCTCTGCAAATGGGGCACAGAGGATCTGTAACACAGGGGCGGATATAGGGCAGGGCGAGCGGGGTGGCCGCCCCGGGTCCCGCGCTTCAAAAAGCCCCGCGCACGCGGCGTGGTGCCACCGCACATGAGCATGGTGTCACTGTGCATGCGCCGTGGCAAAGGGGGGGCCCCGCGGAATTATGCTGCCCGGGGCCCCGCAAAACGGTCATCTGCCCCTGCTGCAACACATAGAGTCATATAGTCATAGATTATTAGAACTGGAAGGGACCTTGAGAGGTCATCAAGTCCAGTCCCCTGCCCTCATGGCAGGACCAAGCACTGTCTAGATCATCCCTGATAGGTGTCTATCCAATCTGCTCTTAAATATCTCCAGTGGTGGAGATTCCACAACTTCCCTGGGCAATTTTTCACAGTGTTTAACCAACCTAACAGTTGGGACGTTTTTCCTAATGTCCAACCTAAACCTCCCTTGCTGCAATTTAAGCCCATTGTTTCTTGTCCTATCATCAGAGGCCAAAGAGAACAATTTTTCTCCCTTCTCCTTGCGACACCCTTTTAGATGCATGCTCACCAGAGGGTTGGAAATTCACTAAAGGGACCCAGTGCTGCTCTAAGTTACTCCCATGTGGTCACACAGAAATCAACAGGGTTAATTAAGTGCTGAATGTAGCCTAAAATATTTTCAAGGTACAAATACAAATGTAATCTTGTGGCGGATGCATGTTAATAATAATGAGATAAAAACAAAATAGTACTCCTGACTGAATAAGTATTAGACACTCTAGAATAGATTCCGAATTCTGCTATACTGGTGGTAAACACAGACTAACTTCACTGACCTCCATTTGTCTAACTCTCTTACAATATTTCCATCAGGATAGTATGATGGTGCTATTTACAGAAGTGGAAATACTTCAGACTTAGACTGGTGTAACTGAGATCAGAGTCTGGTCCTATATTTTCCCCGCTGATTCTCTGTATATGAGTGAAGCTTGGTAGTACTCTTAAATAGGGCACAGGACACATTCTAATGTGGAGCATGAGTGTTTGGAACAAAGATATACTATATTGCACACTTCTCCTTATCTTTCAGTGCCTGAGACAAGAGTTAGAAAGTTTCTGATTGTGAAGGCAGTGAAATCTGCTCTCAGTGATCAGAGTGCTAAGGTAAGATTGTGTGTGGAATAGTGGTATTGCTGTTAATATCTGGGAAGTATTTCACTCAGTGGAGAGTCTGGCAATGAGACACATTTTTAGGCTGAGATTATTAATAGGGTTTCAATTAATCACAGTTAACTAAAAATTAATGCGATTAAAAATTGAAATTTATTACATATTTTTGTGGTTTTTTACATTTTCAAATATATTGATTTCAATTACAACACAATGACAAGTGTGTACTATGCACTTTATATTATTTTTATAACAAACATTTGCATTGTAAAAATGACAAAAGAAATAATATTTTTCAATTCATCTCATAGAAGTGATGTAGAGCAATCTCTTTAGCGTGAAAATGCAACTTACAAATGTAGATATTTTTTGTTAACTGTAATGAAAGAATGTAAAACTTTAGAGTCTACAAGTCCATTCAGACCTACTTCTTGTTCAGCCAGACACTAAGACAAACAAGTTTGTTTACATTTATAGGAGAAAATGCTGCCTTTTTCCTAATTACAGTGTCACCTGAAAGTGAAAACTGGCATTTGCATGGTACTTCTGTAGCCAGTGTTGCAAGGATTTTACATAACAGATGTGTTAATCATTTGTACTTCAGCCACTATTCCAAAGAGATAAAAGAAAAAGCAAAAGGACTCTCATATCCTGTCTCATATTGCATGCAGAAGAGATAATAATAACTCGTGCATAATCTCTACCCTTGCAGGTGAGGATGGCAGCTCTCCATTTTGTCCTGAAGCTGCTCAGTTCAGGAAGTGTGGACAATTGTGCAGCAGGGGATATGGTCGCCTATGTATTCGGAGAGTTCGATGTGTCCACCAGAAATCTGGTAAGGAGAGTTCTTAACACTTAGGACTCAGTTCTGCCATTCTGGCATGCTGATTGTTCCCCTTGACTTCAGTGGGAGCTTTGGATGCTCAAGGATGCAGCTGGACTGAAGGATTAGAGCTAGAATCTGATCAGTGATATTCGTGTAAAACCAGGGTAATGCCCCTGACTTCAGTGGCATTATTTTGGATTTACACAAGTGTAACAGAGACCAGAATCTGATTCTGGATATTTATATCTGACAGTGCGACCTACATTACTTAGACCTCGGGCAAGTCAGTGAAAATTCTGACAACACAATCTTTCAGTGAAATGCTCTTGTATAAGGAAGCACATCTTTTTTATAAATAGACTCTCCAAAGAACACAATGGTGCCCAATCCTGTGGCTGCTGAAGCATACATAAACTATTAGCAAAACACTGAAGTTATGCAGCCTACATCAAGATGTCTAGAACCTGGAAAAGTTTGCTGCACACTTCATTCTCTGTTCTATGTGTACTAGTTCAAAATCTTTTCAATGGGTATTTCCAGCTATGGGCAGAGTCATGGACTCCAGACACAGAGTTCCATGATGGGATCCATGATATACATTAACTTTACAGTAAGTTGTTGAGGATCTTAGCTCTGCCTGGCCCTTTAGCTACGAAGTGGGAGCTTATGGCAGTACTCACCAACTGCCTCTTTTTCATCCTACCCATCTCAAAGAAAGTAGGAGGCAACTCTTTCTCATCAGGCCACATTTGCTCTTATTTAAACTGAAATCAGTAGAGCTGATCAATATTTAGTTTGGTGTAAGGAAGAACAGAATTTAGCCTATAGATAGACTCACATTCACTATGCACAGAATGATCAAGCTGCTTGGGGCATCAGAACAAACAGAATGGCTCCCTCTAGGTTCTGCATATTTATTTCCACTGGGCAGAGTCTGAGTGGCTCTCCTCAGAGATAAAAAGAAGAAATGTTCTTTTTTGAAAATTTTTTTGAAAAGAGTTCAGGGAACTCTTTTCTAGAATCATAGAACGATAGGGCTTGAAGAGAATTCAGGAAGTCATCGAGTCCAACCCCCTGCTAAAAGCAGAACCAATTCCAACTAAATCATCTCAGCCAGGGCTTTGTCAAGCTGGGACTGAAAAACCTCTAGGGATGGAGATCTCACCACCTCCCTCAGTAACCCATTCCAGTGCTTCACCACCCTCCTCGTGAAATCGTTTTTCCTAAGATCCACCCCCCCCACACACAACTTGAGACCACTGCTTCTTGTTCTGTCATCTGTCACTACTGAGAACAGCCTCTCTCCATCTTCTTTGTGTCCCCTTGTGCTGGGGTTTTCCTAAGCCTGGGTTCTGACCCACCAGTTAGGTGTTTCTGTTATTCTCTTCCCTTAAGAATCTCCATCATTCGAGGTTTTTAATGCCAGGCTTGGCAAAGCCATGGCTGGAATAATTTAGTTGGGGCTGGCCCTGCTTTGAGCAGGGGGTTGGACTATATGACCTCCTGAGGTCCCTTCCATCCTTAATCCATGATTTTATGATTTGTGCACTCCTAATGCAATGGAAAAGCTCTCCTAGGTCAATATTCAGAAAGGCTTTGTAAGAAATAGACACCGATTCTACAGCCAGTGTTTTCCCACTAGCTAGTAAATTCTATGTATCTATCTCATAGCAGGGGACATTTTATGCCAGTGGTGGACTGAGATCTAGTTTTTCCAGTATAGTTAACACTACATGGACAGGAAAGAAAATCATCAGCGCAGTAACCAAATTCAAGAGGACCAGTGAGAACTGATCACCTCTCGTAAAAGGAATGAATTAGTATTGAGTTAAGCTCTGTGTATGGAAACTCATTCACCAAAGACTTCCTGCTCTTCAGACATAAACAGAATAGTTTGAAGAGCTGAGGGGAGGGGAGTTAGGTGCAACGTTGGTATGAAAATAAAGTTATAAAAGGAGCTGGGCTGGGGAGACTTCTCTGCTCTAAATAAAAAGAAATGCTCCTCTCTGTCATTTGCCACTCAGCATGGGAGAAGCTGTCCAGGAAAGAGAACACAGCACCGGACCCCAAACTGCATGCAATGTGCTAGACAGCTGCCATCAGACAGTCTACAGAAGCCCTCACATACACAGAGCCAGACTCATCTCTCATGTAACTCCTTTGGCTTTGATGGAGTTACGTACACCAGAGGTGAATCTGGTCCCTGGGACTTGTATATACAAGGGTCTCTTTTTGGAGACATATAAATCTTTTGCTATATGGAAGTTAAATGCTTTGGAGAGGGATTTTAGTGACAATCAAACCTATTTAAAAGAAACGTTTGGGAGGGATTTTCTGGTACTAACTTTGTCCATTCTCCTGCTTTGCCAACAGCTACTAGAGACCTGGCTCAGTTCAGGGCAGGAGTGGGAGAGAGAAAGGGCCTTGCAGGCCAGTGTCTGGCTGCTAACTGCCTATCAGGAGATAGTTAATAGCACAGTGAGTATAGTTCTACTCTTCCTTGAGCTGACTTCCCAACTTCTATCAAATCTGACATTCAACGTGAATGCATGAGAAATTCTACTAGGCCTGCAGCTGGGGCCTCAAAGTGAGTAAGATCCCTCTGCTTCCATAAGAGAAAGGTTTCCATAATAGTGCTGTGACAGCACTCAGGCCAGACTGTAAGAAACAGGGCAGGCAGTTCCCCAGACTAGTGATTTTATAATTAGATTCACCAAACCAGTAAGAAAAGAGCTTCTACTCTGGTTAACAAAATACCAAACAATAGTACCCTTTAGGCATTCCAGACCTTGGTTCCCATCTAGACAACTAAGTCTAATATAATCACCAATCACAAAGGACTAGACACTTATCCTTAGGTTAATATGAATCACAGGTCTTCCCTAAATATCAGCCAATCCTTAATAACGGAATATCAGATTTGTTGTTAAAAGGAAAAAGAAGAGAGTTACAAATGGTTAAGTGATAGATAGTTGTTAAAATGACTTTCACTTTTCATAGTTCAGGATCACAACCATGGTGGAATAAACGGCTGGCTTGTAAAAGTCTCTCTGGAATCATGCTAACCGGTCAACATCCAAAGCCAGTTTAGATGCAAAGGCTGTTAGTTTTTCCATGCATTTCCCAGACTATTCCAAATAATTATTTGGAAGATCTATGTCCTATGGCTTACACGTCCCCTGTTCAAAGTTTAAGCAGACTGGAGAGAGAAGATCAGTCCCATAACTTGTCTTTTATAGCTATTCTAGCCGGTTGGCAAGCCTCCTCACAGAAATTGTCGAAGCAGGATCTCTCCCTGAGAAAGAATAGGTCATGCAGATCTCCTGTCGTACTTTGTTCTGAAGTTAATTTTCTATTTCCTACGCATACACTGGTAAATGGGTGATAGTCATTCACATAAAGTAATTAGCCGATCGTAGTCTTCCATTACAACACAGATAGTTAAGCTGAAGGCAATGTACAAACTATTTTCTTGTACTATCTTATATCTTTGATCTTAAGGTTAACTGAAGACAGTTGCATATAATTAAGGCAATTAAGACATGAAAAGGAATTGGAATCTACAAGCTAATTTGGTTATGTTAAACTTCTAGCAAGATATAAATACAGACAATAATACATAACATCTACCTTTCATATCTATTACCAAAATGCATAATGTTGGTGATCGCTAGTCTAGGACTTTTCTTTGGGTACGTCTAGACTACAGGGTTTTGTCGACAGAAGTTTTGTCGACAGTATCTGTCGACAAAACTTCTGTCGACAAAGAGCGTCTAGACACATTCAGTTCTGTCGACTAAACAAGCTGCTTTGTCGACAAAACCCTGTAGTCTAGACACAACCCTACATGCAATAACACCTTCTGTCGACAGAACTCTGTCGACAGAAGGTGTTATGCCTCGTAAAATGAGGTTTACCAGCATCGACAAAACTGCTGAGTTCTGTCGACGTTATGTTGACAGAACTCAGCGGTAGTGTAGACGCAGGTATAGTTTTGTCGACAAAAGTCCACTTTTGTCGACAAAACTCAGTAGTCTAGACACACCCTTTGAAATAACATAGAAGTGACTTGTCTTGATACAATTGCAGTGCCGCTTGTTAAGTTATTGTGGTCACACATAGGTTGGCTGTGTCAGTGTCATAGATGCATTCCTATACTCTCAGGCTGTTAAAGTTGAAGCAAAATGCAGGACAATGTAGCACTTTAAAGACTAACAAGATGGTTTATTAGATGATGAGCTTTCGTGGGCCAGACCCACTTCCTGATCTGAGGACGTGGGTCTGGCCCACGAAAGCTCATCATCTACTAAACCATCTTAAAAAATAAATCAATAAATAAATAAATCTTGTTAGTCTTTAAAGTGCTACATTGTCCTGCATTTGCTTCAGCTACTCCAGACTAACACAGCTACATTTCTATCGCTGTTAAAGTTGAATTTCTATTTCTATTTAATCGGATAAGAACATAAAACATGAATGGCCATTCTGGATCCCCCAGACAAATGGTTCATGTAGCCTGTCTTCTGACAGTGGTGGGTGTTATATGCATCAGAGGGAACAAACAGAACAAGGCAATTGTTGAGTGATCTCTCCCCTGTTGTCCAGTCCCAGCCCCAGGCAGTCAGAGATATAGGGACACCCATATCATGCATCTCTGATCATCTTATATGGCTCTATCAAACCCCCCTGTAAGCATCTCTTTTCTAAGATGAATGGTCCCAGTCCTTTTAACTTCTCCTTGTATGACTTGTCCCATATCCCATATCATTTTTGTTGCTTTTCTCTGAACTTTTTCCAATTATAACCTAACTTTATTTAAGTTGGAGGACTACAATTGCTTGCAATATTCAAGGTGTGGGTGTACCATGGATTTGAAACAGTGGCATGATGATATTTATCATATTATTATTCATCCCTTTTCCTAGTGGTTCCTAACATACCATTAGCATTTTTAACTGCAGCTGCATGTTGAACAGATGTTTTTAGAGGACTATCCACAATGACTCTGAGATTTTTCTTGAGTGCTACAGCTAAGTTAGACCCCATCAATTTGCATGTACAACAAGGATTATGTTTTCCAATGTGCCGTACCCAGGTACAGTAATGGAGTTCACAATAAGGAAGGCAAATAATGTCCAGTATAGCCGGAGAACTTTCATTCTTCATTCTTTTAAAATTAGCCTCAGGAAACTTTTGATCAGTTTGGATCGCTGATTGGGCTGTTAGCACCATATACCTGTGCTTCACTTACGACATCGCGTCAGTGGGTGGTTGACTGTATCAACTGTCTTCTCAATATACAAGGTGAGGAGACCATGAGCAGGTGTAAGTAACTCTTCACTTTCTTTCATTGTTGTAATGACCATTTTTTCCATCTGTAATTCTTTCTGTCTTGTTAGCGACACTTATATAACAGAACGATTGGGGCCTTGTAAGTACATTGCTGGAAGAGAACTGCACAAATAATAAATAATCTGCAAATATTAGAGGGTGGACAAAATATAGCACACAGGCCAGATCTGCCCTTCTCCCCAGAATTTCTGTCTGGATCGCTCAGCTGATTAGCAAGCATGCCAGCAGCATGTGTTCAGCTGCCCCTCTCCGACCTTGCTCCATCCTATCTGCTGCTAGTGGTGTGTGGAGGGGAGGTGAGCAGGGAGACATGCAGAAATCAGGGTGACCCTTTTGCCCCTGTCATCATCTCTGCAGAGCAGAGTTTGGGGAGAGGGACACATACAATAGTGCTGCTCCAGTCTGAAGTATGGTGAGTAACGGAGTGCCTATCTAAAGAGGCACTGTTTCTAAGATTTCTCTGGCAGCCAGCATGTCCCTCTCTCTCTCTCTCTCTCTCTCTCTCTCTCTCTCTCTCTCTCTCTCTCTCTCACACACACACACACACACACATTGTCTCACACACACTCTCTCCCCCGCCATATGCCCATATGCCCCCGCTCTGCAGAGTGGGGTGGGGAGAGGGAGATGACAGAGCAGGACAGCTTTCCCTTAAAGAGACAGTTCATGATTTAGAAGTGAGCGAAGAGCCTGGGTTTCCTACCTAAGCTTTTGGTCAGCCCCATCTCTTTTACAATGAGAGTTCAGTGGAGGGATTCTCCTCCAAAGCAGAACCTCAGATCAATCTACATGAGTTGTGCTTGACTATGAGATTAGATTTAAATACTGAGAGCAGAGTGGCTACTGAAACCAGATATACAGAGAAAGATGCTCCACACAGAATACAGTGCCTGTTTAATCCTGTATGAATCACAATGAATCACATGCCATTACCGTTAACTTTCAGACATAGGGGCTACGTCTAGACTACATCCCTTTTTCGGAGGGATAAGGGATCTTTCGGAAAAGGCTTAATTTTCCGCAAGATCAGCATCTAGACTGGCGCTTTTCTCCGGCAAAGCTCCGTGCCGAAAAAAGCTGCAGCCATTTTTATGCTAATGAAGCAGGGGAGATTTAAATCCCCGCTTCATTAGCAATTGCGATACGTCTAATTTACATCCCTTTTCCGAAAAAGGGATGTAGTCTAGACATAGCCTGACGGTAAAATTCTGACTCCGTTAAAGTCAACAAGAATTTCGTCATTGGCTTTAGTGGGGCCAAAATTTCACACACAGCTGGTAATAACATACCCCATAGATCCTCCTGTATGATTATCTCTGGATCAGAGGTTCAGTTTTATTAAATGTTGCCATACTTTTTCTCCTTTTCTCTATCCTAGGTCAGTGCACTAACCTGGGGTCAGCAGAGGAGGAGCTGAGTTGTCTCCGTGAGGCACTAACAACTCCAGACCCTGAGGCTCTGTTTCAAGCATCTTCCAAAATGGCTAAGGTAACAAACACTAGGTGACTGTCCTAGTGGCTGTGCACCATTCATTTTCCCTTGTCCAGAGGACTGGAAAAGGGCAAATCTAGTGCCCATCTATAAAAAGGGAAATAAGAACAACCCAGGAAACTACAGACCAGTTAGTTTAACTTCTGTGCCTGGGAAGATAATGGAGCAAGTAATTAAGGAAATCGTCTGTAAACACTTGGAAAGTGGCAAGGTGATAGGGAACAGCCAGCCTGGATTTGTAAAGAACAAATCATGTCAAACCAATCTGATAGTTTTCTTTGATAGGCTAACGAGTCTTGTGGATAAGGGAGAAGGGGTGGATGTGGTATACCTAGACTTTAGTAAGGCATTTGATACAGTCTCGCATGATATTCTTATCAATAAACCAGGTAAATACAACTTAGATGGGGCTACTATAAGGTGGGTGCATAACTGGCTGGATAACCATACTCAGAGAGTAGTTATTAATGGTTCACAATCCTGCTGGAAAGGCATAACAAGTGGGGTTCCACAGGGGTCTGTTTTGGAACCGGCTTTGTTCAATATCTTCATCAACGATTTAGATATTGATATAGAAAGTACGCTTATTAAGTTTGCAGATGATACCAAGCTGGGAGGGGTTGCGACTAATCTGCAGGATAGGGTCACTAATTCAAAATGACTTGGACAAATTGGAGAAATGGTCTGAGGTAAATAGGATGAAGTTTAAGACAAATGCCAAGTTCTCCACTTAGGAAGGAACAATCAGTTTCATACATACAGAATGGGAAGCGACTGTCTGGGAAGGAGTACGGCAGAAAGGGATTTAGGGGTTATAGTGGACCACAAGTTGAATATGAGTCAGCAGTGTGATGCCGTTGCAAAGAAAGCAAACATAATTCTGAGATGCATTAACGGGTGTTGTGAGCAAGACACGAGAAGTCATTCTTCCGCTCTACTCTGCGCTGGTTAGGCCTCAATTGGAGTATTGTGTTCAGTTCTGAGCACCGCATTTCAAGAAAGATGTGGAGAAATTGGAGAGGGTCCAGAGAAGAGCAACGAGAATGATGAAAGGTCTAGAGAACATGACCTATGAGGGAAGGCTGAAGGAATTAGGTTTGTTTAGTTTAGAAAAGAGAAGATCGAGGGGGAACATGAGAGCAGTTTTCAGATATCTAAAAGGGTGCCATAAGGAGGAGGGAGAAAACTTGTTCATCTTGGCCTATGGGGATAGAACAAGAAGCAATGGGCTTAAACTGCAGCAAGGGAGATTTAGGTTGGACATTAGGAAAAAGTTCCTAATTGTCAGGGTAGTCAAACACTGGAATAAATTGCCCAGGGAGGTTGTGGAATCTCCATTTCTGGAGATATTTAAGAGTAGGTTAGATAAATGTCTATCAGGGATGGTCTAGACAGTATTTGATCCTGCCATGAGGGCAGGGGATTGGACTCGATGAACTCTCAAGGTCCCTTCCAGTCCTAGTATTCTATGATTCTATGATTGTTTTATGCTTTTGTGATGTCTTTCCACACTTGGAGCGAGCTATGGGAGTGAGGCATTCATGGGTAATCAGTAACATGCTTTTCATAGGTATATGCTATGAATGCCATGTAAAAAACAAACAGATTCCAGACAGTTGCATGAACATGCCCATGCATGTGCGCGCGCACATCCATCCATCCATCCATCCATCCATCCATCCATCCAGGGTAAAATATGTGAGCGGGACATCAAGCTGAGAAACCAGTCTTGGCACCTTGTGTGTTTACCTGAACCTATATTTGTGTGCATGCATCTCTTTGCATATTTTTATATTTTGTGAAAAGATGTCATGTACATAATAGAATATAAACTGGAAATTTACATCCTGTTTGTCCCATACAATGTTGTGCTAACTGTACAACCTAAGATCTAACCTGATATTATTAGTGTAGAATAGAGATGTGGTAGCTAGAAAGATTACAGAGAAAATTTTAATTGCAACTGCCTTGCCAGATAGGAGCCCAATTAGCAATTTGCTGATGAATACATTATTTTCCAATACAGCTCTTAGGCCTCCTTTCTTAAAAGTACTGGAGCCGACTATCATTGCAATCTTTCCTGTTTTTGATGTGTCCACAGGTGGTTAGTAAGTACTTTCCCTCTGAACAAGCCACAGATTTTATTGAGGCCATACTGGATGGTATGCGGTCTGCTAGCCCCTCCTGTGCCACAGCAGCCGGTCTGTGGATGAAGATCATCCTGAAGGAGTGTGGAGGTGCCATGCTGGATGAGGTAAAATAGAAGCTGGAGAGGTTTTTCTGGCTAACCTGCAGGCTTTCAGGTCTTTGCCATCATTTGCAGTGAACACAAGTCTTGCTGTTTCTCCCCCTGGGATTGGAAGTTAATTCCATCTGTGTTCCTATCCTGAGTCAGGCAATGGGGGAATCAACAGCAGAAGACAGAGATAATCTAACGGTACATCTGCACTAGCTCGTTAGTTCGAGCTCGGTAGGGTAATGAGGGCAAGCGGAGTTGCAAATGAAGCCCGAGATTTAAATATCCCGGGCTTCATTTGCATGTTCCCTGGTGCCACCATTTTTAAATCCCCCTTACTCCAAACTCCGTGCCCGCGGCTACATGCGGCATGGACTAGGTAGTTCAAATTAAAGATCCTAATTCGAACTACCGTTACTCCTCATGGAATTAGGATCTTTAATTAGAACTACCTACTCCGTGCCGCGTGTAGCCGCGGGCACGGAGTTCAGATTAAGGAGGATTTTAAAATGGCAGCACCCGGGAACATGCAAATGAAGCCTGGGATATTTAAATCCTGGGCTTCATTTGCAACTCTGCTTGCCCTCATTACCCTACCTAGCTCGAACTAACGAGCTAGTGTAGCCGTACCCCAAGGGAAAAGGAAGATGCTTGATTAGTTGTCTATCTTGTTGTCACAGTTTCCAGCCATGAAAGGCTTGGAAAAATTAGACTCCGAGTAAAATGCAAAAAGAGAATATCCGGCCCCAAGAGACAAGCTAAGTGAACTACATCTTCGGGCCTCAGATAATGAGGGGTCTCTAAAAATACCCCCAAATTACTAGTTTTTACTTGCCTCTTTGCCTATGTATAGATAGATAGATAGATAGATAGATAGATAGATAGATAGATAGATAGATAGATAGATAACTTTATTATTTCTCTTTTCATTGTCCTTTCTGTTAGAATAATACATGTTTTTTTGGAAATGCAATGAGGCCTCTTTAACTTGACATAGCTTAGGGCCTCAGCATGTCTTAACCCGGTGTTGCAGCCAGGTATGGGCAGAGATATGCATAATTTTTG
Source organism: Pelodiscus sinensis (assembly GCF_049634645.1). Classification (NCBI taxonomy): domain Eukaryota; kingdom Metazoa; phylum Chordata; order Testudines; family Trionychidae; genus Pelodiscus; species Pelodiscus sinensis. Next base: position 11,962,549 of record NC_134743.1, read on the forward strand.
TGGATTAAATCTATGCAGCCATGTCTAAATACTTGTTTTTTGAAGGGAGGAATTTCTACAAGAACAGCAAATTGCTAAACGACTAAATAAAGGTTTTGGCTCTGCAGAATGAATGCAGAGAATGGAAAAGGGACATTTTTTCTGGTTTTATTCTGTCCAGGTGCCAGCTATCCTGAGGAGAATATACATTCATATGCCTACCATCAAGCAGGGTAGCTTGAGGCAGTTCCTGGTGGAGGCAGTGTCCATTCTAGCCCACCATCACCTAGAGGCAGTGATCTTCAGCCTCCTCACCAAACGTCTGCCGATGGACAGGTATATAGTGCTCCTTACAGTGTTCATTTTGGTAACCATGGATCCCACAGCTTCACTGGAAGATGTAAGGCTTCATTTAAGCCACAGACAGGTTGAGATAATTCCTAAAGGTTAATAGCTTGGGTCTTTCTGCAGAAAGGTCCAAGACCATGTCAAGGTGGGTGCAGGGAGAAATTAAGTTTCATTCTGTTTCCATTAATTAATAGTTGCTTTGGCATCCTAAAGACTTCCCTTTACTGGCATCACTGGAGTGGACTTTTGCCTCTCCAGACCCCTGAACTAACATCACCCTGGAAATTGCCAGTGACTGTTCGTTTTCTGGTAGCATGAAAGCTTCAAATCCAAATTCCTGGCTGATTAGCAAGGATAGGGCACCAGGCTTTTGGTATCAGGAAGGGTATGGCTGCTGGAATGGAGTTGTCATTCTTGGTACTTAAAGACAGGGCGGTAAGCATATCTATCATTTCATTCAAACATCCCTAGCTGAATTATCAGTCATCTGTGCTGGAATCTAAGAACATAAGAACGGCTGTAGTGGGTCAGACCAAATGTCCATCTAGCCCAGGATCCTGTCTTCAGACAGTGGCCAATGCCAGGTGCCCCATAGGGAGTGAACAGAACATGCCCATTCTGGCAAATAGAGGCCAGGGAATGCCATTTGTAAAGAGGTCATGGGCTAGCCACAAATATTTGTTCTCATAGTTGTACATCCAGTTAGTAGGAAGATCATTTTTCTTTCTTCAACTTGTCTCCCAGGCCCTAGATCTTTGGGCATCATATGCTCATGATTCCATATCTACTGAGAAGTAGGAAAACAGGAACTGTGATTAGAGCTCTGTGTCCTTTCCTTCTGAAGTCTAGCATTAATGGTTATGGTGCAGTAAGGCTAGGGTTGTGTCTATACAGCACCCTAAACTTGAAATAAGATGCACAATTTGCACTCCGCAAATTGCCTATCATATTTTGCATAGCCTATTTTGAAATGTGGCGCTTCTACACAGCACCAAATGTCGAAATAATGTGCTATTTCAAGCCATCCCTTATCCCTCATGCAACAAAGTTTATTGGGATGGCAAAATAGTGTGCCCATTATTTTGAAAAATATTTCAAAATAACGGGCTGCTTCTGTAAATGTGGGGTAGGTATTTCGGGATACCTCCAGGATCCCAAAATAGTCATGCACTGTAGAAATGTAACCTGAAATGTAACTTAACTTAGTTCTGTAACTAGAAACTCAATATGTAAAACATGAGGACCATATAAGGAGGACAGCACTCTGAACTTGCTCATCATAGGCAGGGCTTGACAAATAATACAATCTACTCATCCATGGCGTGTAGATTGTAACCTGGAAGAGCCGGGTTCGGGCGATCTGTGCATGCGCAGATCGCCGGACAGCGCGGCTGGTGAGCCCTGATCATAGTCAAGGAGAAAATGTGTTCTTTACTTGAATATGATGCATATAGTCAGAGCCACAAAAGTCTCCAGGGGTCACATATAACCTATGTTAAATTGCAGTAACACCACTGAGCTGTGGAGATCTCTGGGGACAGATCCCTTGCTCGCCCCTCAAGTCCTGAAGGTCCTAATAGAAAGAATAAAGACTCCAACAAGCCAAGAAGGAAGCATGACCTCAGAGACAGAAACTGACCTGCATTTAGCAGCTGCTGCACCTCTCACAGTAAGTTAGACGACAGACATGTATTTCTCTGCTTTGTGACAAACATGCTGATGGAAAGCTAGATGAGTGGTATAATATTGTCATCTGGGCACTTCTTTTCTGAAGTACTGTTTCCTGGATTCCAGCTGTGCTTTCTGTGGCAGATTTAGAGTATGTGGCTGATTCACTTAATAATATCTGGCAATTAGAAAGTCTTTGAATCAGATTTCTTACAGTGCTTTGCAAATGTTTTGTGCAACTCATAACATGCCTTGATAGGTCCTACACATTTTTACAGCTATGGGACGCTAAGGCACACATGGAGTGAATTGCTCTCGGTCATTCATCAAGTTAGTGACAGGAGTGAGAATTTAGTCCAGCAGGTATCAGAAGGGGAGAGCGTGTGATAGTGTTAGGAAGAGACCTCTTCTTTTACCATGCTCTCCTTTCAGGCAACATGTGCCATCTTTGAAGTGGTGTCAGCATTGCAGTTGAGCAAAACTGTGCAGGAGCTGTTCCCGGAGTTGTTCACTGTTCTTCTGCAGCAGATCAGCCAAACCCTAGGACAAAAGATGCCTTTGCCCAGGATGAGACGCCGAAGGAGGTTATTTAGAAAAGGACAACAACTATGTGAGGGCAACCCTTGCAGGTAATTAGAAGAAAGGGAGCAAAACAAAGAGAATCCCAGTCCATTTGTGTGACACTCCCCAGGAGTTCTCAGGGTTATGAGGCACCTTACCATCACCTGCTTTTAATATGAGAAAGTCTTGTTTGTGCTTGCTATAGGTCAGTTCCCTGAAACCACCAAGCTCTGGCAACACAAACACTACTATCTAGGCCTCCTCAGGCCTCAGTCTCTTTGTCCTCTCTTTCTGACTACAGCTTAGAGAATCTCTATCAACAGATTCTCCTCTAAGAGAAGTCTCCCTGCGATTTACGTGCATCTCCCCACCAATCGGCTTTCCCCCATCTCTTAGTTTAAAAACTGCTCTACAGCCTTTTAAATGTTTAGTGCCAGTAGTCTGGTTCCACCCTGGTTTAGGTGGAGCCCATCCTTCCTGTATAGGCTCCCCCTCTCCCAAAAGTGTCCCCAGTTCTTGATAAATCCAAACCCCTCTTCCCTACACCATCGTCTCATCCACGCATTGAGACTCTGAAGCTTTGCCTGCCTACCTGGTCCTGCGCATGGAACTGGAAGCATTTCCAAGAATGCCACCATAGAGGTCCTGGATTTCAGTCTCTTTCCTAGCAACCTAAATTTGGCCTCCAGGACATCTCTCCTACCCTTCCCTATGTCATTGAGACCTACATGTACCACGACCACCGGCTCCTCCCCAGCACTACACATAAGTCTATCTAGATGCCTCTAGCATTTTGTCTCTTTTGCTCTCTGTTTCCCTCAAACACTGCTGTGGATGTCCCTTTAGGCAGATTCCTTATTCATGGGAGAATAGGTTTGTTGATTCTATAGCCCCACTCTAGCCAGGCAATCAGGTACATTTCTATCCAATTAGGCTTTCTCTGGGGAAGCTAATTAGTACTAGTAGTTACCAGAGTGCTGACCCCAAGTACAAGCTCTCAGCACCCTGTCACATCTCGCTGGACATAGGGCCCCAAAATATCCATTAGTGATCACTAATCTCTCTGTGTCCCAGCTTTTGGGGTCTGATTGTGAATTTTTTCCATATTACTGTACTGTGCTAGTGCCCATACACCTTGCAGATAGGAGAAAGTGACTGCAAAATGTTGTCCATAGCAACACTAGTAATATGAGATGTATGAGACTGAAATACCTCCTGGGAATTAAGTCCTTCCAAAAACAGTGGTCCCCAGGATACTGTCAATGGATGAACTGTCAATGAACAACAGACCTGACAAGTAACTGGGGTTTCCTGACTGCTTAGGCTGTGCCTTTCTATTGGTTACTACAGTTCTGTGCCTCTTTTCCCCCAGGCTTTCTATTGAAGCATTAGAGGCTGTGCTTCTCAAGGCTATGAATGAGAAGCTGATACGAACTCTCTGGAAGCAGAAAACTTGGATGCTTCTTGAAAATCCGCAGACTCACCACGAGGGGGTGTGTTTGCTGGTGAGGTAAGAGATCTAGGAGACAGCACTTCATCCTCAGGGATCGGCAACAAATAGAGTGACTGACAGGGAACTTTCAGGTATAGCTTTGTGCGGGGTGCCCTGGGTGAGAAACACAGAGCTTCCATGCGTAGGTTTTAGAGTTGTATGGTCATAGCAGCTAAGCTTTTGAAGTGCACAGTCTGCCCCATAAGTGGTTCCTTTTGTCTTCCAGGGTTCTGCAAAGATCTGGACTAATAACAGTGGAGATCATACAGAGCCTCCTTCCCTGGGTAAATTCCCCATCAGAAAACCAGCGAGTCACCAGCACAGCTTTCTTTGCTCAGGTATGAGCAGTTCCACCATTAGGCTGTTATCTGTTGTTTACCTTTCTCTGAGGAATTGTACAGTTCAGTTCATAGGAATTCATTTTAGATAGTAGAATGTGTCCTTTATAAGGAAATCTCATAAGGAACTTCATTACACCTTTCTTAATCATTTTCTCATTGTTATTTTTGGGGCCTATACTAGCCTAGCCTAGCTGCCTATTCTAGTTGCTGGTTAAGAGAGAGTGAGCAAGATATAGATAGGCTACGTCTACATTGGCAAGATTTTGCGCAAATAGGGTATGTCTACACTACAGCACTAATTCGAATGAACTTAATTCAAATTAGTTCATTTGAAATAAGCTAATTCGAATGAGTGCATTTAGACCTAAAAACTAATTCGAATGAGCATTTTGCTAATTCGAAATAGCATGTCCACATTGAGTGGACCCTGAACCGAAGTTAAGGCTGGCCAGAACCAGTGCCGTCAGGGCATCAGGTTAGGACTTAAGGTGTGGAGCTGCTTCCTCAGGCTAGCCGAGGGCTGTGCTTAAAAAGACCTGACCCCCACCCCGGACAGACAGTTCTCAGGATTCCCCGCTTGCATGTCTAACTCGATGGGGACATCAAAGCAGTCCTGTCTTGGAGTGCCCTGAATGCCCACACTCGGCACATTTCAGCACTCGACCATCAGCCCGGCTGTACTTGCCGCAGGCTGCCATCTGGGGGAGGTCAATCAGGGGGCTATCAGGATCCAGGAGGCCCTACAGGAAAGCTTCCACCCCGAGGAGCCCGCAGAGCCACCCCAGTCCTCCCCATCGGGGGCTCGTGCCCCATTCCTCCCTCACCTCCTTCCACTTACCCTTCCCGAGCCCCCTCTTCCTGATGTAAAAAATAAAGGACATGTGTTCAAAAATAGAAACTCTCTTTATTTAACAAAACTGGGGGCGGAGGGGATTAACCTCTGGGGGACTGGGAAAAGGAGGTGGGAGAGGGGAAGAAAGAGGGTGGGAGAGGGGAGGTGGAAACCTGGGAGGAGGGAGCTGGAAGGGGGAAGCCAGGGGAAGAAGGAGGAGGGGAAGTATAAAACTATGGTACGCCATATCTTCAGAACTGTGTACAGATGTGGTCTTCTCACCTCAAAAACGATATGGCCTTGGAAAGGGTTCAGAAAAGGGCAAGTACAATGATTAGGGGTTTGGAACAGGTCCCATATGAAGAGAGGCTACAGAGATTGCGACTTTTCAGCTTAGAAAAGAGGAGACTGAGGGGGGATATGATAGAGGTCTATAAAATCATGAGTGGTGTGGAGAGGGTGCATAAAGAAAAGTTCTTCATTAGTTCCCATAATAGAAGGACTAGAGGACACCAAATGAAATGAATGGACATCAGGTTTAAAACTAATAAAAGAAAGTTCTTCTTCACACAAAGTTCTTCTTATAGTCAACCTGTGGAACTCCTTGCCACAGGAGGCTTTGAAGCCTAGAACTATAACAGAGTTTAAAGAGAAGTTAGATAAATTCATGGAGGTTGGGTCCGTGGAGTGCTATTAGCCAGGGGGTAGGAATGGTGTCCCTGGCCTCTGTTTGTGGAAGGCTGAAGATGGATGGCACGAGACAAATGGCTTGGTCATTGTCTTCGGTCCATCCCCTCTGGGGTACCTGGTGTTGGCCGCTGTCGGCACAGAGGCTACTGGACTAGATGGACCTTTGGTCTGACCCAGTACGGCCATTCTTATGTTCTTATGTACTAAGCGCAGGGCTCAGGGTCGGGGGTCTCACTGGAACAACTTGATTTTCATGCAAATCTGCTCCTGGGTTTGGATGTGGCCTTTGGTGGCCAGGCTGGCAGCTATCCTGCCCTAGACGGCTGCATTCCTGTGCCTAGTGTGGAGGTCGTGGACGCTGGAGGCCTCCCCCCAAACCTCGATAATGTCCACGATCTCTGCACTAGACCAGGCAGGCGCCTGCCTCTTGTGGCCCTGGGCAGGCTCCTAGGAGCCGCCAGCCTGGTCCTGGGAAGAGGCGGAGGGCTGGGTGGCAGCAGGTGGCTGGCTCATGCCATGCCAGGTGCAGGGTCTGCTGGCTGGGTCCTGGCAGGCTTGCCGCTGGCACAGGCACTGTAGCCAGACCATGCCCCTTTAAGGGCTCTGGGGCTGGGAGAGGGGCAGAAAAGTTTCCCTGGTTTGGCCCAGAGTGGCCATCAGGGCAACCTGATTAGGGTTAGCCTCCAACTAGTTCGAATTAAGTGGCTACACAGCCCTTAATTTGAACTACACAATTCGAACGAGGCGTTACTCCTCGTAGAATGAGGTTTACCTAGTTCGAATTAAGCGCTCCGCTAGTTCGATTTAAATTCGAACTAGCAGTTTGTATGTATAGCCGCTATTAAAGTTCATTCGAACTAACGGCTGTTAGTTTGAATCAACTTTGTACTGTAGACATACCCATACTTTTAACGCAAGAGTTTTTGCGTTAGAATATTTGCGCAAGAGAGCGTCTACACTGGCATGTGCTGTTGCGCTAAGAGGCGCTTTTCTGCAAACTCATCCGTGCCAGAATAGACGCTCTCTTGCGAAAGAAAGCTCCGATGGCCATTTTAGCCATTGGGCTTTCTTGCACAAGAAATTAATGTGGCCTGTCTACACTGGCCTCTTGCGCAAGAACAGTTGCACAGGAGGGCTTTTTCCTGAGCGGGAGCATCATAGGTTTTGCGCAAGAAGCACTGATTTTAGACATTAGAATGTCAGTGTTCTTGTGCAAGAACTCCCCACCAGTGTAGACAGGCAGCTGCTTTTGCGCAAAATCATGCCAATGTAGATGTAGCCATAGAATTTGAATTACTAGACCTTTTCTGACAATTCCTAGGGCTAATACTGACCAACAGCTCCTGATTTTGGTCTAGCTCAGCAAATCTTCTAAATGAATCTAGTGTCCTAATACTATAAAATAAGCAACATACAAATACATTAACATCTATCTTAGATTCTCATGAATGTAGAATAATAGATTCATAGATCATTAGAACTGGAAGGGATCTTGAGAGGTCTTCGAGTCCAATCCCCAGCCATCACGGCAGGACCAAGCACAGTCTAGATCATCCCTGACAGGTGTTTGTCTAACCTGCTCTTAAATATTTCTAGTGATGCAAATTCCACAACCTCCTGAGGCAATTTATTGCAGGGTTTAACCACCCTGACAGGCAGGACGTTTTTCCTGCTGTCCAACCTAAACTTCCCCTGATGTAATTTAAGCTCATGGCTTCTTATCCTATCCTTAGAGGCCAAGGAGAACAATTTTTCTCCATCTTCCTTAAAACATCCTTTTAGAAACTTGTATTATCTGAGTACTTCAAAATGAGAATGTAGTATCTGAGTGCCTCAAAACTCTTTAAAAGTATGTATCCCTACAACACCCCTGTGAGGCAGGGAAACACTATTAGTCCCATTTTGCAAACAGGAAACTGATGCACAGAAGGCCTAAGTGACTTGCCCAACATCATCTAGGAAGTCTTTGAGGGTGCAGGAAATTGAACTGGAACCTCCTAAGTCCTAGGCTGCTGACCACTGGAGCATCCTCCCTCTCCACAGCCTTGCTATAACGTCTGTGTCATATTTCACATTTACGCTAAGTCGCTATTTTAGAGGCTCATCTGGTGGTTCTAGGAATCTGTTTGTGCCCCCAAATCTTTCTACACCCCACCTAGGAAAGGAGTCACAAACGTGGGTTTTCAAGGTCTGCCTAGAGAGGCCTCATGAAAGCTGCCAATCAGAGCCCAGCTGGCTCAGATATATGGAGCTACAGGGTTTTATTAGGTCAGTTCCTTTCAGGAAGTGGAGGGCCAAGAAAGGATGCTATTCTCTGGCCAAACCAATTCACAGGGGTTTATTTCAGGCAGCATTTTCTGAAGCTGAATTTGCAGAGAGAGAGTCCTTACGAGCCTTCAACATATAATTCGAGGGAGAAACTGAAAGTGGCCCCATAGGAAGAAAACAAGGAAAAAGTAGCAATAAACTGAAATGAAGCAATGACTCGCTGCTATTTCTAGGTTGGAACCAAGAGTAGTGGGCAGGCCCAGGTTCCCCAGTGGCATAAACCCGATGAAGGGGACAAGGCTTATGGAGAGGTTGAACAAAGAACAGAATATAAAGGGTCCAGAGTTGGGGCTGAAGACCCTAGTGAGGGCAACAGGACCTAAAAGGCATTTGTTTGGACTTTGGGACTTGGCCAGAGGGCTGAGCCATGGAAGACTCACTAAGATCGACTGGCAGGATGCACCTGGGCGAGAAAAGGACTGTGGTATCAAATGCAGTCACTGAGAGGCTTTCAAGGGATGAGCAATCCCCCATTATAGTGCCTAAAAGGAAAAAATCCATGTTTTTAACACAGTACTCATTCATATAGAATAATAAATTACAGTGTATTACGTGTCTCCTCAAATTATATTCGCTATCTTAATGAACATATTAGAGCTAATGGACATGTTGATTTTATTTCAGCTAATGACTGATCCCATACTCAGGGAGAAGAAGATCCTTAAGTCTGTGTTACATATATTAGAAGAAAGGTCACGGGACAATAACAGCATTGTCCGTCAAATGGCTGTAAGAGGCCTAGGCAATTTAGTCTATGGGGCACCTGAGAAGGTAAGATAGAATACTGAATACAATGCAGCATAACTAGAGAAACTAAAGGAAACAATTGCTCAGGATTTACAGAGGCCATGCACAATGCACTAGGCCAACTTCTGCTCTCTCATACCCCTGTAACCTCTTTGCAGTCAATACACAGCAGGTTTGTTCCCTTGGTAAGCTGGGCATAAGGAAACAATATGGACTTAATATGATCATATGTAAATGTATACTCCCAGGAATGAAGAGTGTAGGCTTTATTTCCAAGATGAGAGATTCTATTCCAGGAAACAGAGACACTAAAAAACTCAAATCATGATAGATAATCAGCTGAACGTAAGCGCCCAGTACAAAGCTGTGACCAAAAGAGCTGAGGTGATCCTCGGAGGCATAGACAGAGGGATTCTGAATAAGAATAAAGAAGTTATTTGACCTCTGCTTATGGCACTGGTGTGAGAACTGCTAGAATACTATGTCAGGATCATGCCTGCAATTCAAGAAGGATGCTGATAAATTGGAGAAGAGTCACAAGAATTTTCAAAGGGCTAGAAAATGTGCCTTTAGATTCAATGGGGGGGGGGGGGGGGGCGGGGAATGAAGCTAAACTAATTCAGACTGCTAGTAAGGCATACATTTTAATGGTAATTTTAATCATTGGAACCATTTACCAAGGGTTGTGGTGGGGTCTCTATCAGTAGCAACTTTAAAAACAAGATGGGCTGTTTTTCTAAAAGAGGTGCTCTAGTCAAACAGACATTATTTTGGGGAGGTTCTGTGTTGTGAAGGAGGTCAGACTGAATGATCACAATGGTCCCTTTTGGCCTTCAAATCTAAGTAATTAGAAATCTAATAGGATTACATAGGCGTAATATGGCACAGAGTTTGGCTTATTGTAGCTAGTACCTGATGTAAAATATAGCTATAGGTCACTAGGGGGGCAGATGAAATTCCCACTGCTTCATAATTGCTAAAAAAAACATATTAGAAATGTGGTTAGTGGAAAGTGTTTTTTAATGTCATACGTCTGAACAGGTGAAAAAGTACAAGAAGTTTCTTCTGGAGGCACTGATCAGGACTTTAGAAGACACTTTCAGTTCTGAAGTCGTCGAAAGCATGAAGGCACTGGCCAAAGTCCTTAAGGAGCTGAAAGGGAAGGACATAGGTTCTTCCTTCAGAGACCTCACCACACAGATCCGGAAGTACTTCGATAATGTACGTGAACAGAAGCCTTCAACCCCAGTTCAGCTGACATTGATGAGGCTCCATTTACAATGCATGATGTGTCCTCACTGGGCATTGTTCATGTCAGAATGAAGTGATTTTAGGCCTTAGGGAAGAGATGTGTTTTATGGAGGAGCAGAGAATTAAGAAAATGAGGATGCCATCCCTGCTCCTTCAGTCTCACCCTTCTGTTCATCTTTATTTCCAATGAGAATGGCAAAGGAAGTATGAATACTAGATTAGGTAGCTGCATAACAAGGAAAATGGGCATACAGGGTGTAATAGACTGTTTTGGGCCTGCTCCATACGATTTTTATGTCAGATGGTTGAAATTATTCCATTTTGCAGAGAAGTTTGAGATTTCAAATTTTGGTTTTGTTCCTATTTGGGGGACACACCCCCCAGCCCAAATTTCAAAACTCTTTGTGAAACAGTAATACTATTCTCAACCCAGCTCTACTGGGAGCCTTGCCTGAGGGCAGTCTACTGGCAGACTATGCTGGAGACAGGGAACCTGGAAACACTGGGAATTAGAGGTGCCAGGGTGCACATTTCCTGGCTCCTTGTCAGCCTGCCAGACAGGCTGTTCTGAAGGTGAGGGCCAGGAAGCCCAAGATCCCAGTCAGCCTGCTAGATGGGTCACCAAGAAGCTGACCAAGTACCCCTACTTGGCTTCTGGAAGAATTTTGTCAAAATTGAACTGTCTTCAAAGTATTTTGATGAATCAACACATTTGGCCCAAACTTGATTAATTCCAGTTCTTTTAAACTTCTGTCGTTGGAATCACTCTACCCTAATGTAGAAGAGACAGCTGTGCTAGATACATGATGTGGTTATTTCTTCGTTACCAACCTGTGTGGCTTTCTTGGCTATAGGAGGACAACACTCTTCGTGCATTGGCCTTTGTCCTGTTTGGTATCCTGGCCGGCTCTGCAAAGAGAAAATGGAAGGACTATTTTGCCAAGCAGGTTAGACAGAGCTGGGTCACGCTTCTGCTGCACCTGCAAGATCCAAGCCCTGAGGTTTCAATGGTAAGAATGACAGTGACTTAATTACTAAGCAAAAAGAATCTTCCTCCTGATGCCAGGGGAGCTCTGCTATTCCTTCCCGCAGTGGAGACCTAAATTCTTCCCTCAGTTCATTGCCCTCCTTTTGAGTTAATCCCAGACAGGCTGGTCCTTAGCAGCCAGGGTTGTCTCACTGGAGTTCAGGATAGGTCATGGGTCTGATCCCAAGAGTTCATTCCTGCCTATCTCTGCACCCCACGTTCCTGCCTCCCCACAACAGAGGAAAGACCACAGCTATGCCTAGTGAAGCAGCTTTCATAGCTACATCCGTTCTGAAAAAACATTGCTGCTATCTCCAGTTTTCAGTATTATAAAATCATAGAACCATAGGTTTGGAGGAGACCTCAGGAGGTCACTGAGTCCAACCTCCTGCCCAAAACAGGACCAGCCTCAACTAAACAATCCCAGCCAGGGCTTTGTCAAGCTAGGACTTGAAAACTCTAGATTTAGAGGTTCCGTTGCCTCCCTAGGTAACCCATTCCAGTGCTTCACCACCTTCCTAGTAAAATAGTTTTTCCGACTATCCAACCTAGACCTCCCCCACTGTAACTTGAGACCATTGCTCCTCATTCAGTCATCTAGTACCACTGAGAACAGCCTCTCTCCATCCTCTTTGAAATCCCCCTTCAGGTAGTTAAAGCCTTCTATCAAAGCTCCCCTCACTCTTCTCTTCTGAAGACTAAATAATCCCAAATCCCTCAGCCTCTCCTTGTAAATCATGTGTTCCAGCCTCCTAATCATTTTTGTTGCCCTCCGTTGGACTTTCTCCAATGTATCAACATTTTTTAAGTAATGGGGTGCCCAGAATTGGATGCAATACTCCAGAAGTAGAATCCCTTTCCCCCTATTAAAGTCATGCTGGCATATTTTCTGTCTATTACTTCAGGGGAATCCCTTTTATTCTTGGGGTAGATGAGCAGTCAAGGACATGAGTTCCATTTGAATGAGCACAATACGTGTTATGGAACAATTCAATGGTGCAACCCTCTTTTTCAGGAGTGCAGAGCTACATTTCATCTCTGTGCCCCATTTTTGGGACTGAAGAGGCTCCAAACTATACTTAATGAGCATCTTAGTTGGAGAACCGAGCTGAACCCTGAGGAGCTCCAGATGGATATCTGCAGACACCTTGTGAGTGACCTATAGAATTATATGAGATTATTGACAGCATAGGCTTGTGGTGTAGAAGCAGGGGGAATGTGTGATGGGCAATGGAAGTATCTATGGGTATGTCTACGCTACAAAGTTAGTTTGAACTAACGGACGTTAGTTCGAACTAACTTTCATAGGCGCTACACTAGCGCTCCGTTAGTTTGAATTTAATTCGAACTAACGGAGCGCTTAGTTCGAACTAGGTAATCCTCATTCCACGAGGATTAAGCCTAGTTCAAACTTACTAGTTCGAATTAAGGGCTGTGTAGCCCCTTAATGCGAACTAGTGGGAGGCTAGCCCCCCCCAGGTTTCCCTGGTGGCCACTCCGGCCAACACCAGGGAAACTCGTATGCCCCCCTCCCGGCCCCGGACCCCTTAAAGGGGCACGGGATGGCTACGGTGCCCATGCCAGGTGCAAGCCTGCCAGCACCCAGCAGGCAGACCCTGCACCTGGTGCGGATCGAGCCACCCACCCGATGCCCCCCAGTCCTCCCCCTCTTCCCGGGACCAGGCTGGCGGGTCCTGGGAGCTTGCCCGGGACCGCAAAAGGCGGGCTCCCTCCTGGGCTAGTGCGGACATCGTGGACCTCGTCCACGATCTCCGCACTAGGCACAGGAAGGTGGCCGGCTAGGGCAGGAGAGCTGCCAGCCTGGCCACCCAGGAGCAGGAGTGCATGAAAATCAAGGTGGTCCACTGAGACCCCCGACCCTGAGCCCTGAGCTTACAATGGCCATCCTGGGTCAGAACAAAGGTTCATCTATCCCAGTAGCCTGTCTGCCGACAGCGGCCAACCCTAGGGACCCTGGAGGGGATGGACCGAAGCCAGTGACCAAGCCATTTGTCTCGTGCCATCCCTCTCCAGCCTTCCACAAACTTTGGGCAGGGACACCACTCCTACCCCCTGGCTAATACCACTCCATGGACCCAACCTCCATGGCTTGATCTCACTTCCCTTTAAACTCTGTTCTAGTTGTAGCCTTCACAGCCTCCTGCAGCAAGGAGTTCCACAGGTTGACTCTGTGCTTTGTGAAGAACAACTTTCTGTTACTAGTTTGAAGCCTGTTACCCATTCCTTTCCTTTGGTGTCCTCTAGTCCTTCTTTATGGGAACTAATGAAGAACTTTTCTGTATGCACCCTCTCCACCCAACTCCTGGTTTTAGAGACCTCTATCCTGTCCCCCCTCCGTCTCCTCTTTTCTAAGCTGAAAAGTCCCAGTCTCTTTAGCCTCTCTTCATATGAGACCTGTTCCCAACCCCTGATCATTTTAGTTGCCCTCCCCTCTGCCACCCTCTCTCTTCCCCTCTCCCACCCCCTTTTCCCAGTCTCCCCCAGTTTTGTTCAATAAAGACAGATTCCATTTTTGAACACAATTGTCCTTTATTTTGTACATCAAGAAGAGGGGCTAGGGAAGGGTAAGTGGAAGGAGTTGAGGGCGGAATGGGGTACGCGCCCCCGATGGGGAGGACTGGGCTGGCTCTGTGGGCTTTTGTGGTGGAAGCTCTCCTGCAGCCCCCCAATTACCCCATCTCCCCAGATGGCAGGCTGCGGCAAGTGCAGCCGGTCTGATGGCCAAGTGCTGTGATGTGCCCAGTGTGGGCACTCCGGGCACTCCAAGCCAAGACTGCTTTGCAAGCGGGGCACCCCTGAGAACTGTCTGTCCGGCGTGGGGGTTGGGACCCTTTAAGCACAGCCCTCGGCTAGCCTGAGACAGCATCTCCACGCTCTAAGTCCTCCTCTGATGTCCTGCCGGCACTGCTTCCGGCCAGCCTTAAGCCCGGTTCAGGGTCCACTTAATGTGGACATGCTAGTTCGAATTAGTAAAACGCTAATTCGAACTAGTTTTTTAGTCTAGATCCGTTAGTTTTAATTAGCTTAGTTCGAATTAAGTAATTCGAACTAAGTTAGTTCGAATTAACGTTGTAGTGTAGACGTACCCTATTAGAGTGGGATACAGGACTGAGGGTGAGAGGAATGTAAATCTGCCATAGATTCCCACTTTCCCCACTTCTACACAGCCTCCTGTCCTTTCTTTTATTTACTTGTTTAAATTAAAAAAAAAGTCTGAGTGAGTCCAATAACTGACAGCAGTGGCAAGAGGAACACAGACTGTTTACTTGTGGTTTGTAAAGGCATGTGTTGGCAGTCGAAGGGCATTTCTAGCCAGAGAGAGCTCATGTGTCCCTGATTTTCTCTAGGCCAAAGAGAAGGCTGAGCTACTGGAGAACTTTTACAAAAGCACCATCACATACTTCTGCAGCAGCTGGGAAGAGATCCGGGCAGTTGCAGCCAAGTTAGCTGGTGAGAGAAAGTGTGCCGTGTCCCTTTTGGTATTCCCTTTGAGGTAGACAGAAAAAGTCCCTGTGTGCAGCACTGAGCTACTATTAATCTCTCCGTGCTGTGACTTCTCATGCATAAATGGAGATGTTAATGTTCTCCTACTTCTCCAGTGTGGTGTTAGGAGGAATTTGTAATTTGCAATAGAATGCTTTGAGATGGCGCAGTCATTTAGTAGCAGAGGCTGGCACACTGTCACGTAGGGTATGTTTATTCTCCGATCAAACTAGTGTGCTAAAAATAGAGTAGCTGTGGCAGGAGTAGCAGGAGGGGTTAACTATTCCAAGGATGATCCCATCCAAACCCAAAAGTCTGTTCTCAAGGTGGCTAGCTCCTCCGACTGCTTCTGTCATCTGACCTGCACTCTATTTTTAGTAGTCCGAGTTAGTGTGGACTCAAACTATAGACCTAAGCTCAGTGTTGTTCACTGTTCCTTACTGGTGCTTCATCACTGGGAGGTAGGCAGGCCACCGCCACACAGTGCCTGCTGTTGCAGGTTCCTGATTGCCTTGCCCAGGAAGCACTAGATTCCTCCCCTTTGGCCCTGTGCCATCCTTTCCTTAGCACACCCATGCAAGCCAGGCAAGCATTGTGGCCTAATTAATTTATCCATGTGAGATCCTTGCTTAGTACACACTTATTCCTGGCCCCAGCCCTTTGTTCACACCACTAGATTAATACACTATCCTAGTATATCTCCACTAACTGACAGCAGTGGCAAGAGGAACATAGATTGTTTAAAGCAAATGAGGTTTTATGTAAACATTCTTAATTTTTTTCTCTTCTTCTCTTCAGTGTGGACGCTAAACTTGTCTAGTATTTTCTTGCCTACAGCTCACCTTAGACCCACAATAGAAGCCAAAGGGCCAATGTTATCACCTTGCACTTAACAAGAGAAGGTTTTTTATTGATGTTTATTTTACACTGCTTATTTAGGCATCATCCTGGAACATACGGACACCAAGAATATGAAATGGCTGGACATGGAACATCTGTTGACCTGTAAGTAACAAATACAGGTGAAATCCTATTCATTAGTGAGTTATAAAGAAATTTAGCTGACAAGCAAGCAGTAACTGATACCACAGGTGTGAAGTGCATCAGCCACACATCAAAGGACAGATTCAGCTTTAGTCTGCTCTGAAAGAGGTACGTCTACACTACAGCGTTAATTCAAGTTAACTTAATTCGAAATAGTTAATTTGAATTAAGCTAATTCGAATTATGCATCTATACACAAAACCTATTTCAAAATAGCATTTTGTTCTTTTGAAATAGCGCGTCCACACTGAGTGGACCCTGAACCGAAGTTCAGGCTGGCCGGAACCAGTGCTGGCAGGGCATCAGGTTAGGACATAGTGTGTGGGGCTGCTGCCTCAGGCTAACTGAGCTCCGTGCTTCACGGGACCCTACCCCCACCCCGAACAGACAGTTCTCAGGGTTCCCCGCTCGCTTGTCTACCCCGATGAGGGAGAGCAAAGCAGTCCTGTCTTGGAGTGCCCTGAGTGCCTGCACTCGGGACACCACAGCACTCGGCCACATGGAGCCAGAGCTGCCCCTGGGCACACCGGTGCGTCTCGTAGGGTTGTTGCCATCAGCCCAGCTGCACTTGCTGCAGGCTACCGTCCGGGGAGTCCATCGGGGGGCTGTCAGGATCCAGGAGGCCCTGCAGGAGAGTGTCCACCCCGAGGAGCCCTCAGAGCCACCCCGGTCCTCCCCACCGGGGGCTCGTGCCCCATTCCTCCCTCACGTCCATCTACTTACTCCTCCCTAGCCTCCCTTCCTGATGTCAAATAAAAGACATGTATGTTCAAAAATAGAAACTGGGTTTATTGAACAACAGGGTGAACCTCTGGGGAGACTGGGAAAAGGAGGTGGGAGAGAGGAATAGAGTGGGTGGGAGAGGGGAGGGTGAAACCTGGGAGGAGGAAGTTGGAAGGGAGAAGCAAAGGGAAGAAGGGGGAAGGGAAGATCAGGGCCCAAGGTTGGGGGTCTCACCGCACCAACTTGATTGTCATGCAAACCTGCTCCTGGGTTCGCATGTGGCCTTTGGTGGCCAGGCTGGCAGCTATCCTGCCGTTGACGGCCGTGTTCCTCTGTCTAGTGCGGAGATCATGGATGCTGGGGCATCCCTCCCAAACCTGAATAAGGTCCATGATCTCCACCCTGGACCAGGAAGGCACCCGCCTTCTCCAGCCCCTGTCAGGCTCCTGGGTGCTGGCAGACTGCTCCTGAGGAGCAGTGGAGGGTTGGCTGCCAGTGCCTTGCTGGCTCACGTTTTGTGGCTACTGGCTCAGGGGCCCCGGTGGCCACTGCTGGCTCTTGGCTGGTAGGCTTGGATCTGGCACGGGCCAGGGTCTATCCCTTTAATGGCTCTGGGGCCAGGGGGAGAGGAGAGGAAGTTTTCCTGGTTGTGCCCAGAGTGGCCACCAGGGCTCCCTGGGAAGGGCTGGAGGCCCCCTATTTTGAATTAATTGTCTACACAGCACTTAATTTGAAATAGCTATTTCAAATTTGGTGTTACTCCTCGTAGAATGAGGTTTACCAAATTTGAATTAAGCGCTCTGCTATTTCGAATTAATTTCGAAATAGCGGTTTGCATGTATAGATGCTATTAAAGTTAATTCAAAAGAACAGCTGTTATTTTGAATTAACTTTGCGGTGTAGACGTACCTGGAGGAAACTGCAGCCAGTGTGATATAAGTCAGTGCATCTCCTGGCTACCCTGGCAATGCCTCTTCCCAACCTGTGTGATCCACTCTTTGGGCTCCATCGGCTCCCTGGGAGCCACTTTTTGCTACCCCAAACTCCACACCATCAGATTTATTTCTGTCAGGAGATGTAAAATAACTTAAAAGCAGAAGCTATTGAGTCAATGGAGCACCTTCCAATTGGATGAGTTTCTGGTAGGGTCAGGGTCTCCCCTCTCCCCCCTCCTCCATCTCAGTTTGGAGCTTGGAAGGATCCCAATGGAGGAACCTAAAGCTTTGTTTGTACAGAGAGCTTCTGGAGCTTGGTACTCACTGGTACTAAATCTCCAGCTACTGCAGGCATAGGTGACTATATGAAAAGTGAGTCATATTCTCTGTAATTCCAGCTCTCCAGGTCCTACAGAATGACCCAAGTCCCATTGTCCAGCTGGTGGCAACTCAGGTCCTAAGAGACATCTGACCTGGATGAGTGCTCGGGGAATGAAGCACAGACAAATAGAAGAAAGAGCTCCTGCTTCTGTTTCCAGCTTGCACATCATATACTTGGGTGGGAAGCTAGACTGAACGCTATATCTGCTAGCTGTCTATGGGGTAGGGGAGTAGTATAAGGGCCCTACCATCAATCAAACATTAGCCCCGCCCCCTGACCCTGGAAGTCCCCCCCCCCCGACTCCCCGGAAGTCCCTTCTCCCTTGTCACTGGCAGTCCCGCCCCTGGAGGGTAGTACATCCGGGTCGAGAGGGACAGGTGACCGGAAGTAAAAAAGGATGTCATGTGACCCCGGTTAGGCCCGTCCCCTGTCACCGGAAGTCCCGCCCTTGGGGGTAATACATCCGGGGTAAAGAGGGGCAGGTGACCGGAAGTAAGGGGTGTCATGTGACCCCTCTAAGGACTTGCCCCTCCTCCCTCTACCAATCAGGAAGGGCTTTCCCCGTAGGAACGCCCCGCGAACCGCTTTGACCAATCGGGGGGCAGTTCCGGGAACGGATGACCCGCCCAGAAGTGGGTCGTGTGACCCCTCTAAGAACTCAACCCGCCTCCCTCCACCAATCAGGAGGAGTTTTTTCCCTGTAGGACCGCCTCGTGAACTGCTTTGACCAATCGGGGGGCAGTTCCGGGAACGGATGACCCGCCCAGAAGTGGGTCGTGTGACCCCTCTAAGAACTCACCCTGCCTCCCTCTACCAATCAGGAGGGTTTTTTTCCCTGTAGGACCGCCCCACAAATCGCTTTGACCATTCGGGGGGTGCAGTTCTGGGACCCGTTGACCAGACCGGAAGCTGGTCGTGTGACCCCTCTAAGAGCTTCCCGTGACACCCTCTGTCAATCAGAGTATAGCACTTCCCCATAAGTTCTAGCGCCACACAAAAGAGGCCATCTTGTTCCAAGATACAGCTAGGACACCGCAGCGGCACGCCCACGCTGTCTGAGCACGTTCCGCTCAAGCAGAGGCGGCAACAATACCTGCAAGAGTTGTCATGACTGTATACTGTGTGGCAAAACTCACAATAATTTTTCGCTCCGAACAACTTTTTCACATCCAGAACCCCATAGTAATGCTCATCTCCGCCAAGCGCCGCGCGCCCGGGGCCGGCGCTCCCCCCGCAAGCGCCACGCGCCCGGGGCCGGGGCCGGCGCTCCCCCCGCCAAGCGCCGCGCGCCCGAGGCCGGCACTCCCCCTGCCAAGCGCCGCGCGCCCGGGGCCGGCGCGCCCCCCCGTGCAAGCGCCACGCGCTATGTGCCCAGGGCCAGGTCAGCCCCGAGCACCTGGCGGGTGCATGCAAATGCCCCTGCGGGCGCCATAGCGCCCGTGGGCACCGTGTTGGGGACCACGGACCTACGGCAATAACAGTATTTAATAAGATTTCCAAACACAGTTCAGCACATAGGCCCTGGAGCTTGCAGTTTATACCCTCTGGAGTCCAAGTCAAACAGTCATGGTACCGCTGGGCTGGCGCATTTATGACACAACCCTCACAGTCCTCAAAAAGCTTTTCCCTAAGACAGTGACTAAGGACGGTATAAACACTAATGCGTACAATAGAGCGCATAACTTTTTTACGCTTATGATGTGGCACTGGCTCAACTAGGTCAATGCACAGCCACCTCCTGAATTCTTCATGGCCGTCATCCTAGGCGTTCTCTTCAATGCTTTGTATCGGTGTTGAGCAAAAACAAGGTGGGCCCGGTTCGTCTTCCTCGTCCGATGCAATGCTGTCCTGGGTCTGACGGTCAGCTAGAAAGGCATCGTCAAGCTGTCAAAAGATTGCCAGAAAGAAATAATGTAAGACGCTCTGGTCATTTTTTTTTTAAAGTTTACAAAATCCCGGATTCCTAACCCCATGATGCCCCAACTTCGATCTTTCATTTACCTATTTGGCTTCTTTTCCATGCGTCTTGTCCGACTCCTGGGAGCCATGGGCACCTTCTTCCTCCAGGCTATCTAGCTTGTCTGGCTGCATCGTGAGCGGTTGGGTTTCGGTGTCAGATATTGGTGTATCCATCAGCGGGTGGGTCAAAGGGCTCCCTTCAACTTCTCCTTCCTCCTCGGAACTGTCGCTGATGTAGCGCTTTCTTCTCGGCACCAAAACAAAGTTGGTGAAAGAAGCCATGTTTCCGCTCAGCGTTTGCACGCTCTCTGAAACACGCGCTCTTGGAACAAGATGGCCTCTTTTGTGTGGCGCTAGAACTTACGGGGAAGTGCTATGCTCTGATTGGCAAAGGGTGTCACGGGAAGCTCTTAGAGGGGTCACACGACCCGTCTTCGGTCTGGTCAACGGGTCCCGGAACTGCACTCCCCGGATTGGTCAAAGCGATTTGTGGGGTGGTCCTACAGGGAAAAAACCCCTCCTGATTGGTAGAGGGAGGCAGGGCGAGTTCTTAGAGGGGTCACACAACCCACTGCTGGGTGGGTCATCCGGTCCCAAAACTGCCCCCCGATTGGTCAAAGGGCTTCGCGGGGCGGTCCTACAGGGAAAAACCCCCTCCTGATTGGTGGAGGGAGGCGGGGCAAGTTCTTAGAGGGGTCACACAACCCACTGCGGGGCGGGTCATCCGGTCCCAGAACCGCCCCCCCGCTTGGTTAAAGCGGTTCGCGGGGCGGTCCTACAGGGGAAAAACCCTTCCTGATTGGTTGAGGGAGGCGGGGCGAGTCCTTAGAGGGGTCACATGACACTCCTTACTTCCGGTCACCTGCCCCTCTTGACCCCGGATGTATTACCCCCAAAGGCAGGACTTCCGGTGACAGGGGACGGGCCTAACGGGGGTCACATGACACCCGGTCAGCTGTCCCTCTTGACCCGGATGTACTACCATCCAGTGGCCGGACTTCTGGTGACAGGGGAGAAGGGAATTCTGGCGGTCAGGGGGCGGGACTTCCGGGATCAGGGGGCAGGGCTAACGTTTGATTGATGGTAGGGCCCTTATACTACTTAGGGGATTACACATGCCGGGGGAATTCACTAAGGGTGGCTTTAATTGGCATTTAAGCATCTAACTGTGGATTTTGGTGATTTCCTTTAGATATCCAGGGCCTTTAACTGTGCTTGTATTGTCCAGTCTCATAAGTTGCTGAGTGTCCTCAAACTCCCTCTGATGATATTGGGAGTTCAGAACACTCTGCCCTTCAAAGAAGGTACTCAGCAGATATCATTCGTCCTCCAAATTTAGAGGCTATGATCCTCCACCTCATAGAAAAAGTTTCCTGAATAGTTAGGTTTCTAGTCTCTCTCAGCACTTTACTCTTGCCCTCCTGGGTTCTGGGCCTATGAGGAGTCACCAGACAACAAAGGATGGTAAAAGGCTGAGGGGGTCTGGGATATCATTGTCTGTGGTTCTCAATGGGGAGAGAATCTTCCTGTGATGGCTGAATATGGGAAGGGGATCAGTGTTTTCCCCTGTTGAATTGACACTTTCTGATAATTCACTATATTAGGTAATAGGAGTTCCCCTAATCTTGTGGTGTTTCCTGTTTTGGAGATTGTTTTCCATTCCATATCCAGCAGCTTAATCCCAACCCATATTATTATATTTATTAAGGGGCATTGTACAAATGCTGATGACTCTTTAAGTTTATTTCTCAGGTGCTGGCCATGCTGTGTCTCACAAACAGTCACCTGTAAATAACCCTCCCCTGTAAATAATATAGTGTTTGTATTTACTGTGCACATGTTTCCAATTAAACTCTTTGAAGTATCTGTTTCAATTACTCAGGGGCCTGATTTCTTCTTTCAGAGTATGTCTACACTACAGCATTATTTCAAAATATCTTATTTCGAAATAGCGCGTCTACACACAAAATGCATTTTGAAATAGCGTTTTGCTATTTCGAAATAGCGCGTCCACACTGAGTGGACGGTGAATCGCATTTAAGGCCGGACAGAATCAGGTCCGGCAGGGCATCAGGTCAGGAGTTACTTTGTGTGGCTGCTGCCTGAGGCTGTCTGAGGCCTGTGCTTAAAGGCACCCCCCTGGACAGCCAGTTCTCAGGTTTCCCTGCTTGCTTGCCTACCTCCATGAGGGACAGGAAACCATTTTGTCTCTGTGTGCTCTGGTTGCCTTCACTCGGGACATCACAGCACTCTGCAACGTGAAGCCAGAGCTGCCCCTGGGCACTCTGGTGCTTTTCGTGGACGCGTTGCTGCGGACCTGTCTGAACTTTCTGCAGGCTGCCATCTGAGAGGTCCATCAGGGGGCTGTCAGTATCCAGGAGGCTCTGCGGGAGAGCTTCCATCCTGAGGAGCCCTCAGAGCCTCTCTGGTCTGCCCCACTGGGGGCTTGTGCCTCATTCCTCCCTCACGTCCTTCCACTTACCTCTCCCTAAGCCCCCTTCCTGATGTCAAATAAAATACACGTATTTTCATGAACACAAACTATCTTTATTTAACAAAACCCCGGGGGAGAGGGGGGAGAATGAAACTCTGGTGAGACTGGGGAAAGGAGGCGGGAGAGAGGAGAAGAGAGGGGGGGGAGAGGGAAGGGGGAAAACTTGGGGGGAGGAAGCAAGGGGAAGAAAGGGGAGGGGAAGGTCAAGGCTCAGGGTTGGGGGGCTCTCCAGACCAACTTGATTTTCATGCAAACTTGCTCCTGGGTTCACATGTGGCCTTTAGTGCCACGCTGGCAGCTATCCTGCCATTGACGGCCGCATTCCTCTCTCTAGTGCAGAGATCATGGACATTGGGGGCAATCCCCCCAAACCTGAATAAGGTCCATGATCTCCACCCTGGACCAGGAAGGTGCCCGCCTTCTCCAGCCCCTGTCAGGCTCCTGGGAGCTGGCAGACTGCTCCTGGCGAGTGGTGGAGGGCTGGCTGCCAGTCTTTGCTGGCTCATGTTTGGGGGCCACTGGATCAGGGGTAGTGACTGCTGGCTCTGGCCTGGCAGGCTTGGAACTGGCACAGACACTGTGGCCAGAGTCAACCCCTAAAGGCTCCGGGGAGGGAGGAAGGAGAGGAGTGATCTTGGTTGAGGCTGGAGTGGCCACCAGGGCACCCTGGGAAGTGTCAAAGTCAGACAGGACTCACAGATTTGGCAGACTGCTCTGTTTATTTCAGCAAAGCTTTGCTAAAATGCATTCAGAAAATGTGAGTACCATACAAGGTTCAAACCCCTTGATTTTATACAGTCAAAAGGCCAAGTTAACAAGATCAAAGCGTGTGGCAAAACTTCACATTATTAGTGTGGTTAAGTATCTTCATTTCAATATCAAGCACACAGCAATCTCCTGGCTATATCTCCCTGATGATCTAGAATTGCTTTCTGTCTAACACCTAATGTTTCTCTTCCTGTTAAACTCAGGCCCAAATTGGCTAGCACCTTGATCTGCATACCTACAATCAACATTAACATACTTTTCTTCTTCCTCTTAAAAGACAAACAGAATTCCTTCAACTTATTCAATTATTACAGTACAATTCATCTTTCTCCTACAGTATAATTCTTTCTACTTTCACAATCCCTCCTTTTGGTCAAGCCTCGCCTATGACCAACAATTACTGGGTTCCTTGCATTAACCGTTCTTTGTCTTTTTGTTCATTAGTGATATTTAAAAGCATCAGATTAGCACTCTGGTGAGGGGACATGTCTGTGACATGTCTTGCACAGTTTTGGATACAACAGGAGATTAACTGAAAACATACAAAAATTATTAAGATTCCAAATAGGATAGTCAGGGCTTCCTGAAACAACCAGTTTCCTATGCCAGAGAAATTGGACAAGTTACTTAGCCATTTTCACAGGGAACTTGGCTCTTCGTTGGAAAGGTATGCAATCTTTTTTAAGTAGCTAGCGCGATCTATTATATCATTGGTGTTGTCTGATATATATACACAACATTCTTTGCCAATGAGAGCACAGGTCCCTCCTTTTGCTGCCAGCACTATATCCAATGCCTGATGGTTTTGGAGGACCACTTGTCTGATCGCTCCTGTTTCTTTGGCCAGGGCCCTTAAACTTTTTCCAGTTTCATTTTCCATGATTTTAACTACTGTTTGTAACCTCAGAAGCCTTTTTGCATGATGTATTACTCCCCCAAGTGGGTCAAAGGAACCACCAATAGCCTCTTCCCAAGTTAAAGGGCTTATGTGATTCACATACCATTGGGCATCCGACAAGTCCCTTCTTTTTCGCCTAAAATTACGGAGGCGTTCTCATGGGAAGGACTCTAACACTCGGAATTGTGGGAAGAGTTGGGCGGGATAACAGATACCTGACCAGTTAACTGGTAATGTGGTATAGGCCTTTGTTCCACAGACCCAATGATGCCCTATCAAAGCCGGGAAGGGTCGGTTGCACCCCTTTGCCATATAGGTGTCTACAAAGGAGGAGTAATATCCCCCGAAGGGCACACGGTGATTCTCCTTACGGGGAGTGGTGTTATTTGCATGGCATTAAAGATTGTACTGATGTTACAATATGCTGGAGACAACTGCTCCTCCCCAGATTCAGCCCCGTCCCATTACACACCAAACACCAGTGACCTTTTTTCTCCTCCACACTTATCCGTTTAGATACATTTATTCCCACAATTATTCCCACTGCTTCCCAAGTGTCATTACTGTTCCATGTCTTGTTAAACGGGTGAGGCCTGGGGAATTAAGTGGGATTGCCAAGACAGGAACCAGCTTGTGAGTGGGATGGAATGTGGCTGCAGACCCAGCAATTAGAGATATTAAGGGTCTGAGCGATCCATACTTGCTGGTGGATAAAAGAATTGTCATTGTCATTGTGGATTCCCCAGATCTTAAGACACCAGTGGCCGAGGAACAGGCCCCACCAGAGGCACATGTTGGAGGCAAGACCCTTTTGGTTCTGACAACCTCCACTGAGGGACCCGCAGTTACGGTTTTATGTCCACCAGGCAGCAGGCGCTAGGCTCACTACTGCTTCTTCTTGGGCCTTGCTTTTGGTCCTCATCTGCTTCAGGCAATCCTAACGCGAACGTAGGTTGTAAGGTATTGCAGGCTGTTCCTCTACGTCTTCTTCTGGAGTCAAAATTGACTCTGCATGGTCCTGAGGTGATGATTGGTCCGCTGGGGATGGTGCCTTCTTACACTGCGAAGCCTGTATCCATGCTGCGATGCCGGATAACTTAACAGCCGTCTGGGCAGTGAGCAGCACCTGATGCAGGCCCTTCCACCGGGGTTCCATGGCGTGTTTTCGTTGGTGGTGTCGTACGTAGACCCAATCACCTGTCTCGAGAGTGTGGCAGGCATCCGAGGTGGGTTCCGTCGGCCAGGCGGCTCGAACCTGTGAATGGAAGTGACTTACAGCTTGCATTAGTCCCTTGCAGTACTGAAGGAGTGTACTGTGAGTCAAGTTCAAGTCTGAGACTGGAGTAATGGTAGCCATTGTTCACATAAACAATTTCAAAAGGACTTAATTTATGTCTTTGGGATGGTAGGGACAGTGCAGCAGGTGTGTGACATGTAACACACGATCCAGGTGCTGAACAAGTTGTTCAGTAAAACGTGTACCCCGGTCACTGGACAGAGTGGCAGGAGTTTCTTTGGCAGGCATTTAACAAACATTTGGCAACAGACAGCGAATCAGCTTTGCAACAAGGAAAGACTTCAATCCAACCCGAAAATAAGCATACCATAACCCAAATAAATTCATATAGTTGACACACAGGCATTTGTACAAAATCAAGCTGCCAATGCAAGAACAGTGCTTGGGGCAGGCCCCAGAACCCTTGAGCTACCTTTACAGGTTTGCCAACATTGTAGCTTTGGCAAGTGGTACAGGCGGCACAGTGGTGAGCTGCAAAAGAGCTGAAATGGGGGGCCCACCATTCTGCCTTAGTTACAGCAGAGATCATACCCTCCTTTCCGACATGCGAAACGCCGTGTAGCAGGGCGGCCAGAGCTGGGTAGAGTGAAAAGGGGGCCACAAAGGCACCAATAAGGGGGCGCCAAAGGGAATCAGGGTGTAGAGAGCAACCCCGGGCGACCCAGGAGTCTTTTTCTGTCTCTGAGGCAGAGTCTTGGAGCAGGGTGACTTTAGAAAGGGACTGCGGTGGTACAGAAACAGAAAGGGAACCGAGAAACGCACCTGGGGAAGGTTCTATGGCAGCATTACCCTTAGCAACATCAGTATCTGCTGTGGAGTGACCAGGGCACTTAACAATAGCTAATGCAGATGGGAGTGCATACAGGAGAGCAGCAATGTAGGGGCCATTCTTGATAGGGGTACCAGCAGAGGTAAGGAAACCCCGAGCTTGCCAGAGGGTGCCAAAGTCATGTACAACCCCAAAAGCATATCGAGAATCAGTATAAATGCTGGCGGAGCGTCCCTCAGCCAGAAAGCAAGTGCGGGTTAGGGCAACTAGTTCAGCGACTTGTGCTGAGATCACAGAAGGTAAAGGCGCAGCTTCTAGGGTTTCAGAGAGTGATACCACAGCGTATCCTGCGAGGAGACGACCTTGGCTATCTCTAAAGCAGGAACTGTCAGTGAATAACACAAGGTCGGAGATAGAGAGAGGGACATCAGAAAGGTCGGGGCATGAGACGGTGACAGCAGAGACACTTGCAAGGCAGTCGTGGGGTTCACCGTCATTAGCCAGAGGAAGGAGAGTGGCAGGGTTCAACTGAGAACAGCACTTTATGGTGATATGCGAAGCCGAAAGCAGTAAAAGTGAGGCGGGCGGAGGAAAGGTGAGCTGTATTACATTGTAGCAGGAGAGTATCTATAGAGTGAGGGACCATGAGAGAAACAGGAGAGCGGAGGACAAGGGACTCAGATATTTCAATTAGGCGTGCCGCGGCAGCCACAGCACGCAGACAGGGGGGTAGACCTTGGGCAACAGGATCCAAGGTGGCAGAGAAATAAGCTACTGGACGATTTTTGCCACCATGCTCCTGAGTAAGAACCCCAAGTGCACAACCAGATTGCTCGTGGCAGAAAAGGGTAAAGGCTTACAGTAGTCAGGTAACCCTAAGGTGGGGGGGGGGGGGCAGTGAGAAGCACTAAAGAGTCAGTTTCTGAGGCAGATAATGAAGGGGAACAGAGGAGTAGATCATTTACACATTGGACCAATGTGGACCCAGAGGGGAAGACCAGGTTAACAAGGTCTTTGGCTAATGCTTGGGAAAAGTAAGACGGGCTTTCTGTGTACCCCTTGGGAAGCATACTGCTGCTCCTTGTAAGAAAAGGCAAAAAGATATTGGAACTTAGGGTGAACCGGGACAGAAAAGAAAGCAGAACACAAATCAACAACAGTAAAATGAGTTGCATCTGGCAGGATAGAAGCCAGATTGGTTGCTGGGTTAGGGATTACAGGAAAGGTGGGTACAACAATGCAGTTAATAGCTTGAAGATCCTGAACAAACCGCCATGATTTACCATCAGCTTTTCGAACTGGGAGGATAGGGGTGTTACAGGGGCTGGAACAGGGGACAATAATGCCTTGTTCCCACAGGGTGGATATGACTGGAGCTGAAACCTCTAAATCCCAAAAACCCGGTGCCACAACCCCTTCTCCGACCTTATCCCCATTCTTGGTACCCTCCCCGTTCCCAGTACTGTCTTCCCTGCCCTGAATAATGCTGTATTTGCAGAGCTATCAACTTTTGTGAGGACTGCTTCTCTTTCTTTTTAGAGTGCAGTGGCAATGCTCTGCCACTGCTTGCAATTTGTCCATGGTCTTGGCCTCCCATCCAACACTTATTTGCTTTAACATACTGCTAATAGCAGATAAGAGGCTATTAACAAACGCATGCGCCAGGGCGCCCTGTCCATTTTTACCTGGTTGCTGTACCCCAAAAAACCCCCAAAAAAACCCAAACAAACAAAAAAAACCATCAGTCAGTGTGTGTGATAGTTGCCCGGGTTTTTTTTTTTTTTCTTTGTTGCTGTTTACGGGGTTATAAGTAGCTTACACAGTTGCAGGAGGTCTGCTTCAGAGGGTTCATAGGCATTGCACACTAGCAAAATTTCTCTGCAAATTTGGTAGGGTTTTCCTGGGGCTTTGGAAAACCTTTTAAAATCGAGTGGAGCTCCGTGTGGGCCAAGGGTTTATAGCTTCAAGTGGGACCGGTCTGAGTCTTCTTGGAGGACGGGGTAAAGGGAAGCGCTCGATCTGGTGGTGGGAGAGGAGGTTTCCAATAAAGCTTTTTCTTATAATTAGAATTTTTAAGGGAGGCGAGCTTCGATTCAGTTCATTTAAGATTTGCCTCGTCCCACCACTGCATGAAGCTATCTACCTCTCCTCTAGCCAATTTAGTTTTGGGAAGGCCAAGTTTGTCTTTTAAGACGTCCACTTGGTCTTTGTTCCAAGATCCTAACAGTGGCCACTGAGTTTTGGGATCCCCCCAGAGTCAATCTAGATCATTTTTCCAGAAATTTACAGGAGTCCGGACCCTTTCTAAAATATATAAACTGAGCCAGGGTCCCTTTAAGGAACTATCCCTGCTTAGATGTCTAGTTACCCATACAGGAGGACTTCATACACCAATCACACAAGGAGGAAATTCGGGTTCGTCAGAGCGGTGCCCAGTGCAACACACAAAAGAAGCCCACAGGCTACTGCCTCAATCGCCCTTGCGTTCACTCCAAGGATTTTATCCAAGGTGCGGTGCGGCTGCGATTGTGCAGATTCCAGTCACACAGACCGCGGGGACAGGAGCCCCTTGGTCGGCCAGTCCCTGGACAGGGATGGCTCCCAGACTCACTCACACCACAGGGAAGACGGATAGACACAGAGACAAGACAGTCCTCAGTCCGGACAAAATAATTACCTGACCAGAGTCCTGATGTTAGATCCCGGGATCCCTACCAGAACAGAGCAGGAACCAACAGGTTCGATGGCGTAGACTTCGCTGTGGTTGTGCACCTTTCCGTTCTGGTGGAGGACCGCTCGGGCCAAATGCCCAGGTGCCGGCTACCACGGTCATCCTGCAAAACAGTCAGGGATCACACAGCCTCAGCGAAGACGGTTGCCATCTCAGTGGGACCTCCAAATTGTCAAAGTCAGACAGGACTCACAGATTTGGCAGACTGCTCTGTTTATTTCAGCAAAGCTTTGCTAAAATGCATTCAGAAAATGTGAGTGCCATACAAGGTTCAAACCCCTTGATTTTATACAGTCAAAAGGCCAAGTTAACAAGATCAAAGGATGTGGCAAAACTTCACATTATTAGTGTGGTTAAGTATATTCATTTCAATATTAAGCACACAGCAATCTCCTGGCTATATCTCCCTGATTATCTAGAATTGCTTTCTGTCTAACACTTAATGTTTCTCTTCCTGTTAAACTCAGGCCCAAATTGGCTAGCACCTTGATCTGCATACCTACAATCAACATTAACATACTTTTCTTCTTTCTCTTAAAAGACAAACAGAATTCCTTCAACTTATTTAATTATTACAGCACAATTCATCTTTTTCTTACAGTATAATTCTTTCTACTTTCACAACTTTGACCACCAGGGTCTGAAGCCCCACAGACAGGGGCCACGGATGGGGAGGGGGAGAGGCAAAGGGGGCAGTTGTCTCGGGAGCTGATGATTTAAAAGGGTCCAGGCCTCTGGGTCACTGTATCGACTATTATGGCAGCCGCCACTGCCAGAGACCCGGGCAAATGAAATCAATCCTAGAGCTCTGTCTGGTGCAAGGTGGGTGGCGCTAAGGCCTGATTGGCCCTCGCCTTGCCCCTCCTACCTATAGCTTTGCCCCTTTGAGGGGGTCTAGAGCCTTGCCCCTTTGAGGGGGTCTTGAGCCGACCCCCTCCCATACATTACACAGGGCCCGACAACGTCTGTCACCAGCCCCGTTGACATGAATGTGCCCCAAATCCCTCAGACCCAGTACAGTCCCCCCCTCCTTCCCCCCCCCCCCCCCCGGATCCTTAATTCTTCTCTTGTCATCTGATTGCTTCAAGCATTGTTACAGGCTGGGGACCGACTGGCTAAGCAGCAGTTCAGCAGAAAAGGACCTGGGGATTCCAGTGGATGAGAAGCCGGAGATGAGTCAACAGGGTGGCCTTGTAGCCAAGAAGGCTAATGGCATATTAGGGGGCATTAGGAGGAGCATTGCCTGCAGATCCAGAGAAGTGATTATTCCCCTTTATTCGGCTCTGGTGAGGCCACATCTGGAGTATTGTGTCCAGTTCTGGGCCCCCAACTACAGGAAGGATGGGGACGCATTGGAGGGGGTCCAGGGGAGCTTGACCAAAATGATTCGGGGTATGGAGCACATGACCTATGAGGAGAAACTGGGGGATTTGGGTTTGTTTAGCCTGCAGAAGCAAAGAGTGACGGGGGATTTAATAGCAGCCTTCAACTTCCTGAAGGGAGGTTCCAAAGAGGATGGAGAGAGGCTGTTCACAGTAGTGAGGGATGGCAGAACACGGAACAGTGGTCTCAGGTTACAGCGGGGGAGGTCTAGGTTGGATATTAGGAAAAACTATTTCCCTAGGAGGGTGGGGAAGCACTGGGCTGGGTTCCCTAGGGAGGGGGTGGAATCTCCATCCCTAGAGGTGTTTAAGTCTCGGTTTGACAAAGCCCTGGCTGGGATGATTGAGTTGGGGTTGGTCCTGCCTTGGGCAGGGGCTGGACTTGATGACTCCTGAGGTCTTTTCCAACTCTAGGATTCTATGATTCATCCGTGCGATGTCACTGGAGACGCAGGGAGGTACACTGTGGGCGAAAGCCCCGATCTTGCTTCTGGTTTTGTACAGGCGGCCGTGAAAGTAACTTTACAGTTTCTCACAGGTACTGTCCTGTTGCAGCCCAGGTCTTTGCAGTTCTTGCTGGAGCTGCGCACCAGGGCACTTTCACCTCTGTGTTCAGGATTCAGAGTTATCTCTTTTCCCAAAGATCTTCCCTGGAGCTGTTCAGAGAGAGCTTGCTCCCTCTCGCCACAGTCTCTCTTAAGGCAACCATGTTCTTCAGAGCCTCTGGCCTGACGTGGAACGGGACGGGGGACACCACAGAAGAGGCCAAATTCGCCGGGGGAAACACTCCAAGGAAATGGATGCTAAAGAGGGTCCATTCGCCAAGACTCATGTGCAGGGCCTCTTTGATTTCAGTGTTGTCACTATAGACCAGCGCGCGCCCGTTGAGATTATGGTCCCTGAGCCTCTGTTTGTACAGCGGGACGTTTTCCTCCTTCAAGCCAATTGTGTCCGTCTGGAAGAGAAGTGGGAGCACCCGTTAGTGCCGTGCATCTACTGAACATGTCGCCAAACACGTTTTTAGGAAGGGTCCGCTATAGCTCCTGAGAGGAACCTGTCTGGGCTTGCTCAGATTCTAGCAAACAAGGCGGGCCGGCCGGCTATGGGGCCAGGTATGGTACCCTGCACACCCCACTGCCGTGTGCTTGGATTCTGCTAAGGGCACCGCTGAGCAAGTTGGCACGGCAGGGGAAATAGCATGCTCTCTGCAGGCAAAAGCTAGCAATGCAGGGACCACTGGAGGGGTGTGTTGAAATGAAGAGGGAAGGTTTCCTGACCCTGCTTGTAGGCTGGAGGGAAGCATGCAGTCAGCCTGACGGGGGTGGAGTTGGGCCTCTCGACCTAAGGCTATATCTACACTGCGGGCCTTTGCAGGCAGAGAGTATGCTAATGAAGCACTCGTTAGCAACTTCTTGGCACTCATTAGCATGCTCTCTGCAGGCAAAAGCTAGCAGTGTAGACATAGCCTCAGGGTTCTTGTGTGTTATTCTGGATAAGGGGTATTACGCTGCAGGCCTCCAGCAAGAGTATTTATGTTTTTGCCTCTCTTCTCTCTGGAGTGCATAACAGACAGCTACGGGTCTCCCAGTCTTAAAACCGACCCAAGTCACTTCAGAGCGTAAAGGATGAACCCGGGGAGAGCCAGCCAATGGCTTCGGGGTTGGAGGAAAGAGCTGCAAGGAACCGAGTTGTTCCAAGAAGAAATGTTTTGTGCAAACCAAGAGTCAGGAGCAGCAGAAAGTGGGGGAACTAGCAGAGCCCGGACTGTGGCCTTGCCCCCTACATCACCCTTTCCCCCTCATCCTCACTCTGCCCATTCCCCCTCATGTGCCCCCCCTACTCCTGAGGCCTCAAACCCACACTGTGCCTTCCCCGAAAGCCCCCATCCCACACCGCCTGTTCCCCTCAACATCCTACCCCCACTAGTTCTCGCTCCTCTCCCTCCAGTTATGCACCAGTTATGTGGGACAGTTTTCTCCCAGCTCTGGGGCCCGTAGTCAGGGCTGTCCCTAGGCCCAAGGGAAATATGTAGCTGCATAGGGCACCGGAAAATTTGGGCACCAAATTTTTGAGTTCCCCAATGCAGCAGCCATGTGTTCTTGTATGTCTGAGGATATGCCTCTGCCGGTTCGTCTCTGGGGACGCTCTGTCCTGTCTGCTGCAGGGCTTTTCCCTTCGCCCTCCCCCACGTGCTCCTCTCAGCTGGCAGTGTAATCCACACACCTAGTGTGTGTGGTTCACTGTCCCTTCGTGTGGCAATTGGACCTCTTACAGCCAGAGATAAGAACAAGGGAGCTCTACATCCTAAGCTGGGAGCCAGCTGCCTTCATGGCTCCAGCTGTCGAGGCCTCTAGGGGTGTGTCTAAACTACATGGCTCCATCGATGGAGCCATGTAGATGAGGCTGATTGGCAGAGGGAAATGAAGCCGCGATTTAAATAATCGCGGCTTCATTTAAATTTAAATGGCTGCCGCGCTCTGCCGACCAGCTGATGATCAGCTGTTTGTCGGCAGATCGGGGCAGTGTGGACGCTCCCGTCGACATGAAAGCCCTTTGTCGACCTCCCCCTGATGCCTCGTGGGATGAGGTTTACCGGGGAGGTCGACAAAGGGCTTTCACGTCGACGGGGAAGCGTCCAGACTGCCCCGATCTGCCGACAAACAGCTGATCATCAGCTGGTCGGCAGAGCGCGGCAGCCATTTAAATTTAAATGAAGACGCGATTATTTAAATCGCGGCTTCATTTCCCTCTGCCGATCAGCCTCATCTACATGGCTCCGTCGACGGAGCCATGTAGTTTAGACACACTCCTAGAGGGCCTAGGTTCAAATCTGCTATGGGGTTCAAATCAGCAGCCGCAGCAAGCTAGCAAGCAGAGAGGATCTGCAACTCTGCTCTAGTTCCTGAGCCCTGCTTGGGGTAGGGAGGTAGTAGGAACGACCAGACCTCCAGCAGAAGCTGCATGAGGGGAAAAGGCCCAGGCAATCCTGCAGAAGGGCCCTCAATTATTCAGGGCCCCACGATTTGCAAAGATGGCTCTGCCTGTAGCCATCATCTGTGGGCAGCTGCTGTCACATGAATGACATGCTTCTTGCGATGAAGAGGCATGGACATTCTATCGACAGCTGGCCCTGCTCGAAGGAAGGAAACCCAAGGGTGACCCACCTCTCGGCAGACATCCTCCACCGTCATACCCAGCAGAGTGCAGGCGCTGAGCTTGTCGAATTTCTTTGTCCGTTTCAGTCTGTGGCTGCCACGTTGCAGCTCCATCTGTCTTTTCAGGGATGGGTCCAAATTGACCGTGAAGGGGAGGTAGAAGAGGGCCTCCTCCACCCGAAACCTGCCGCACAGGAAAGTGTGGAACAGCTCGGGATCCTGGTCCAGTTCCAGCAGCTTTTCCATCTGGCCTTTCAGCATGTCCAGCTCTTCCATGTACTTCTCGTAGACCTCCCACAGAGACATGTCGGGGCAGAGCGGGCTTCCATGGCAGCTGCCCATTCGGCTCCTCTGCTCCTCATCCTCGATGCACTGCAAGAGCCAGCTCAGACGGCACGGCCACTGGTTGGCAAGGAGCACCCATTCCACCACCTTCTTCGGACACACTTCATCCGTGGGGATGTTACTCGCCAGCAGCCTGATGGTGATGGTGACGGTGTTCACGATGCGCCGCATCTGCACCACGTTGTCGGTCATGAATTCCTTCAAGGCGTCATCCAGGAGG
Source organism: Pelodiscus sinensis (assembly GCF_049634645.1). Classification (NCBI taxonomy): domain Eukaryota; kingdom Metazoa; phylum Chordata; order Testudines; family Trionychidae; genus Pelodiscus; species Pelodiscus sinensis. The sequence continues at coordinate 11,996,419 of NC_134743.1, forward strand.
TAGTCGAAAGCATCTTGAATGAGGTCTTTGGCTCGGATACCTTTCCCGCAGCTGCCGGTTCCCAGCGCTGGGGTTCCAACCATGAGAGGTATCTGGCTGTCCTCTGCAAGTGGATTCTGGGCATCGTGGTTGGCCGAATGGTAGCGAGAGATGTTGAGGAAGTCAGAGCTGGCTTCCATCTTGCCATCCTGCCGGAAGCCGACCTCTGCCTCTAGCTGCTCCTTGCGCGCGATGATATTCCTGATCAGCCTCCGCTTGGTGTCGCAGTCCATCCGAGGGACAGAGAAGGGCAGGGTGACGATGTGGTTTAAGAACTCGTAGCCGTTGTTGGCCATACCTCTCATATACTTGGAGCTTTCCACGCAGTCGACAATGATGCTGGAGTCAACAGCCAGGATGGAGATGAAAGGGGCGTCATCGTCTGAGAGGAGAATGTTCATGGCATCCAGGATGCCCACCACCTTGTCAGGGCTGCATGTATCCAAGTGGGTGATCTCCAGCACCTCGCGCAGCTTCCGCCCCTGGAAGATCTCCATGTACTGCAGGAACCCAGTGATTGTCCTGACTTCACTTTTCACGCAGCTCATGAAGCCCAGCTGTGCGCTGAGAGCCGTCTGGTTCATCTGTCTCTCCAGCTGGCACTTCTGGGTGACGATAATGTTTCGTACCACTGTGATGGTGAGCCGTATGGCAGCTGCTGCAGAGACACTGACAGCCGTCACCCCAATGCCTTCCACGACAGCTATGGCGTCTCCCGAGGCATCCCCAATGGGGATCCCAAACACTAGGAGGAGACCACCCACCCCAATAGCTACCATGATCAAAAGGATCACAGCCGCCCACAGCGGGAGGAAGAGGAACTTCTTGCTAACCCATTTCTGATCCCCTGGTCTTTCAATGATGCTACATTTCCTGTCTATGGTCCTGTAAATGCTCATGGGTAGGAGACCAAAGTGGCTTTCGATGCCGTCGCACAGTGTGGTGATGAGGCCTGCCCAGAGCTGGTCGCAGCCCGCGTACTCCCAGGCGCTGAAATGGATGAAGATGTGTTTCACGTTCCTTCTCCACTTCTGCTGCTCCGTCAGGACCGGCCGGTAGAAGATCATGAGTAACAGTAGCTTGAGTAGATCCCGGCCAGTGTTGTCACGCTGCATCTTCTGCGTCCGCTGAAATTCCTCCTGGTCTTTCTTCTTCGATTCGTTTTCCATGTTCTCTGAGATAAAAGAGGAAGATATGTTAGGTACCTGGCAGTGCCTTAAATCTCTCCTCCTGAAGGGTCTTCCAGCTTCACAATCCCTCCCTTCTGGGAAGCAATCAAGAATGGGTAGCTCTTGGCAAAGCCATCCTTAGGATTGATGGGATCCTACGCCGTACTATTAAACTGGTGCCCATCTGCCCAACAGCAGCACAGATGGATGTTGAATTTTTAGCAATGTGATTTTATAATCCTCATCCACACACTAATAAACAAACACATTTTAAACTAAGGTCCTGTCGACTCTCACAGTAAATTCAGCAAACATTTAGCAGAGGTTGGCAAATGCCTGTTAAATGGCTTCATTACCATGTCGTCGATGTTCTGCTAGTAGCTCGAGCAGACTTTGTCACTTGTAAATTAACTAGATCTTCTAGAACTTCTGCTGCTGGAGGAAGCAGAGCCACAGACCATGGATAGGAAGAGGCAGGTGGGTGGAGTGGACATGAAAACCCAGTGCTGCTCCAAATTTTCAGGTCCCCTATGCGATTGCATAATCGGCAAATGAGTACGGGTGGCTCTGGCTCTTTGGAGATGGTTGTCATCCACTAATCCCCATCCCCACAAGGTTCCTTCCCCGTCTTACGTTCTCCGGGGCAGTACTCACCCTTGAATTTGTGTAAGAGCAGGTTTTTGCAATGTCCCCATGGTGCATAAAACCCAGCAGTCACTGGCGTGGGCACAGTGTACAGGGCCTTCGCTAAAGCGAGGCAGTAGATATCCTCCTTGGTCTGGAACCCTGCAACGGGGATGAGGTAAAACACGAAGATTAGCCTCACCGAGCGCATCCTCAGTGGATGCTCAACAGTGTCTCCGCTAATATTTTTCGGTTCAAGGTACTAGGTACAAGGGGAGGGAGCAAACAAATGTCCGAAACCAGACAAGTTTATTTTAGGCTATAAATATTGGGGTGCCTGGCCTTACCCCCTTTGCATGGCCGAAGGGACAACAGAGACTTACTGACTGAATTGCTCCTCGTCCTGGAGCACTTGAGTTGGTGCACGCGTAACCGCAAATCCAGGGCACTAGATCTGTGACTACACGGCTATAAACCTGGCCAAGTGCCTCTGTCACCAGACGGTGTCTGTGGTCGGTCTTTGTGCATAACAGCGAGATCTGCAGCAGGAGCAGGCTGCGTTACCTGCACTGACCACTGATAACACCAGAGCTCCAAGAACAGAAGCACTGAGCCACGCTGCTGAGGCAACCACATCACAGCTCTTAACACTAGGAGCCCGTAAGTACTCCTGTAGACCCTGCTTTCGCTGGCATTAAGCCAAACAGCGTCCACAGAGCCCCCTGGCACTCCTGCGCCCTGCTGTGCAATGCAGAGGGAGAGATGGAGAAGAGAAAGGCCCACGTGTTCCTTTGCCCTGGCCCAGGCTAGCCTATGCCACTTCCCATGGTTCTGTGGGCCAGACTTGCAGGGCGGGGAAAAGAGATGTAGAGGTCATGGTGGGTAATCAGCAGAACATGAGCTCCCATTGTGGCGTTGGGGCTTAAAAAGCTATTGTAATTCTGGGATGTATAAACAGGAAACGCTTGAGCAGGAGTAAAGAGGTTGTCTCGCTTCTGTGATGGATGGGAGGCCCACTGTTCTTTTCTGAACATCCCAGTATTCAGTGACTAAAGGGTTAAACCTAGCTAGCTAGAAAGTGTTGGCAGGGAGCCAGGAGCACCAGTGAGAAGAAAGAGTTCAGATCTGCATTAAAAGGGAATCTGTCTGCTGTTTTTCTTTGTGAGTTTAATCCTGGAGCTGTGGAAGGGGATGAGGGGGGGGATGAATTGAACTGGGCAGGGACATCATGCCTAAAAAAAAGAATACCTGGGCCTAGAATTGGACTGGACCTTGGAAGTGTGGATACTTGAGTAGATAGAGAATGTTTATTTAGATGCGATCAGGTTATTGTTTTGTTTTGTTGTTTGGTTAAACTCCTCTGTGCTAAATCCATATCCCCTCCTCTCCCCACTATAACTTTAAACTGAATCCCAGGGATGCAATTGTCTGTGTTTTAATCTGTTCTTTTCTCAGTTGCGCTATAACTCCTAGCAGCCAAGTCAGCTTTACAAATGAATACCTTTTTGTTTTCTTAATATAATCACCTATTTTAAGGCTATGATCTGATTTTGTATCCTGGAAAGTAATAGGAGGTCTGTGTATACCTGCCTAAGACTAAGAGGACAGCTATCAGAAATTACAGTTTGTTTTCATTTTTCTTTTTTTCTTTCCAAGTGCTAAATAAAAGGGAATAATGACATCTCTGGATCTGCTGGCAATGCTCCTCCTAATGCAACCTAATATGCCATTAGCCTTCTTGGCTACAAGGGCACACTGTTGACTCATATCCAGCTTCTCATCCACTGTAACCCCCAGGTCCTTTTCTGCAGAACTACTACTTAGCTGGTTGGTCCCAGGCCTGTAACAATGCTTGGGATTCTTCTGTCCCAAGTGCAGGACTCCGCACTTGTCCTTGTTGAACCTCATCAGATTTCTTTTGGCTCTTGTGTAAAAGAGTTTGGGGTACCCTTCTGGAATACGTTCCCAAGTGACTTCTTCCTGCGTTCAAGAAGAAAAAGTTTTTTTCCACTTGGGTAGAGGCAGCAACCCTCCTAAGCTCAGGGAATCTGTGACCTTGGGGAGTTTTGAAGCAGAAGCCCATAGAGACACGGTATTTTAAGGTCTCTTTTGGGCCCACACCTTCTGCACTCCAAGTGCCAGAGTGGGGAACCGACTTAGCCTCTTTATTCGGCACTTGAACTTCTGCTGCTGGAGTTCTGTGCCCAGCTCTGGTGACCAGAATTCCAGATGGATGTTGATAAATTGGAGAGGGGTCATGTCAAGGCTGTTTCCCACTCTGGCACTCCAAGTGCAGAAGGTGGGGGCCCACAAGAGACTTTAAAATACCCTGCCACTGGAGGCTTGTGTTGGTGTTGCTGCCATCATCCAAATGCACAAACCCCTTTGAGAACCAGACAGGCGCATTTCAGAATTCCCTCCTGTGGGGTACCTTCCTTGTCCTTGACACTCCCTCCAGAGAGAGCTTGAAAACCTGTAATTTCTCCTAGAAGTATGGCTTGCTGTCTTAGGCACGTGCATACAGAACCTTCCGCCCTCTAGGATGCAGGAATCAGATCATGGTTTTAAAAAAGTGACGTCTATTAACAAAACAAATACACTTGGTGAAACATTACTTAGAATCATAGAACCATAGAGCTGGAAGAGACCTCAGGAGTCATCAAGTCCAGCCCCTGCCCAAGGCAGGACCTATCCCAACTAAATCAATCCATCCAGGGCTTTGTCAAGCCAAGACTTAAAAACCTCTAGGGATGCAGATTCCACCACCTCCCTAGGGAACCCATCTCAGTGTTTCCCTACCCTCCTAGTGAAATAGTTTTTCCTAATATCCAACCTAGACCTTCCCCATTGTAACTTGAGACCATTGCTCCTTGTTCTGCCATCCGTCACTACTGTGAACAGCCTCTCTCCATCCTCTTTGGAACCTCCCTTCAGGAAGTTGAAGGCTGCTATCAAATCCCCTCTCGCTCTTCTCTTCTGCAGACTAAACAAACCCAAATCCCTCAGTCTCTCCTCATAGGTCATGCGCTCCAGCCCCCTAATCATTTTGGTCGCCCTCCGCAGGACCCTCTCCAATGAGTCCACATCCTTTCTATAGTGGGGGCCCCAGAACTGGACACAATACGCCAGATGTGGCCTCACCAGAGCCGAATGAAGGGGAATAATCACTTCTCTGGATCTGCTGGCAATGCTCCTCCTAATGCACCCTAATATGCCATTAGGTTTCTTGGCTACAAGGTCACACTGTTGACTCATATCCAGCTTCTCATCCACTGTAACCCCCAGGTCCTTTTCTGCTGAACTGCTACTTAGCCAGTCGGTCCCCAGCGTGTAACTATGCTCGGGATTCTTCCATCCCAAGTGCCGGACTCTGCACTTGTCCTTGTTGAACCTCATCAGATTTCTTTTGGCCCAATCCTCTAATCTGTCTAGGTCACTCTGGACCCTATCCCTGCCCTCCAGCATATCTACTGTCCTCCAGCGTATCTACTTGGTTGCTAGGCGTTACAAAGAAACTGAAAAAAGAAAGATTAAAACACAGAAAATCGCTTCCCTGGGATTCAGTTTGAAGAGTTCTAGGGTAAAGGGGGATAGTTACATGTGCTTAGCAAAAAGAAGTCCAACAAACTAAAAAAATAAAGAAAATAACCTAGTAGCATCTGACTAAAAATTCCCTGTTCTACTCACATCTCTCTTGTTCCAAGATTTAGTCTTTCCCTAGCCAAGAAAGTCGCTGGATTCTGCTTGCCCAGGTTCCTGGCTTAATTCACATCTTCCAGGCATGATCACACAACAACAGGCACATCACTGCTTCCAATTCAAAACCCCAAATTCTGTTTCCATTTTCTTTCCTGGCCTCCTGTCAACTCGCTTCCTGCTTCTCTAGCATTCCTGGAGACTTTCTAGGACCTTTTGTCTATGGTTTCAACCTTTCCAGGCAAGACAGTTAGGGTTAAGTCCCAAGACTTTCAGGCAACCGTCTGCTTTTGACACGACCTGCCTGTTTCTCTTCAGCTAACTCTTGCTTACTTTGGTTCAGGCCTCAGGCCTTACACCAGGCCCATGCTTCAGGCCCATCCTTTCTAGTACAGGATGTAGCCTGGTAACAAAGCCCTGACTGTGGTATCAGGAAACCTGGGTTCTATTCCTGCCTCTCCCACAGGTTGGAGAGGTTATTCCCTGTCTGTAAAATAAGACTAATGATACTAACCTTCCCTTTTTAGACCTACACACAGCAACTAGGGATTTTTATTAACTACTCAAATATCGGTGAGCCTGGCTCGCTAGATGAACCATCCGGTTCCTCTTGGAATCATGTCAAATGCTTGATCCCCATGACCAAAGTCTCAGATACTGGGAGAAGTGACACGGGGGAATAAAAGCTGCTGTCTGAGGTAAACTACCTGGCAGGAATCCCCTGGAATGGGAGCCATCGCTACCAGGAGCCCAGGAATAACAAGACTCCAAAAGTCCAGCTGCCAGGCAGTTTGACCATCTCCTTCAGGCCAGTGGCCCAGAATTCCAGGACATCTTTGGGCCTGGGTTTAAAAAGAGGCAGCACCGTGTGCTCAGCCCCTTTTTATCCATCCCCTTTCCCTCCATTGGCACGCAACCCTCAAATGGCCAAAGGTTTCCCTTTCCCTCCCTCCTTGGTTAAACAAGCTGGTTAAACAGCTCGAGGTGATGGAGTGATAAGCACCCACTGACAGAGTCGCTCGGGTTGCAGGGCCAGCGTAAGTCCGCTTTTAAAACTGCCGGCCATAGCTGCAGCTACGGGAGGGGACTCTAGCAAGGGCCTGGAACAAGGAACAGGGCTCCACTCCTGCATGGGATTCGGGCTTCCCCCAGGCAGATGCTCTGTTGCTGCTTTCCTGTCTCTCCCTTCTCCAGGTGGAAGGGGACGGTTAGCCAGTGTTCCCTGCAAGCTGAGCTCTTGGGCGGCCAGCCAGGAGACATTCAAATGCTGCCCAGTTTGCTAGCCGGTAGCATGTGTTTCTAGTGGTGGTGCATGTGGTGTACTGGGTGTAGACATAGTTCTTGTTGTTATAGTAACTGCGTTAGGTCACTGGGGGTCAGCCCAGCTGGTTTGGGTTTTTTCTAGCTAGCTCCGTGCTATGCAATAAAATGGACACTTGCAACTACTCAAGGTCTCTGTATTTCCACTGATTTCTTCCCATGCTGTGAAACTCCACGTGACGTAACAGTGCACATCCGTGCATGCCTTGGTGCACATAACAAAATGTATTCCGCACAGGAGTGGGGGAAAAAGTAGAGGCATTATTGCTGCTAGCTCCTTACTGAAACTCAGTGAAAGGCAGGGGAAATGAGAGATCAAAATCCTGAGACTGACAGTCCCCAGGAACAACGGGGAGAGGCTAAAGTCCCAGTTCAGCCTGACTGGCAGAGCAGGGAGCCAGGAGGGAGCCAGGGTCGGCAGAGTGGGACTGAGCTAAGGAGAGAGCAGGGGCCCGCACTGAGCTGGGGAGCAGGGCTGGCCTCGGGGAGGGAGAAGGGGAGGCCAGGGTCAGGGGCAGTGCGACTGGCCTCAGGGAGGAAGGGGGTCAGAGGCAGCATGACTGGCCTCAGGGAGGGAGAAGGGGGGGCCAGGGTCAGGATCTGGCCCTTTCCCCCCAGAGCTGCTTCCCATCCCCTCTTCCTTCCAGCCAGTTCCTGCCCCCCCCCAGCCAGTCCCTCTTCCTCCCCCCCCCCTGCCCAGGATCAAGTGTGTCCGTTTTTTGGGGGGAGGGTCTACCTCGCAACCCTACGAGTCAGACCCAGCGCAGGCACCAAGTGATGGGGACTACCGGAACTTTGGGAACCTGAGTCTGCGGGGTGGGGGTTTGTGGCAGGTCAGGAGATGAAAGGGGAAGGCACTAAGGGACAGGGTGTAGGAGACAGACAAATGCCAGGGGGCCAAGTGGAGACAATGAGGAAAAGGACAGGAGGGGAGGTGTCAGTGGGGGGGGGGGGGACAGGATGATGCTAGGAGAGGAGAGGGGAAGGGCTTTGGGGGCTAGAGGGGAGAAGGGGAGGTGCTGTGAGAAGGCTTGAAAGAAGGGGTGGGCATGAGGAAGGCGGAGATGGAGCAAGGCACATGTAAAGGCACAGGGGCATGAGGGGAACGGGGGCAGAGGGTGGTGAGGGAGTGGGCAAAGTGGGTAGGGGCAGTGAGGGAAGGGGGAGGCACCAAGAGGGTACAAGGGTAAGGGAAGGTGCAGGTGCCAGGGGAGTCCGGGGGGTGAAGCAGAAGGGCAGACACCTGCAGGGGAGGGACCAGCAGCAGAGGAGAGAGGCAGGACAGGTGTGTAGAGGGGGGTGTTAGGAGAGGGGATGAGGAGGGGTAGCTCACATGGTCAGAGTGGGGCTACTGGAGGAGTGGGCACAGGGGGGGAGAGAAAGCCTGCTGGAGGGGGCAGGTCTCGGGAAGGCTGAGGGCAGTGAGGAGGGCAGGAGTCAGGACAGCAGAGGTGGGTGAGGGATTGGGGGGCAGCAGGCACCAGGGGAGCTGATGGAGGAAGGGAAGGAGACAGGGCAGCAGAGGGGAAAGGTAAGTGGTTCATAAGATATTTATGAATAACTTGGGTGCCACCATGGCACATCCAAACAAGCCACAAACTCAGTACTGGTGCACAACACAAAATGTATTGTGCTCATGGGAGGAAACTCTTAGAGGGAACACTTCCCCCAGCCTCCCCACCCCCCGAGTTAATGTCACACACATTGGGTTAATGCAATTGCAGGATCGTTGCACAGGGGGGGTTGGTGAGGGCCAAACTAATCCCTATTGGTAAAAGGATGGTGGGAAAAGTCGTTGGGGGGGGGGAGGTCACATGACACCTTTTATTTCTGGTCATGTGTCCATATTGCCCTGAAAGTGTTACCTCCAGAGGCGTGGCTAATGGGAGTCAGGGGGCGTGGCTAATGGGGGTCAGGGGGCGTGGCTAATGGGGGTCAGGGGGCGTGGCTAATGGGAGTCAGGGGGTGTGGCTAATGGGGGTCAAAGAGTACATTTAAAAACATCCTAATGAAATGTGCTGCGCACGCCTATGGGCAGAGAGCAGATCCAGTCCTGGGAGCAGGGCTGCAGCCACAGAGTTATAGACGCCGCCCAGAGAGCAGATCCGCATGCTGGGAGCAGGCCTGCAGCTGTAACCCACACACCTGATGTGGGTCACTATCCTATGGAGTGGCACTGAGACCACTTCCAGCAAGCAATTATTACAAGGGAGCTCTTCAGCCTATGCTGAGAGGCAACTGACTTATAACTCAAGCTATAGCAGCTCCTGCCCTAAGCTCCAAAAGTCCCAGGTTCTAATCAACCTGGTGGCAGTTGCACAGCCATGGAAGCAGAGGGGCCAGGGAACCCTCTGTACAAGACTCCCCCCTCCCCCCCCCCACACACACCCTTGCTTCCTAGAATCAGCCACCTAGGTGAATAAAGCTGGAAACCCCCATGCCTATAGCTGTGCACCTTTGCTTTCAATAGCTACAGCCATTCTAAAGTGCCCAGATCTCACAACAGAAAGGAGATGTCCCAATGAGCTGCTAAGCTGTGCTGCCTGCCATGGACAAGTAGCTCCAAGAGGAGCAAGTGCTGTTGACTCTGGAGCCTAATGATGGTGGTGTCTTCCAGCCATTTTCAGATTAGTACAGCTGCCTCCCTGTGAACCAGGTGCCAGCTGGCCATAGGGTCCCATAGACCTGGCTTGTGCAGCCTAACCTGATAACCAAGCAGCCCATCCATTACTAGCCAGCCGATTACCTTGGGCATGGGAGACCATGGCACTCGTAATTCCTGGGGCCTTCACGCACTGACAGGGCTTGACTTGATCGGCCAGCTAGGGAGAAAGAAATAAACAGAAGGCAGAGGAGTCACCAAGAGATCAGAAGACCAGCACGATGCCTTATAGGCCGTTCAGCTGTGAAGAGTCACCAAGACAGGGCAGGTGATGCTAACCTGAGTTAGTCCATTAGCTGCGGCTAGGCTGGGCCACGAGAGGAGAGACAGGCAGTAAATCTGCAGCTGTCAGACCATAAGGAGGACACGGAGGTTTCGAAACCAGCTCAGAGAACAGGGCTGGGTAAGATGCAACCCACCAAACACTGTGATCTGGCCGCTTTCTGTTTAGATCCTGCTGCCCATGCCGCCGAATTCTAAGTGGGGACTCAGGCAGCAGGATCCGATTTTAAATGATTCACGGCTCATGGTTACGGCAGGGGCAGGAGCCACGAGCCCTTTAAAAAGCTGTAGCAACGCTGGACAGCTGCCAGTAGTGGCAAATCTGTGAGCTCTTTTCTGTGCTTTTAATTGAAAGCCTCAGCCGCGGAGAACTCTGATGGTGGGCTAGTCCACAACACCGCCCCTTCTGCCTCAGGCTCCGCCCCTTCTGTGGGTGGAGCCGGCCTATGACCCCATACCAAAATCAATTAAGTGGCCCCCTTCTGAAAATTATTGCCCAAACCTGTCACAGAATCATAGAAAAGTCTGAGTGGAAGGGACCATGATAGGTCCAGTGTTTCGCAAACTTTTTTTATAATGTACCCCCTTTAAAAAAAAATGTGTAAGTACCCCCAGTACCTACAGTTTTCAGACACACACAATTTTTTTCTACCGTTGCAACACATTTGTTTAAACAACTGCATCGTAGCCGGGCGGGCGATGGCATTTTTGGGTGTAAAAGGTACAAAAAGAATAAAGCGCTGTCAAACTGAAAACTAAAATTCAGTTTTCTCCAAATTTCAGTTGTGTTGACGTGTCCCCCAGACATCTCTTGAGTACCTTTAAGGGGACTCGTACCACTGGTCGAGAAGCACTGATCTAGTCCACCCCTGCACCGAGACAGGACCAAGCATGTTTGTCTCACCTCTTGGCTCCTAGGACACGGCTTGAACTAACGCACTTGGAAAGACATTATCGTATATACGCCCAAAGTGCTTCGTCTCAGTGTATTACCATAAAATCTAACTGACCAAACTCTGACCTTTCATTTCCCTGTCACTTGGCCAGCTACAGCCTCACAAGCCTTCGGCATCGATCTCAAAGCCTTCGTCACGCTTTTGCACACCTGTGCTGACACGCTTGTGAGCCAGGCACACTTGTGCGACACGTCCCAAAGCACTTGCTCCAGGGCATTACATCGCACTTGCCTGCCTTTGATGGACAGGGAAAGGGAGACCTGAAAGGCCTCTCCAAGGTCACCAGCGCGAGAGTGAGCGCAGAATTGAGGAGCAAGGGTCTAACACACAACTCTGTGCCTTAGTCACTAGGTGGCATTAGATTAGAACCCGGGAGTTCTTACACCCAACCCCCTGCCCCCTCCACTAGGCCATGCTGCTGGCCTCCCGCCTCTCCCCCAGGGCTTGGAGACAGACGGGAGGCTGGAGCCAGCCTGCGCAGAAGGGGCTGTAACGCTTACAGCTCGTTCATGACACTGCCCCTGCGCAGCCCCTCTCAGATCCACACTCGGAACCCACAAGAAACACCCCAAGAGCAGAGATGAAACCGCCACTCACCTGCAGCCCAGCTTCCAGGAAGGGCAAAGCAAAAGCGGAGCTCGCGGATTCCAGCCCAGCCTGGCACCTGCTTCCTGAACTTTGGCCCCTTTCCTCCAAGATAGCAGGAGGCTGCTCTGGGCCTTTTGTGCCCACGACGGGGCAGAAAAGCAAACTCAGCTGTTGGTTCCATCTTGCGGGCAGAGCCCCGGCAGACAGTGGCAGGCGGGGGTATCGACTGACCCTCCAACCCAGGATATTCCCCCCACACCTGGATTCGCTTCCTAGTCATCCCCATCTCCCTGCACGATCCTTGTTTCTCATCCCGCCGGTCCGAGAAATTGTCAGAGCAGGTTGATCCCGACCTTGCCAAGGGCTTAGGTTACATCACAAGGCTTTGCCGCCACAGCTGGCTTGGCTTGGGTGTGTGGCAAAAGCCCCCCCCCCCGCCCCGCCCCCCCCCCCCCCCCCCCCCCCGCTGGCACAGCTATTCTGGCAAAGCCACCAGGGCAAATGGCAACTCTGCCGAAAAGCATCTGCTGGCTTTAAGCTCCCTGCGAGCTGTTCTCATCGCTCAGCCATCACCACCACTGCCCTGCCTCTGTCCTGCTCCTCATCCCCGCCCCCACTCCTATCCCCTGCTCTCCTCCATCTCCTCCCCCTTCCCTTCTCCTGCCCCTCCCCATTTCCACCTGCCCTGCCCATCCCCGTCCTCTCCCTCCCCCCGTCTGTCCCCCTCTTATGTGAGGGCTTTGCTGGAAACGCCCCCCCCCCCCCAAGCCAGGGAGACCTCCCCTCCGGGAACAATTCAGCCCCCCCCATCTCGCTCCCTCCACTCCACAGTATTTCCTCCATTCCCCACAGTTGAAAATTGAGCTCCCCCATCCCCTCAGGTGACAGTCGGGCTCCCCCATATGCAGCTGCCTAGGTAGGCACCTCCGCAGCCAGAGCCTGCCCCTGGCGCCCACGTCCCCTCCCCGACTGCCTGTCCCAGGCGACCACCTGAACCTGCGTCCCCCATTCCCTCAGATCACAGCTCCCTCCCTGACCCTGCACCCCCTGACACCCCGCCCCCAGGCCAGACTCCTCTCTGGCACCCGCACCCCCTCCCCCAAACCCTCTGCTCCCCCTTCACCCAGGTCACAGCTCCCTCCCTGACCCTGCACCCCCCCGACACCCCTCCCCCAGGCCAGACTCCTCTCTGGCACCCGCACCCCCTCCCCCAAACCTTCTGCTCCCCCTTCACCCAGGTCACAGCTCCCTCCCTGACCCTGCACCCCTCTAGAGCCCCTCCCCCAGGCCAGAGTCCTCTCCTGCGCCCATACCCCCTCCTGGACCCTGCACCCCTATCCACCGCCCCAGATCATACCCCCCCCCTGCACCCAGGCTCCACCCCTAAGCTCCCTTCTGCACCCAACCACCCCGTCCCAGACCCCAAAGCCCTCGGTAGAAATGTGGCCCTTGATCAGTTGCCAAAATGGCCCCCCCATTACAAATTATTGACCAAGCCTGATCCAAATGTTTTTTGAAACATTGTTTAATGAGAATGTAAATACAATTCAATACAATTGGGAGGGTTGGGGGGAGGGGGACGCAGCTGCTGGCTCCTCAGCTCTTGCTGCTCTCACTGGGTGTCTTCCTGCTGCAAGGGAAGCAGAATCCGTCACATTCATCCCTGGGGACTCAGGGGAACTGGCCCCCCAGCATTTCCACCCTCCTCCCCCCTGCTCTCTGGTCACCCCCCGTCAGGCCCGCAGGGTGAGCTCCTGACCCCCCCCCCCCCAGAGCTCCTGACACCTCGGCCCCCTCCCGCCTCCTAGGACAGTTTCTGTGTTCAGAGCCTCCCCCACCCCCAGGGACGCTCGCAGGGGCAGGAGGGATTCTGCCAGCAGGGACGTGGGGTGGGGGCAGCCTGAGGAAAGGGGCGGGGGACTCCCTGAGGGGATGGGAAGGAGACCCTGGCCCTGCCCCACTCTCCTGATCTGCTCCGGCTGCTCACCATGTATTCCAGGAGCTGATGGGCCTGCCCATGCAGGGCGTGGGCCAGGACCAGCCCGGCCTGGCTGGGGCGCCGCAGGGGGGAGCGGGCAGCGAGCAGAGCCTTGTCCAAAAAGCAATTCTCCTGCTCTGCTGTGAAGAGCTGCCCAAAGACCTGGAATCAAGAGCACAGGAGGTTTCAGCTGACGGCCCAGAGCCCGGCCCCAACTCCTGGGGCTAAAACAGCTTCCTCCTCCCCCAAACTCCCTTCCAGACCCTGCACCCAGACGCTCTCCTCACCCGGCACCCCAACCCCTGCCCCAGGTCACAGCTTCCTCCTGCCCCCAAGACCCTCCTACCCCCACGAGGGCCCCAGCCAGCCCCACCCCCGAGCCCTGCCCTGCCCTGGCAGCGCGTCCTTACCTCTCCCACCCGCACGCTGTTGCTGTGAGCCAGGACCCATCTTTCTTTGTAGTAGTGTCTGCACCACAGGTCCTCTGCCTGGTGGATGTTGAGGCCTGCAAGAGACACAACAGGGTCATTCTGCTGGCAGGTCTGAGCCCTTCCCCTCCCACGGGTCCCTGCAGGCATCCCTGGGCAAATGGAGGAGCACAGGGGGCAGAAGGGGAACACAGAGGGACGCATCCCCCCTTGGGCCAGTCTGGGGGAAAGGGGCTGGGTCCCCTCCCCCCGCCGCCGGCACCCTCAGGGTGTCCCTGGGGCCCAGGTCCCGGCTGGGTTCCTTACCCCTGTGGTGCAGGATGAGTTGATACAGGCTGTGCACCCCCTCCCGGGCCAGCCGGCTGACGTCTTCGGATGGGTCCGAAATAAAAAGGCCCAGCTGGGCCACGTGGTGACCCATCCTCGGCCAGTTGGCGGAGTTCTGAGGGGAGAGAAGAGGGGGGGTCCCTCAGCATCCTGGGGCTGCACGTCCCATGCAAACGGCCGCCGAGGCGGGTCTGAGCTCGGGGGACGGACAGAGACACCTCCCGGGGCGGGGCGGGGCCGGCCTTGCGAGGAGACAACCCAGAGCAATGGCCCCGACTGAAGGGTCACTCCGGGGGTGGAACAAGGGGATCCACTGACGGCCACTCCCCAGTCCCCAGGCCCAGTCCCTCAAGAGCCCCCCTGAAGGGCCCAGGGACGCCCCTCCCCGGGGAAAGGAGAACGCGGCCCATTCCCGGCCCATTCCCGGCCCTGCCTCTGCCTCCCGGGAACGCTCCCAGCCCCGCGCCCTGCAGCCCCAGGCCCCCCGGCTCCGAGGTCACTTACGTCAAACCCCGGGAGGGTGGTGGCGACTCCCAGCAGGGCCGTGGTGCTGCCAAGGGCCCTGGCTCGCTCCTGGGGCAGGCGGGACTCCAGCCACGGGCTCAGGTGCTGGGGGGGAAAGAGGCAGGTCAGGACCCGTAGGGAGGTGCCGGTTCTGGGCAGAGCCTGGGGCTCCTCTCGGACTGTGCCCCGCCCAGCCACTGACACTGCTCCTCTCTCGCCCCCCCCCGAGGAAGCAGGGACAATGGCCCCGTCCCCCCCACGGGGCTCACCTCCATTATGAGCTGCAGCCGGGCGGTGTCTGGGGACTCGGCGAGGAGGCTCGCCAGTAGGGCCTGGAGGTCGTAGGGAAGGGCCCGGATGAACTGCTGCAAGACAAGGGGGAGCCCTGGGTCAGAGGGGGGTTGGGGAATCCAGGCCACCCGCTGGCTCCGGGGTGCAGCCTTGAGCAGGGTCTGAGCCGCCTCGCAGAGCAGGGAGGAGCCCAGGCTGGGCGTGGAAGGGACGGGCCCCCCGGGAGAGCAACGGGAACCCTGGAGGGAAGGATCCAAACCTGCAGCTTCTTCCCTCCCTCTGCCCCCCCCCCCCCCACTCCTCTCTGGAGCTCCAGCCCAGCCCGGGAGCAGGGCCCGGAGGGACGTACCTGAGTGTGGATGGGCTCCTGCTGCCAGTCCCCAGACACTGTCTGTCCCACGGCCGCCGTCAGCAGGGGGCTCAGGAGCTGGGCTCGCAGGGGAGGCTGCAAGGTGCTGGCAGGAGAGAGGGGCCGAGACTGTTAATTCAGCAACAGGAGACAGAGACTTTCCCACTCCCTGGCCAGGGGATCTGCTCTGGGGGGAGTCGGCGGGGGGGGGGGGGGGGTCGGTACCTGAGGCTGCAGGCGGCGTTGAGGCAGTCGGCCAAGACCAGCGGGGGGGGCGAGTCCTCCATGATCTCCTGTGAGACCCAAGGAGACAAAGGGGCGTGTGAGACTGGGGCCCCCAAGAGACGCTCACGCGGCCAGCGCCCCCACCCAGCAGGATCCAACCCCACTGCCTCCCGCTGCCCTGTAGCCCCCCTGCCCGACACAGGGCCCCTCCCAGCACCCCCCTCCCAAACCGGGACCAGCTCAATCCTTGTCCCCAGGCCGTCTCCTGCCCCTCACTGCCCTGGTGACCAGCCTCTGAACCTCCTCATCCCTGCTCCCCAGGCGCATCCCCAGCAGCCCGCTCGGCTCCCTTCCAGCCCCCCATGGCCCGGGGAGACCCCTCCCTGTCCCGAATCCCCCTTCCTGTCCGGCACCCCAGACCTGCCCCATTTCTGTGTCCCTCCCTCCTCCAGCATCCCCACCCGCCCTCCCCATGTCCACCTCCAGCCCTCCTGGCTCCACCCATCCCGTTTCCAGCACCCCCACCCGCCGCCATGGCCCAGGCAGACCCCTGTCCACCCCACGTATCCCCTTCCCTCCTCCCGGCTGCCGCGACTCGCTTACAACGATCCTGGCCATCATGGTTTCCTTGCAGCAGCGCGGCGCCAGGGTGTCCTCGCCCCTTTGGAGGGCGGCGAGGCAGGCGAGGGGGATGGCCAAGAGGAACCGCTGCAGGGCGGCTGGGCTCTGCACCCCAGAGAGAGTCTGTGAGCCTGGGGCCTGCCTGCCCCCCATGGACAGCTGCAGGGCTCAGGTCTCCCAGGAGTGGAGGTGGGAGCTGCCGGTTGTCCAAGCACTCACACTCCCGCCGCAACTGCTGCCTCAGGCTTGTGGGGGCCCAGCTGGTGCATGACAAGAGCCCCCAGCTTGGGGGGTCCAGGTCATGCAGGAGAAGGGGCCCCAGGGGGATCCCCAGGGACAAGCCCCTCCCGGAGGGGGGGGGGACGTGCTGGGAAGGGGCCGGACAATCTCGGGTCCCCCCCGTGTGGAGAAGGTTCCTACCATGTCCCGGGTGTGGAGCTGCTCTTCGATGTCATAGATGGCCCCTTCCTCCACCCGGGAGTCCACCCGCTCCTGGCAGAGCTCCGCCGAGGCGCAGGGGGGCTCTGTGCGGGAGGGAAGGGACCAGGGTGACTCCAGCGGCCAGCAGGGGTCACGCGCCCCCATGTCAGGGACCCAGGGCAGGTTGGGCCCCACACACCCCTCGCAGGGACCCATCCCCCTGCCACCCTCACATCTGCCAACGCCCTCAGCAGAGCCCCCACCAGGAACAAGAGAGCCAAGCAGCCCCCCCCCCCATCCATTGCCCTGGCTGCGGGGCAGACACTGGGGTTGCCCCCCCGGGGTACTGGGTGAGCCCCTGGGCCCAGCGTGTTCACGGCCCCTCACCTGGGTCTGAGCGGCTGCAGGAGGTGGCCCGGCTGCAGCTGGAGGCCCAGGCGCTGCTGCTGACGGACCTGGACCCACAGCTGCAGGGGCTGGTGCGGGGAGCGACGGGCTGGGGGCTCCCGGAGACTGGCAGGTCCCCGGGGGCCGGGCAGGGCGATGCCCCCTGGTGGTAATGGGGGCTGGGCTCCCGGGGCAGGTGTTTCTCTCCACAGAGGAGGCCCCGGAGCCACCCTACCCGGCTCCCCCGCTGGGCTGGGTCCCGCCTGCCCAGCCGCCTGTGGAGCCAGGTCCGGGGGGGCCTGGCCGGTGGGCGAGTCGCCCCGAGCTGGTGGGATCCAGCTTCCCCGCCCGCGGGGACGGAGAAGCTGCTCCCCACCGGCCCTGGGGCCATCTTCAGGGCTTTCTTGAACCACAGCCGAAAACGTTTGGCCATGCTGCAAATGAGGGGAGCAAAGGGGAGCTTGGGGCGCAGCCTGATGAACGAAATCCAGGGGTTCCAGCTCCCCAGAGCGACTGCCCCCAGCCCCCAAATGGCCCCTTGCTTATCGGTTCGGTCTTGCACAGGCACTGCAAGGACCTGAGGGTATGTCTACACTACCCCGCTAGTTCGAACTAGGAGGGTAATGTAGGCATACCGCACTTGCAAATGAAGCCCGGGATTTGAATTTCCCGGGCTTCATTTGCATAAGCGGGGAGCCGCCATTTTTAAAACCCCGCTCGTTCGAACCCCGTGCAGCGCGGCTACACGGGGCACGAACTAGGTAGTTCGAAGTAGGCTTCCTAGTTCAAACTACCGTTACTCCTCATTCCACGAGTCTCCTGCCCATCAACAGCCCCTTCTTGGCCAATCAGGGGAGAATCTAAGGTGTGGGGGGTGGAGCGTTCTCCCCAAAGACACCGGCATAGACTTGTTCCAGCCCCACCTCCCCAGTCCCCACAATGGGGGCTGCATCCCCCACCCCACGGCTCCTGCAAACCACCCCCCGTCCTTCAGCTAGTCTGTTGGGTCCCAAGCTGGGGGAGGCAGCAAGGGAAGGTCACAGAGGAGGCAAGAACAGAGCAGAAATGTGGGGGGATGGAGGAAAAGGGAAACCAACCAGGAGAAAGCCCCAGTGGTGCTAAGGACGCAGCCCAGGTGAGGAATCACCTTCTGGCCCTTGACCGAGGGCTGGGCCTGCCTGGAACCCAGCCGGCCCCGGGCGGGATCCAACCCCTGGGGGCTCTTACCTTCGTCACAAAGGTGTCGGGATGTGGAACTCACAGAACGCGAAGGAACCGTGAGGAGGAGACGCACCAGAGCTAAAGCAACCGGGGGTCTCCAAAGTCCCCTGGGCCCGCCCCCCGCTTTTATCAGCCTGAGATGTGGGTCCCTCTGTGAGGTCATCACCTCCCCACCTGCCCTTTGCCTTATATGCTGAGGGCTGCCCAAAGCCCCTGTGAGGTCACCGCCCCCCCCTCACCCTGCCAGGCAAATGTCCTGCCTCTGGCCACCCCCCTGGGAAGTTTGAGCCATTACTAGGGGTCCCTCCCCCTCCCTCATAGGCTGCTCCCTGCCCTAGACTGCAGGCTTCTTGCACGAGAGCTGTTTCACGCCGGAGTTCTTGCGCCAAAGGTCTCGTGCAAGAGTGCCTCCACCCTGCCATGGGCTTTTGCACAAGAGCGTCCATGGCAGTGTGAACGCTCTCTTGTGCAGGAAAGCTCTGATGGTCATTTTAGCCATAAAAGTGTCTTGCTCAAGAAGCCCCTGGTGCCCGTCCACGCTGCCTTCTTGCACAACAGCTCTTGCACAAAGGGGGCTTAGTCATCGTCGGGAGAGGAATAACTCCTGTGCAAGGAGCCCTGTTCTCTGATGCTTTACTGCAAATTTACTTCTGCAAGAACACACGTAGAGTGTAGACGCGCCACAAGTTTTTTCGCAAGAACACGCAAAAACAAGCCATGTGGATGTTTTCTTTTTAGGCAAAAGCCCCTTTTTGCACAAGATCGGTCGGCCTTTTTGCAGGCATAGGGATCTTGTGGGAAAAGGGGGTTTTTTGCACAAAAAGTAAACATCCACACGGCTTGGTTTTGCGCACAAACCCCGAACACAAAAACGGATCGGCAGAAAATATGCAAATGACATTGCGTGTCATAGAGTCCCTCGTTAGCATATTTGTTGCCAAAAAAACTCGTTGCGTAGACGTAGCCTAGGAGAGAAGCGATCTCAGACACAAAGCCCTTCAGTAAGAGGGCATAGCCCTGGGGCGTGGTAGGAGACGTACGGCAGACATGGGAGGTCACTCTCCTAGCTATTTGGCACGGAGGAGGCCTCAGCTGGAGCACTGTGTCCAGATCTCAGGGCCATGCTTTAGGAGAGAGAGTCCAGAGGGGAACTATGAAAAGGGATTAGGGACGTTAGATATTCACTGAGTAGTCAATTAACCTCATGATTTCTTATCGGTTACTTGACTTTTCGATAGTCCCCAGGGGCCAGCTGTCTCAGTCCTGGCTCGCGCTGGGTGCGGGACCTACCCCCTCTGCGGCTCTGCATTTACAGTGTGTTAGGAGCCAGGCAGGCAGGCAGCCTCGCTCAGTTCCAGTTTGCACCAGGTCCAGAAGCTCAGACCCAGCCCCCAGGCAAGGGCTGCTGCCAGCTTGTGCTGCTGCCTCTGATACAGAGGCAGCAGTACGGAGTGCCAGGAGGGAACTGGTCTAAAAAGCACCTCCCCTTGCGACCTGGCTGCCTGTCATCCCACGCTGCTGCCTCCGTTTTTGGCGAGAGAGAGCCGCCTGTCTTGAGACACCGGTGGGGAGTCGGATTTTCAAAAGGCAGGTCTCTGTCCTTTGTGAGCCTTCCAAAGCGCTTCGGTGGGGGGAGGGGGCAGGAAGGCGGACGACACTCAGGAATTGTAGCACCCAAATCCACGGAGTGTTTCGCCAGCACCTCCTGCAACAGAGCCCAATCCCTGACAGGCTTTTAGGCAAGATAGATCATTTGAAAAAATGACAGACACAGGGTTTTCCGTCACCGCTCTCCCTTTCTTTTATTTCCCTGGGCTAACTGGCTTGTTCCTCTTTGGCTAAGGATGGAAGGGTATGTCTACACTACAATGTTAGTTCGAACTAACGGACGTTAGTTCGAACTAACATTCATAGCCGCTACACTAGCGCTCCGCTAGTTCGAATTTGAATCGAACTAGCGGAGCGCTTAGTTCGAACTAGGAAAACCTCATTTTACGAGGCTTAAGCCTAGTTCGAACTTACTAGTTCAAATTAAGGGCTGTGTAGCCCCTTAATTCGAACTAGTGGGAGGCTAGCCCTCCCCAAGTTTCCCTGGTGGCCACTCTGGCCAACACCAGGGAAACTCTATGCCCCCCTCCCGGCCCCGGACCCCTTAAAGGGGCACGGGCTGGCTACGGTGCCCGTGCCAGGTGCAAGCCTGCTAGCACCCAGCCAGCAGACCCTGCACCTGGCACGGCACAGAGCCACCCACCCGATGTCCCCCAGCCCACCCCCTCTTCCCGGGACCAGGCTGGCGGCTCCCGGAAGCTTGCCCGGGACCGCAAGAGGCGGGTACATTCCTGGGCTAGTGCGGACATCGTGGACCTTGTCCACGATCTCCGCACTAGGCACAGGAAAGTGGCCATCTAGGGCAGGAGAGCTGCCAGCCTGGCCACGCAGGAGCAGGTTTGCATGAAAATCAAGGGGGTCCACTGAGACCCCCGACCCTGAGCCCTGAGCTTACAATGGCCGTCCTGGGTCAGACCAAAGGTCCATCTAGCCCAGTAGCCTGTCTGCCGACAGCGGCCAACCCTAGGGACCGTGGAGGGGATGGACCAAAGACAGTGACCAAGCCATTTGTCTCGTGCCATCCCTCTCCAGCCTTCCACAAACTTTGGGCAGGGACACCACTCCTACCCCCTGGCTAAGACTACTCCATGGACCCAACCTGCATGACTTGATCTCACTTCCCTTTCAACTCTGTTCTAGTTGTAGCCTTCACAGCCTCCTGCAGCAAGGAGTTCCACCGGTTAACTATTTGCTTTGTCAAGAAGAACAACTTTCTCTTACTAGTTTCAAGCCTGCTACCCAGTCCTTTCCTTTGGTGTCCTCTAGTCCTTCTTTATGGGAACTCATGAAGAACTTTTCTGAATGCACCCTCTCCACCCAACCCCTGCTTTTAGAGACCTCTAGCCTGTCCCCCCTCCGTCTCCTCTTTTCTAAGCTGAACAGTCCCAGTCTCTGTAGCCTCTCTTCATCTGGGACCTGTTCCCAACCCCTGATCATGTTAGTTGCCCTCCCCTCTCCCAGCCTTAATCTTCCCCTCTCCCACCTCCTTTTCCCAGTCTCCCCCAGTTTTGTTCAATAAAGACAGAGTCAATGTTGGAAGAAACGTTATCTTTATTTTGTACATCAATAAGAAGGGGGGCTAGGGAAGGGTAAATGGAAGGAGGTGAGGGAGGAATGGGGTACGAGCCCCCGATGGGGAGGACTGGGCTGGCTCTGCAGGCTTCTGGGGGTGGAAGCTCTCCTGCAGCCCCCCGATTACCCCCTCTCCCCAGATGTCAGCCTGCGGCAAGTGCAGCCGGGCTGATGGCCGAGTGGTGTGATGTGCCCAGTGTGGGTACTCCGGGCACTCCAAGCCAGGACTGGTTTTCAAGCGGGGCACCCCTTAGAACTGTCTGTCCGGGGTGGGGGTCGGGACCCTTTAAGCGCAGCCCTCGGCTAGCCTGAGACTGCATCTCCACGCTCTAAGTCCTCCTCTGATGCCCTGCTGGCACTGCTTCCGGCCATCCTTAAGCCCTGTTCAGAGTCCACTCAATGTGGACTTGCTAGTTCGAATTAGCAAAACTAGTTTTTAGTTCTAGACGCGTTAGTTCGAATTAGCTTAGTTCGAACTAGCGCTGTAGTGTAGACATACCCGAAGAGAGGAGCCAGCAGGGGTAGAATGAATTGTGTACCAGGTCCTGGAAACAAGAGCATCTCCTCCAGATCACCCATCCACACCTGAACTGTTTAAAAGCTTGGCTGCCAATAAAGACACCTTAGCTCAGCAAATGCCAAGCCAGGCACCTGTGTTTGGACACGAGGGGTGCACAGGGATGTGAGAACCAGGAAGGCTGATCTGTGAATTCACCCCCAACCGTCCCAGTACAAGACAGACGCTTGCGCCAACCAGCAGGGGTCACTGCTCCTCGGGTTTGGCTTGGACAAAGGTGCCCATCTGTTTGGTGTTCGCGTCTCGGAGCTGCGCCAGCTGCCTCTGGCCACGGCGGAGCAGATACTCGATGTGCATCACGTCGGCCCGGGGGATGCTGGCGTTCTTCCGGAACTCAGCCTGGATGCGAGGCAGGAATCCCGGCTTCTCCCGGCCGGCGCGCAGGAACTGCCTGTATAGGCTCAGGACGTGCTTCTGCAGCTTGCTATGCCGGGCCATGGTGCGCCTGGGGAGCCCTCCCAGGCCACGGGGGGGCCAGCGCCACGAGGCAGGGGCTGGAAGTGAACAGAGGCGGAGATGTTAGCGCAGCATCTCATTCCCAGACGCGCCTGTGCAGGCATTTCCATGCACTTTTCACCCCCACCTGCTAGGGTTACCAGATGGTTTAAAAAAAATACCGAACAGCAGGGGCCGGGGGGGGGGGGCGGGACTGACTGGAAGAGAGGGGGTGGGGGGGAACCGGCCGCCGGGAAGCAGGGCTGGCTGGGAGGGGGCTGGAGGGAGCGGGGCTGGCCGGGTGTCAGCCGACGGCCAGGGCAGTGTGTGTGGGTATGTCTCCTAAGTCTTTAACTGCTAAGACACGAAGTCTCGTCGCAGCGGGCAGCCCAGAAGGCTGAAAGGAGCCTCGAGTGTTTAACGTCTGTGACTTTACTGCTAGGACCAAGGTCCTGTCGCAGAGGGTAGCCAAACAGGCTAACAGACGCCCTAGTGTGTAGGAAGAGCTTATTACACTTTAGATTTTAACTGCTAGAACACAAAAGTTCCTTCGCAGCGGGCAGCCTGGGAAAGGCTGGAAAGGTGCCCCAACGGATCTTGTCACCTGGGAGTGACACAGATCCAAACGCCTAAGCTCTCCCTATGTCTGTCCTTTTATGACTGGCTGAAGTTCTTTTAAATTGTGCTTGGTTCTATTACAGCAACTGAAGGAGTCAGGTTAAAAACTTAAACAGTTACAGGTTTATTAAAGGAACTTATAAATCATATGGTTACAATGGCTATTGCTCTATTTCTTAATTATTAACAAAATATAGATCTTAAAATGGTTACAGGAAAAAGGTAAAGATAGAAAATAGAAAATAATGGTACCAAGTGACAGCTTAATCTTTAAAGAGCTCTAACACTATGTATATATACTTAAACAAAGGACCACATCCAGGTACAATTTTTACCCCCTTCTGTGCCTCTCAACTCCAGCGTGTCAGGCCAGGGCCGGTCTCTCAATTCCTCGGAAAGACGAATACGAGGTGGGCGTCCCCTCTGGAACCTCGGGAGGTCAAACACCAAACCCGACTAGCAGATAGATGGTAGATTGACACACAAAGCAAATGTGCTGCTGGGCTCATCTTTTATACCCCTGGGGGCCCGTATTCTCTTTCTTATCTTCAGAGGCCAAATTTTACTGGTCCATTTTGTGGTGCCAGTTCTTACAAGCAGGTTACAAGTTAATTTACACTTGTAAGAGAGGAAGATAACTAAATTAGGACTGCCGGATGTTCTTGTTGGGCGGGAGATTCCTTCTCCCGTGGACGGGTATGTGTTCGTATCAATATGGGTTTCAGTCAAGGGCACGATGTACAGCCTCTTGGTCAACAATTAGTTCGACCACCCTCTTATCTCTGCTTACAGTTGGTCACGGTCACTGAGCCAGCATATCTAAACCTCCTGCTCCAAGGTTTTCAAAGAATATGCTGTTTTCCAGCTCTTATGTGCCCTGCATGGTTTTAAGCAGACAAAGATGGATGTTAAAATGGGGCTTTATGTCTGGCTACACCGGGGGGCAACCAGCCGTCGGGAAGCGGGTCTAGTTGGGTTGAGGACCAAGAGGTGGGGGAACCGGCCGGCAGCGCTGCAGAGATGTACCAGAGCCTGGGTCGGATTCATCTTTGGTGGGCCCTGGCTCCTAGACCATAGACACACTCCCCCCCCCCACCCCCCCGGAGGCCCTAGGGAAAATGGCACCCCGGCCCTGTGGACATGGTGCCCTCTCTGTTTCCCTTGGCCCCGTAGGCACTAAGCTCCACTCCTGCCGCCCAACTCCTACAAGGCCCGACGGATTTCTCTGTGGCCCCCGACCCAAAAAAGGATCCCCCCAGCCCTGTGTTAGGGGATACGAGGGAGTCTGGCTGGGACGTAAGTGCAAATAACTCTGCTCTTAGCAGCTCTGAACCGATGGGCTCTGCCCTGTGCCCCAACCAAGAACCCTAACATAAGAACGGCAGTACTGGGTAGCCTGTCTGCTGACAGTGGCCAGCACCAGGTGCCCCAAAGAGGGTTGACCAAAGACAATGATCAAGCGATTTGTCTCCTGCCATCCTTCTCCAGCCTTCCACAAACAGAGGCCAGGGACACTATTTCTATCTCCTGGCTAATGGCCTTTTATGGACCTAACCTCCGTGAAATTATCTAGCTTCTCTTTAAATCCTGTTATAGTTCTAGCCTTCACAGTCTCCTCTGGCAAGGAGTTCCACAGGTTGACTACACGCTGTGTGAAGAAGAACTTTCTTTTATTAGTTTTAAACCTGCTACCCATTAACTTCATTTGGTGTCCTCTAGTTCTTCTATTATGGGAACTAATAAATCACTTTTCTTTATTCACCCTCTCCACACCACTCATGTTTTTATAGACCTCTATCATATCCCCCCTCAGTCTCCTCTTTTCTAAACTGAAAAGTCCCATCGCTTTAACCTCTCCTCATATGGGACTCGTTCCAAACCCCTAATCATGTTAGTTGCCCTTTTCTGAACCCTTTCCAAGGCCAAAATATCTTTTTTGAGGTGAGGAGACCACAGCTGTACACAGTATTCAAGATGTGGGCGTACCATAGTTTTATACAGGGGCACCCTGAGTTACCAAACCACATGGCAGTGCCCATTAAAAACCCACCAGGACTTACCCAGCATTTATATGCAGAGGTCCCGCACCAGCAGCAATCTGCACTGGACAGGAAACCATCCGCCCAGCACGCGCGGGAAATCACAGGAACCCAGCCTGGACGGTCCGATGCCCCAGCCCTGACAGAAGAAAATCAAGGTGTGCTTGAAGTGCCACGCCCACCATCCCTTGGTCCTCTGGGGCATTCGGCACATCCTGCTGGGTGAAAGGGCCGGTCACAGCTCCAGGGTCTGTCACACTTCAGGGCCTTTGGCAGCTCCTATTCACCGGGGTCAGGCAGATAATCGCCCCGAGCTTTCCCAGCACTTTTCAGCATCAGCTCTCAAAGGGGGGCAGCGTGACCCCCATGGGAGCAGGGGAATGTAAAAGAAGGAATGGGGCGGGGCAGGGGAGGCAGCCAATGGCTTCTCCTAATGCAGTGGTCCCCAACCATTTGAGGTTGCCGGGCGCCAAGGGGTGTGGCCGTTTGCCCGCAGGGCGCCCTGGAGCGGAGCCCCCCATTGCGCACCCGGGGGCGGGGCCCCCCCATAGACACATTCCCAGGGCCGTTCCCCCCCCCCCACAAGTACCGCATGCCCAGGGCCGGGCCTCCCACCAAGCGCCGCGCGCCCGGGACCGGCGCTCTCCCCCCAAGCACCGCGTGCCCGGGGCCGGCGCACCCTGCAAGCGCCACGCGCCCGGGGCCGGCACTAGCGCTGGCACTCTCCCCCCCCCAAGCACCGCGCGCCCGGGGCCAGCGCTCTCCAAGCGCTGTGCGCCCAAGGCTGGCGCACCCTGCAAGTGCCGCACGCCCGGAGCCTGCGCTCCCCCCATGCGCCACGTGGCCATAGCGCGGGCAGCCCATCCGTGGCGCCCCCGGGGCCGGCGCTCACCGTGCACCATGCGCCCGGGGCCAGCTCCGGCACCGCACATGCGCCACGTGCCCGGGGCCAGGCCAGCCCTGAGCACTTGGCGGGCGCATACAAATGCGGGCACCGTGTTGGGGACCACTGTCCTAATGTTAGCAGTGGGGACACCAAGTTCGGAAGTGAATGGTTAACCAGTAAGCCGGTTATGGTTAACCAGAGGGGGCTGGAGCAGCCCTCCACCAGCCATAGGCAGAGGGCACTCTGGCACGCCACGGGTAGGGTTGCTCAGCAGTCACAGCAGTGTGCCAAGGGGGTAGGTGTGTGGGCTGCTCCAAGCCCATCTTTAACACGTCCTACGTGTCCCATTTAATCGGTTAACTGGTTCAACATATTGTTTAACTGGTTAGCTAATTCAATGAGATTTTACATCCCTGGCACCAAGGTGGCTAAAAGTAGGGTTGAATTG
Source organism: Pelodiscus sinensis (assembly GCF_049634645.1). NCBI lineage: Eukaryota > Metazoa > Chordata > Testudines > Trionychidae > Pelodiscus > Pelodiscus sinensis. Next base: position 12,022,689 of record NC_134743.1, read on the forward strand.
GGACTAGAAATTCCAGGATTTTGACTTTTTTTTCCTGATCACACACAGTTCTGCAAATAAATTCACGTTTTGTTTAGATTTTGACTTTTTTTAAATGTAGTACGGTGGATTACGGAAGATAAACTTTAAAGAGACCAAACAAAGAGTCATTTCAGGAATGGAAAACTACATTTTAATGTTCTGAAATGGTGGAGTTTTCCCCTTCCAAACAAAAGGTCACTAAAATCAGCATTTTCCAATGGAAAAACATCCCCACAGAAAACTTCCTTCCAGCTCTAGTTAAAACGGACGTATTTTGAAGTGTATAATCAACCTCTGGAACTCACTGCAAAAGGATATTAATGATAGTGAAGGAAAGGGGAGGGAATCATAGAATCATAGAGCTGGAAGAGACCTCAGAAGGTCATCAAATCCAGCCCCCTGCTCTAGGCAGGACCAATCCCAACTAAATCAACCCGGCCAGGGCTTTGTCAAGCTGAGACTTAAACACCCCCTGTGTACAGCCTGTCTGATCCCTTCTGGGGAAGCATGGGTGGGAAGAAAGAATTAGACAGGGTTAGACAAACCCGTAGGTCTTGGTTGACTTTGTCCTGCTTCAGGGCAGGGCGCTAAACTTGGGGACTGCTCTAGTCAGACCAACATTTCAATCAATCTTGTCAAGAAACAGGCAAAAAAAAAACCCCAACCCAAATCAGGGAGAAACACGTTCCTTGGTTTGTAAACACAGACACAGAGAACAGCTCCTTCCGTTAGGGGGGGTGGGAATAAAGAAAATAATCCCTCGCCCCCTCCCCTTCCTATTTGGTCCTAAAGGATGAAGATTTGTGCAGGCTGCGGGGGCAGGACTGATACTCAGGGAACGGGGAGCATGGGGGAGAAGGGGGCAGCTTGCTTACAATCCAGGGGCAACCCCGTGTCTCGGGGCTGGCCCAGCACAGGCAGGATTTCTGCAGCGCAGGGGGACACGAGGTGAAACAAGCAGCGACTCGGCCGATTGGGGCTTGTTATTGTAGGGTCGCATTGAAGCAGACACTGGCACCAGCGTCGCCTCCAAGAGCGAGGGGAGTGCGCGGCCTGGTAACCCCGGACGGACCTGGACCCCCCTGCGCTGGGGGGCCAGGAGTCACCGCCCCCCGCCCCTCACCTCCGCCTCCTGCCTGCTCGCAGCTCCCGGGCCCGCGGCAGCAGCTGTGCCAGCCGGCTCCGAATGTTGAAACACCAGCAACCTTAGCCCTCGCTTCCCATTGGCTGGAGGGCCCCAGGGGCGGGCGCAGGGAAGGGGAAGCTCCGTCCTCCGAGGGCCACGTGGGCCGGCAGTGGAAGTTGCAAGTTGCTAGTCAGCTGGAGGAGAGAGGGGCCCGGCCCGGCCTGCGCACGTGGCTTTCACCGCAGCGCTCACCTGCCCTCACGCCCCACGCTCCTGCTTTTCCCTCCCTGCGTTGTTCGACCCAACCCTCACCCAGGCATCCACCCAGTTCACCCCGATTCTCACCCCTTTTTAAACTTGTTCCTAAGAAACCCCGATCGGTTCCTGGGAAATTCCAAACAACTCTTATCAGTGGTGCCCGTTACATACCAGCTGGGTTTTCCCTTTGATATTTACATACCCCCTGCCTCCTTTTCCCCCCTCCCATTTTTTCCTCCCCTATTCATTTTGGTTCTGGACATACAACACTCCAGTCGTCTGAAGAAGTGGGCTATGCCCAGGAAAACTCATGATCCCATCGACACGGTTTGTTAATCTTTAAGGTGACTGACTATATGTTGTGTTTTAAGTTTTTCCTGTTACAGACTCACTCAGCTACCCCTCTGAAACTCGTGGGCTCTGTCTACACTGCAGGCTTCTTGCACAAGAACTGTTTTGCAGAAGAGTTCTTGTGCAAAAGGTCTTCCATACGAGCGCGTCCACACTGCCATGTGCTTTTGCAGAAGAGATGTGCTTTTGCACAAGAGCATCCATGGCAGTGTCGACACTCTCTTGCACAAGAAAGCTCTGATGGCCATTTTAGCCGTAGGGGTTTTTTGCGCAAGAAATTCATGTTGCCTGTCTACACTGCCGCCTTCTGGAAGAGCTCTTGTGCAAGAGGGCTTATTCCTCGTGGGGAGAGGAATAACTCTTCCGGAAGAAGCCCTGTTTGCTGATGCTGTACTGTAATACTTGTGCAAAAACACGCACGCAGTGTAGACACTCTGCAAGTTTTTGCACAAGAACAGCTGTTCTTGTGCAAAAAGCCTGCAGTGTAGACATAGCCTTAGAGGGGCAACCCCAACAGTCATTACTAACAAGGAGTCCTGTGGCACCTTGAAGATTTATTTGGGCATCAGCTGTTGCGGAGGAAAAGCAGGTCCAAGTGTTTTTTACCCCTGGAAGCGGATGCCCAAATACACGTGTTAGTCTTTAAGGTGCCCCAGGGTGCCTCTGTTTAAACAAGTGGAAGAGAAGGGCCTGTGTGCACCTCATAGGATGCCAGGCTAGACTGAAGATCACAATGGCCCTCTCTGGCCTGGAAGTTAATGAATGGTTGCATCTGGCCAGGCTGCCTCTCTTTATGCTTGCATTAACTAACTGGGTTATTTGCAGGTGTTGTACTCAGTCCAGCTGTGTCGGAGCGCCTGCTGCTGGAGGAGAACGCAAAAGTTCTGTTACCTGGTTTGTAAGTCTGGAGCCTTCTCTACTGCATGAGGTACAAGCCACCTGGCTCTTCGCTAAAGTTGCAGAGCCGAGTCACTATCGCTGGATGTGGTCTCCGTGCCCAGAGTCCCCAGAGACCACAAACCAGATAAGATTCGAAATCGCCCAAGCAGATTTTTTGCGTAACAACATGCAATAATAGTTGCCAGCGAACAGACTCAGCGCTGCGCCGCTACACTTTATGGAAGCCGTGGCAATGTCCTAACACCCACTGAGCACCATCCAGTGCCCCCACACAGTCAGCTGGTGAACACCATTTGAGGTGAACTTTTATACATTCCTGATGTATCAGGTTGCTACCCCCTGTTACCTGGTTACCGTCCCTTACCTTGCAGAAGGGGGCTTACTTCCTAGTCTTCATACTGTCAACTTACTATCTGTTATGCTGTCAACTTTGACCTGGTCCTGAACATAGGTCGGTATGTACTTTATTTGTGGGAGGTAAATGGTACCAAGATGTTCCTTAGGACAATCCACAGAACTACAGACCGGTCAGCCTCACCTCACTCCCCGGAAAAATCAGGGAGGGGATCCTCAAGGAATCCATTTTGAAGCACTTAGAATAAGGAAAGGGATCAGGAGCAGTCAGCATGGATTCACCAAGGGCAAGTCATGCTTGACGAACCTGATTGCTTTCTATGACCAGGTAACTGGCTCTGGGGACATGGGGAATTCAGTGGATGTGATATACCTGGACTTATTCTTGCCAGCAAGTTAAGGAAGTATGGATTGGATTAATGGACTGTAAGATGGATAGAAATCGGGCTAGACTGTTGGGCTCAATGGGTAGTGATCAACAGCTCGATGTCGGACTGGCGGTCAGTTTCAAGCAGAGTACCTCAAAGACCAGTTCTAGGGTCGGTTTTGTTCAACATCTTTATTAATGACTGGATGAGGGGATGGATTGCACCCTCAGCAAGTTTGCCTATGTCACTAAGCTAGGGGGAAAGGTAGATACATTGGACGGTAGGGTATATGGTGCAGAGTGTCCAAGACATATTGGAGGATTGGGCCAAAAGAAATCTGATGAGGTTCAACAAGGACAAGTGCAGAGTCCTGCACTTGAATGGAAGAATCCCAAGAATTGTTATAGGCTGGGACCGACTGGCTAAGTAGCAGTTCTGCAGAAAAGGACCTGGGGGTTACAGTGGATGAGAAGCTGGATATGAGTCAACAGTGTGCCCTTGTAGCCAAGAAGGCTAATGGCATATTAGGGTGCATTAGGAGGAACATTGCCAGCAGATCTAGGGAAGTGATTATTCCCCTTTATTGGGATGTGGTGAGGCCACGTCTGGAGTATTGTGTCCAGTTCTGGGCCCCCCACTACAGGAAGGATGTGGACGCATTGGAGAGGGTCCAGTGGAGGGCAACAAAAATTATTAGGAGGCTGGAGCACATGACTTAGGAGAGGCTGAGGGAGTTGGGCTTGTTTAGTCTGCAGAAGAATGACGGGGGATTTGATAGCAGCCTTTAACTATCTGAAGGGAGGTTCCAAAGAGGATGGAGAGAGGCTGTTCACAGTGGTGACGATGGCAGAACGAGGAGTGATGGTCTCAAGGTGCAGTGGGGGAGGTGTATGTTGGATATTAGGAAAAACTCTTTCCCTAAGAGAATGGGGAAGCACTGGAATGGGCTAACTAGGGAGATGGTGGAATCTCCATCCCTAGAGGTTTTTAAGTCCTGGTTTGACACAGACCTGGTTGGGATGATTGAGTTGGGATTGGTCCTGCTTTTGGGAAGGGGGCTGCACTCGATGACTCCTGAGGTCTCTTCCAGCCCTGGGATTCTATGATTCTAAGGCAAGGGACTTCTTTTATTTGAGAGCCCCAATTCCTTCAACAGCAGTATAGGTCCAATCCATGGAGCTCCTGAAGAGCAGATCTGCATCCCTTTCTATGGCAGCCCAACTGTCCTTGGAACTGGTCAGACCAGTGTGACATCCCCCTGTGTAGGCATAATGAGCTAACGTGTCCTTCACTCCCATGCACCAACTTTGCCACTTATCAACTATGTTTTTAATTTGTTCCAAGGGAAAGCTGAATGAAGCCAAAATTAATGAGTGTTTTAACTTGTAACAAAATACAGGACTGTGTAGCACTTTAAAGACTAACAAGATGATTTATTAGATGATGAGCTTTCGTGGGCCAGACCCACTTCCTCAGATCCACTATTTGATCTGAGGAAGTGGGTCTGGCCCATGAAAGCTCATCATCTAATAAACCATCTTGTTAGTCTTTAAAGTGCTACATAGTCCTGTATTTCGTTTCAGCTACACCAGACTAACACGGCTACATTTCTATCACTGTTCTAACTTGTGTTTCTGTTCCCAGGAAATGTTGAAACGGTAGATTCCTAGGGACTGTCAAGTAGAAAGATTGACCCAAATTAGTTACTTGTTTACTTTCTTTGGCTCCACTGGAATCTTACAACAGGGATTAACTAGCTCCATTCATATCTATAATTAACACAAACAAAATCTACGTTTAGTGACAGGTAAGGTTTCCTGAGCACATGTCTAACAATCCAAACATTTAAAATCAGAAGTTAGTGGAAGGAGGCTGAAAAAGGTGAGGCTTTCGAGAGAAAAATTGCCCGAGAAAGGGTTATTTTGAACTCCAATTTACTCTGTACCAACCCATTTTTCCATTAAACCAACCTGAAGTACTATAAATAGGACTCAAAGTTTATGTCCTATGTTTTAGTTTTTGTCATAAACACCACAAGAAAAAAATATAAAACAAATGGGAAAAAAGGGAGGACACGAGTTATGACAAAGCAAACAGTTGAAAGGAGAAGCTAAAATTGAAAAAAAACCTATAACCAGTAACATAAAGGATAATTAGGAAATGTTTAAATATATCGGGAACAAAAGAAATCAGAGGAATGGTAAAAATCCATTACTGTATAAGGCTGGTCAAATTGCCAATCATGATGAAAAAAAAGAAACTTCAGCAACCTGCTTGGAATTTAATGCGTTGAACTACACACAAGCCATAAAGATTGGATGTCTTTCTAAATCGTATGTGGTAGCTCAACCGAGGGATGTTAAATTGCGCTTAATCAGCTAATCCAGTAGTTGGTGGAATTTCCATCGACTACTCAATTAGTCAATAAGGGTATGTCTACATTAGCTCGTTAATTCGAGCTAGGTAGGCAAAGCAGGCAACCGGAGTTGTAAATGAAGCCCGGGATTTAAATAGCCCAGGCTTTATTTGCATGTTCCCGTCCGGTCGCCATTTTGAAATTCCACTAGCCCGAAGTAACTGCCGCGCGGCTATAGAATGAGATGTAACAGTTAATTCGAACTAAGGACTTAGTTCGAGTTACCGTTTCATTGCCACATGTAGCCGGCAGGAAGGGACCTCGAGAGGTCGAGTCCAGTCCCCTGCCCTCATGTCAGGACCCAGTACTGTCTAGACGAGTGTTTCTTAAACTTTTTAAGACCGAGGAACACCAAACAATTTTTTTTTTTAATGAGGATTTTTTGTTGACTCCTGAGGTCTCTTCCATTTATAGGATTCTATAAATGTGCTTGGTACCTGTGCCTGGACCTTTATGCTTGATCTGGCTTATACTATTTCTCTTTCCTGCCTGCGGTTCCACTGAGCCAAAGTCTTGCTTCCTAGATTTCAGGCCTGTTGCTGTTTTTATGTTACCGGCCTTTATTCGGGCCTGCTGATTTTATGTTACCAACCCGCAACTTACTACAGAGGCAACTGAGTCCCAAAAAGGAGGAGCAGCTTGTTCAAAAACACAGCAAGCCAGTGGCAGCGCTAGGAATAGGACCCGTATGTCCCAACTCCCTGTCCCCTGCTGTACTAACCAGACCAAAATACTTTGACCACCAGGGTCTGAAGCCCCACAGACAGGGGCCACGGACGTGGAGGGGGAGAGGCAAAGGGGGCAGTTGTCTCGGGAGCTGATGATTTAAAAGGGTCCAGGCCTCTGGGTCACTGTATCGACTATTATGGCAGCCGCCACTGCCAGAGACCCGGGCAAATGAAATCAATCCTAGAGCTCTGTCTGGTGCAGGGTGGGTGGCGCTAAGGCCTCGCCTTGCCCCTCCTACCTTTAGCTTTGCCCCTTTGAGGGGGTCTAGAGCCGACCCCCTCCCATACATTACCCAGGGCCCGACAATGTGTCACCAGCCCCGTTGACATGAATGTGCCCCAAATCCCTCAGACCCAGTACAGTCCCCCCCTCGTCCCCCCCCGCATCCTTAATTCTTCTCTTGTCATCTGATTGCTTCAAGCATTGTTACAGGCTGGGGACCGACTGGCTAAGCAGCAGTTCGGCAGAAAAGGACCTGGGGATTACAGTGGATGAGAAGCCGGAGATGAGTCAACAGTGTGCCCTTGTAGCCAGGAAGGCGAATGGCATATTAGGGGGCATTAGGAGGAGCATTACCAGCAGATCCAGAGAAGTGATTATTCCCCTTTATTCGGCTCTTGTGAGGCCACATCTGGAGTATTGCGTCCAGTTCTGGGCCCCCAACTACAGGAAGGATGGGGACGCATTGGAGGGGGTCCAGGGGAGCTTGACCAAAATGATTCGGGGTATGGAGCACATGACCTATGAGGAGAAACTGGGGGATTTGGGTTTGTTTAGCCTGCAGAAGCAAAGAGTGAGGGGGGATTTGATAGCAGCCTTCAACTTCCTGAAGGGAGGTTCCAAAGAGGATGGAGAGAGGCTGTTCTCAGTAGTGAGGGATGGCAGAACACGGAACAGTGGTCTCAGGTTACAGCGGGGGAGGTCTAGGTTGGATATTAAGAAAAACTATTTCCCTAGGAGGGTGGTGAAGCACTGGGCTGGGTTCCCTAGGGAGGTGGTGGAGTCTCCATCCCTAGAGGTGTTTAAGTCTCCGTTTGACAAAGCCCTGGCTGGGATGATTGAGTTGGGATTGGTCCTGCCTTGGGCAGGGGGCTGGACTTGATGACTCCCGAGGTCTTTTCCAACTCTAGGATTCTATGATTCATCCGTGCGATGTCACTGGAGACGCAGGGAGGTACACTGTGGGCGAAAGCCCCGATCTTGCTTCTGGTTTTGTACAGGCGGCCGTGAAAGTAACTTTACAGTTTCTCACAGGTACTGTCCTATTGCAGCCCAGGTCTTTGCAGTTCTTGCTGGAGCTGCGCACCAGGGCACTTTCACCTCTGTGTTCAGGATTCAGAGTTATCTCTTTTCCCAAAGATCTTCCCTGGAGCTGTTCAGAGAGAGCTTGCTCCCTCTCGCCACAGTCTCTCTTAAGGCAACCATGTTCTTCAGAGCCTCTGGCCTGACGTGGAACGGGACGGGGGACACCACAGAAGAGGCCAAATTCGCCGGGGGAAACACTCCAAGGAAATGGATGCTAAAGAGGGTCCATTCGCCAAGACTCATGTGCAGGGCCTCTTTGATTTCAGTGTTGTCACTGTAGACCAGCGCGCGCCCGTTGAGATTATGGTCCCTGAGCCTCTGTTTGTACAGCGGGACGTTTTCCTCCTTCAAGCCGATTGTGTCCATCTGGAAGAGAAGTGGGAGCACCCGTTAGTGCCGTGCATCTACTGAACATGTCGCCAAACACGTTTTTAGGAAGGGTCCGCTATAGCTCCCGAGAGGAACCTGTCTGGGCTTGCTCAGATTCTAGCAAACAAGGCGGGCCGGCCGGCTATGGGGCCAGGTATGGTACCCTGCACACCCCACTGCCGTGTGCTTGGATTCTGCTAGGGGCACCGCTGAGCAAGTTGGCACGGCAGGGGAAATAGCATGCTCTCTGCAGGCAAAAGCTAGCAATGCAGGGACCACTGGAGGGGTGTGTTGAAATGAAGAGGGAAGGTTTCCTGACCCTGCTTGTAGGCTGGAGGGAAGCATGCAGTCAGCCTGACGGGGGTGGAGTTGGGCCTCTCGACCTAAGGCTATATCTACACTGCGGGCCTTTGCAGGCAGAGAGTATGCTAATGAAGCACTCGTTAGCAACTTCTTGGCACTCATTAGCATGCTCTCTGCAGGCAAAAGCTAGCAGTGTAGACATAGCCTCAGGGTTCTTGTGTGTTATTCTGGATAAGGGGTATTACGCTGCAGGCCTCCAGCAAGAGTATTTATGTTTTTGCCTCTCTTCTCTCTGGAGTGCATAACAGACAGCTACGGGTCTCCCAGTCTTAAAACCGACCCAAGTCACTTCAGAGCGTAAAGGATGAACCCGGGGAGAGCCAGCCAATGGCTTCGGGGTTGGAGGAAAGAGCTCCAAGGAACCGAGTTGTTCCAAGAAGAAATGTTTTGTGCAAACCAAGAGTCAGGAGCAGCAGAAAGTGGGGGAACTAGCAGAGCCCGGACTGTGGCCTTGCCCCCTACATCACCCTTTCCCCCTCATCCTCACACTGCCCATTCCCCCTCATGTGCCCCCCCTACTCCTGAGGCCTCAAACCCACACTGTGCCTTCCCCGAAAGCCCCCATCCCACACCGCCTGTTCCCCTCAACATCCTACCCCCACTAGTTCTCGCTCCTCTCCCTCCAGTTATGCACCAGTTATGTGGGACAGTTTTCTCCCAGCTCTGGGGCCCGTAGTCAGGGCTGTCCCTAGGCCCATGGGAAATATGTAGCTGCATAGGGCACCGGAAAATTTGGGCACCAAATTTTTGAGTTCCCCAATGCAGCAGCCATGTGTTCTTGTATGTCTGAGGATATGCCTCTGCCGGTTCGTCTCTGGGGACGCTGTGTCCTGTCTGCTGCAGGGCTTTTCCCTTCGCCCTCCGCCACGTGCTCCTCTCAGCTGGCAGTGTAATCCACACGCCCAGTGTGTGTGGTTCACTGTCCCTTCGTGTGGCAATTGGACCTCTTACAGCCAGAGATAAGAACAAGGGAGCTCTACATCCTAAGCTGGGAGCCAGCTGCCTTCATGGCTCCAGCTGTCGAGGCCTCTAGGGGTGTGTCTAAACTACATGGCTCCATCGATGGAGCCATGTAGATGAGGCTGATCGGCAGAGGGAAATGAAGCCGCGATTTAAATAATCGCGGCTTCATTTAAATTTAAATGGCTGCCGCGCTCTGCCGACCAGCTGATGATCAGCTGTTTGTCGGCAGATCGGGGCAGTGTGGACGCTCCCGTCGACATGAAAGCCCTTTGTCGACCTCCCCCTGATGCCTCGTGGGATGAGGTTTACTGGGGAGGTCGAAAAAGGGCTTTCACGTCGACGGGGAAGCGTCCAGACTGCCCCGATCTGCCGACAAACAGCTGATCATCAGCTGGTCGGCAGAGCGCGGCAGCCATTTAAATTTAAATGAAGCCACGATTATTTAAATCGCAGCTTCATTTCCCTCTGCCAATCAGCCTCATCTACATCGTCTGAGAGGAGGATGTTCATGGCATCAAGGACGCCCACCACCTTGTCAGGGCTGCATGTATCCAAGTGGGTGATCTCCAGCACCACCCGCAGCTTCCGCCGCTGGAAGATCTCCATGTACTGCAGGAACCCAGGGTATGTCTACACTAGAAAGTTAGTTCGAACTAACGGACGTTAGTTCGAACTAACTTTCCTAGGCGCTACACTAGCGGTCCGTTAGTTCGAACTTAATTCGAACTAACGGAGCGCTTAGTTCGAACTAGGTAAACCTCATTTTACGAGGACTAACGCCTAGTTCGAACTAGCTAGTTCGAACTAAGGGCTGTGTAGCCCTTTAGTTCGAACTAGTGGGAGGCTAAGGCTTCCCAGGTTTCCCTGGTGGCCACTCTGGCCAACACCAGGGAAACTCTATTGCCCCCCTCCCAGCCCCGGAGCCCTTAAAGGGCCACGGGCTGGCTACTCACTTTGTGCCAGTTGCAAGGCTGCAAGCACCCGTGCCTGCACAGCCTGCACCTGCCACAGGATGAGCCAGCCATCCGAGGGTTCCCAGCCCTCCACTGCTCCCCACAACCAGCCTGGCGGCTCCCGGGAGCCTGCCCGGGGGCGCAAAAGGCGGGCGCCCGCCTGGTCAAGTGCGGAGATCGTGGACCTCATCGAGGTTTGGGGGGAAGCCTCCAATGTCCACGATCTCCGCACTAGCCACCGGAACGCGGCCGTCTATGGACGCATGGCTGCCAGTCTGGCCGCCAGGGGCCACCAGCGCAGCCGGGAGCAGGTGCGCTGCAAAATTAAGGACTTGCGGCAGTCCTACTCCCAGGCCTGCCTGCCAGGGGCTGACCCGGAGGCCTGCCCCCACTTCCATGCCCTGGACCGCATCCTGGGGCCTCATGCCGTCCCTGCCCCCCGGGACGTGATTGACCCCGGGGCAGAGGGACCGCTCCTGGACACCGAGGAGGAGGAAGAGGGCTCTGAGAGCCAGGAGCCTGCCGCCAGCCTTCCCAGGACCCGGGACCCCCGAGGCACCCCACAGAGCCGCTCGCCTGCATCATCAGAGGCCGGGGAGGCGTCCACCTGTGAGTACCCTCGTGTTCCCCTTATGTGTACGGGGGGCTGGGGCGAGAGGGAGCCCCGGGACCGTGCGCCTGGGCCTTGCCCACCACGGAGCAGCAGCTGGGGATCCTGCAGGGGCCCTGGCCTTGCACAGGGGAGCTGGGTTTCACACACCTGAGCCCCTGGGGTCATTGACCGCTGGTCTTCTTGCACCACAGCTGCAGCACCGGGGCCTGCAGGGCGCACCACACCGCCTGCAGCAGCCGCCCGCGCCCGGGCAAGCAGGTCAGCCAGGAACCAGGAGGACTACCAGAGGCGGCATCTCCGGTTCCTGGACCGACAGCTCCGTCTCCAGGACCACTGGGTCCAGGAGGACCTCAGGCTGCGCCAGAGGAGTCTGGAGGCCCTGGAGGAGCAGGGCCGTGCCCTGCGAGGCCACCTCCAGAGCCTGCTGGACCGCTTCCCGTTTCCTCCTCCCCCTGCTCCCCCTCTTACTCCCCCTCTTGCTCCCCCTGCTCCCCCTCTTTCTCCCCCTCTTGCTCCCCCTGCTCCCCCTGCTCCTCCTGCTTCCGCTCCTGCTTCCTCCACACCCCCTGTCCTCTCTGCCCCCCCCTCCACAACCATTCCCCACCGACGCCCCCGGACCCGCAGTGTGGCGAGACGGGAGAGGCAGCCGGACTCCCACCCCTGAGCTTTCCTTTCCCTTCCTCCCTTCCCTCCCCTCCCCTTCCAGCTCCCTCGTCCCAGGTTTCCCCCTCCCTTCTCCCACCTTCATTCCTCCCTCCCCCACCCCAGTTCTGTGAAATAAACAGACGTTTTTGTTGGAAAAACAGGTGTCTTTATTTGACAGTAGGTAGGGAGGGGAAAGGGGAAGGGGGGGGTAGGGTGGAAGAAGGCCCCGGTGGGGCATGCAGGGAGAGGTCAGTCCTCCTCCTCCTCCACCTGGAAGCTCTCCCGCAGGGCTTCCCGGATCCGGATGGCCCCCCGCTGGGCTTCCCGGACGGCGGCGGTGCGGGGCTGACCGTAGTGTCCAGCCATGCGGTCAGCCTCAGCCATCCAGGCTGGCAGGAAAGCCTCCCCCTTCCGCTCACACAAATTGTGGAGCACACAACATGCCGCCACCACGGGAGGGATGTTGTGCTCGGCCAGGTCCAGACGGGTGAGGAGGCATCGAAAGCGGGCTTTCAGTTGCCCGAAGGCCCCCTCCACCACGATGCGGGCCCTGCTCAGCCTGTTATTGAAGGCCTGGCGGGAGGGATTGAGGTGCCCCGTGTAGGGCTTCATGAGCCACGGCTGCAGTGGGTAGGCGGCATCCCCCACCAGGCAGACGGGCATGTCCACGTCCCCGACCCTGATGTGGCGGTCGGGGAAGAAGGTCCCGTCCTGCAGCCGCTGGCACACGGAGGAGTTCCGGTACACCCGTGCGTCGTGTGCTTTGCCGGACCAGCCCACATTTATGTCCGTGAACTGTCCCCGGTGGTCACACACGGCCTGCAGGATGACGGAGAAGTACCCCTTGCGGTTCACGTACCGGGACGCCTGGTGTTCCGGGGCACGGATGGGGATGTGCGTCCCGTCGATGGCCCCCCCGCAGTTGGGGAAGCCGAGGGCGCCGAATCCCCGGATGACGGCATCCGGGTCGGCGAGGCGGACCACCCTGCGGAGCAGCACCCGGTTGATGGCCTTGACCACCTGCGGAGAGAGACACAGCAAAGCGTCAATCAGTGGGGCGCCCGGGTGGCTGGGAGTGTGCGTGCCCTGGCAGTGCCCCGGGCCCCACTCCCGGAAGCAACCCCCCTGGCGGCGTGTAGTACGGCCGGGACAGCCCGACCCCTCCGGTGCGGGGCGCTTTCACCTCCTCCCGCCCCCCCCTTTGTCCCTGGGGCGGCCCATCCCCTCCTCGCAGCCCCCCTCCCCCCCGGCTCAGTGGCCGACGAGCGCCGTACCTGCATGAGCACTGCTCCGACAGTGGATCTCCCCACGCCGAACTGGTTCCCGACGGATCGGTAGCTGTCCGGCGTGGAGAGCTTCCAGAGGGCGATGGCCACCCGCTTCTGGAGGGGGATGGCGGGCCTCATGCGAGTGTCCCTTCTTTGCAGGGCAGGGGCGAGCCACTCGCAGAGCTCCAGGAAGGTGTCCCTCCTCATCCTAAAGTTCTGGGTCCACTGTCGGTCGTCCCAGCGCTCCAGGACGATGCGGTCCCACCAGTCGCTGCTGGTGTCCAGACGCCAGATGCGGCGGGGCACGCCGGTGCCGGGGCGCCGCCGCGGCTCCTCCACGGCCCCCAGGGCGGCCAGGCGGAGAGGCAGGGGGCTGACGTTCCCCAGGTGGTGCCAGGCAGCCTCGAGCCATTGCTGGCAGGCTTGCAGCAGCAAGTCCAGAAAGTGCACCAGAAGGTGCAGGGCGAGCCGTGGCTCCATGTTGCCACCTGCGGCGGTCCCCCCCGAAGGGAAGCACCGACACAGACGGGCACAGAGACCGACGCTTTGCTGTCCCTCGGCGAGGTTGGCAAGCAAGCAGGAAAAGCTGAGAACCGGCTGTCCAGGGGGGTCCCTTTAAGCACGAGCCTCAGATAGCCTCAGACAGCAGCCACACAAAGCAACTGCTGACCTGATGCCCTGCCAGAACCGGTTTCAGCTGCCCTTAAATGCCCCCCTGCGTCCAATCAGTGTGGACGCGCTAGTTCGAACTAGCAAAACGCTAGTTCGAACTAGTTTTTAGTTCTAGATGCGCTAGTTCGAACTAGCTTAGTTCGAATTAACTAATTCGAACTAAGTTAGTTCGAACTAGCGCTGTAGTGTAGACGTACCCCCAGTGATTGTCCTGACTTCGCTTTTCACGCAGCTCATGAAGCCCAGCTGTGCGCTGAGAGCCGTCTGGTTCATCTGTCTCTCCAGCTGGCTCTTCTGGGTGACGATAATGTTTCGTACCACTGTGATAGTGAGCCGTATGGCAGCTGCTGCAGAGACGCTGACAGCCGTCACCCCAATGCCTTCCACGACAGCTATGGCGTCTCCCGAGGCATCCCCGATGGGGATCCCAAACACTAGGAGGAGACCACCCACCCCAATAGCTACCATGATCAAAAGGATCACAGCCACCCACAGCGGGAGGAAGAGGAACTTCTTGCTAACCCATTCCTGATCCCCTGGTCTTTCGATGATGCTACATTTCCTGTCTATGGTCCTGTAAATGCTCATGGGTAGGAGACCAAAGTGGCTTTCGATGCCATCGCACAGTGTGGTAATGAGGCCTGCCCAGAGCTGGTCGCAGCCCGCGTACTCCCAGGCGCTGAAATGGATGAAGACGTGTTTCACGTTCCTTCTCCACTTCTGCTGCTCCGTCAGGACCGGCCGGTAGAAGATCATGAGTAACAGGAGCTTGAGTAGATCCCGGCCAGTGTTGTCACGCTGCATCTTCTGCGTCCGCTGAAATTCCTCCTGGTCTTTCTTCTTCGATTCGTTTTCCATGTTCTCTGAGATAAAAGAGGAAGATATGTTAGGTACCTGGCAGTGCCTTAAATCTCTCCTCCTGAAGGGTCTTCCAGCTTCACAATCCCTCCCTTCTGGGAAGCAATCAAGAATGGGTAGCTCTTGGCAAAGCCATCCTTAGGATTGATGGGATCCTACACCGTTCTATTAAACTGGTGCCCATCTGCCCAACAGCAGCCCAGATGGATGTTGAATTTTTAGCGATGTGATTTTATAACCCTCATCCACACACTAATAAACAAACACATTTTAAACTAAGGTCCTGTCGACTCTCACAGTAAATTCAGCAAACATTTAGCAGAGGTTGGCAAATGCCTGTTAAATGGCTTCATTACTATGTCGTCGATGTTCTGCCAGTAGCTCGAGCAGACTTTGTCACTTGTAAATTAACTAGATCTTCTAGAACTTCTGCTGCTGGAGGAAGCAGAGCCACAGACCATGGATAGGAAGAGGCAGGTGGGTGGAGTGGACATGAAAACCCAGTGCTGCTCCAAATTTTCAGGTCCCCTATGCGATTGCATAATCGGCAAATGAGTACGGGTGGCTCTGGCTCTTTGGAGATGGTTGTCATCCACTAATCCCCATCCCCACAAGGTTCCTTCCCCGTCTTACGTTCCCCGGGGCAGTACTCACCCTTGATTTTGTGTAAGAGCAGGTTTTTGCAATGTCCCCATGGTGCATAAAACCCAGCAGTCACTGGCGTGGGCACAGTGTACAGGGCCTTCGCTAAAGCGAGGCAGTAGATATCCTCCTTGGTCTGGAACCCTGCAACGGGGATGAGGTAAAACACGAAGATTAGCCTCACCGAGCGCATCCGCAGTGGATGCTCAACAGTGTCTTCTCTAATATTTTTCGGTTCAAGGTACTAGGTACAAGGGGAGGGAGCAAACAAATGTCTGAAACCACACAAGTTTATTTTAGGCTATAAATATTGGGGTGCCTGGCCTTACCCCCTTTGCATGGCCGAAGGGACAACAGAGACTTATTGACTGAATTGCTCCTCGTCCTGGAGCACTTGAGTTGGTGCACGCGTAACCGCAAATCCAGGGCACTAGATCTGTGACTACACGGCTATAAACCTGGCCAAGTGCCTCTGTCACCAGACGGTGTCTGTGGTCGGTCTTTGTGCATAACAGCGAGATCTGCAGCAGGAGCAGGCTGCGTTACCTGCACTGACCACTGATAACACCAGAGCTCCAAGAACAGAAGCACTGAGCCACGCTGCTGAGGCAACCACATCACAGCTCTTAACACTAGGAGCCCGTAAGTACTCCTGTAGACCCTGCTTTCGCTGGCATTAAGCCAAACAGCGTCCACAGAGCCCCCTGGCACTCCTGCGCCCTGCTGTGCGATGCAGAGGGAGAGATGGAGAAGAGAAAGGCCCACGTGTTCCTTTGCCCTGGCCCAGGCTAGCCTATGCCACTTCCCATGGTTCTGTGGGCCAGACTTGCAGGGCGGGGAAAAGAGATGTAGCGGTCATGGTGGGTAATCAGCAGAACATGAGCTCCCATTGTGGCGTTGGGGCTTAAAAAGCTATTGTAATTCTGGGATGTATAAACAGGAAACGCTTGAGCAGGAGTAAAGAGGTTGTCTCGCTTCTGTGATGGATGGGAGGCCCACTGTTCTTTTCTGAACATCCCAGTATTCAGTGACTAAAGGGTTAAACCTAGCTAGCTAGAAAGTGTTGGCAGGGAGCCAGGAGCACCAGTGAGAAGAAAGAGTTCAGATCTGCATTAAAAGGGAATCTGTCTGCTGTTTTTCTTTGTGAGTTTAATCCTGGAGCTGCGGAAGGGGATGAGGGGGGGATGAATTGAACTGGGCAGGGACATCATGCCTAAAAAAAAGAATACCTGGGCCTAGAATTGGACTGGACCTTGGAAGTGTGGATACTTGAGTAGATAGAGAATGTTTATTTAGATGCGATCAGGTTATTTTTTTGTTTTGTTGTTTGGTTAAACTCCTCTGTGCTAAATCCATATCCCCTCCTCTCCCCACTATAACTTTAAACTGAATCCCAGGGATGCAATTGTCTGTGTTTTAATCTGTTCTTTTCTCAGTTGCGCTATAACTCCTAGCAGCCAAGTCAGCTTTACAAATGAATATCTTTTTGTTTTCTTAATATAATCACCTATTTTAAGGCTATGATCTGATTTTGTATCCTGGAAAGTAATAGGAGGTCTGTGTATACCTGCCTAAGACTAAGAGGACAGCTATCAGAAATTACAGTTTGTTTTCATTTTTCTTTTTTTCTTTCCAAGTGCTAAATAAAAGGGAATAATGACATCTCTGGATCTGCTGGCAATGCTCCTCCTAATGCAACCTAATATGCCATTAGCCTTCTTGGCTACAAGGGCACACTGTTGACTCATATCCAGCTTCTCATCCACTGTAACCCCCAGGTCCTTTTCTGCAGAACTACTACTTAGCTGGTTGGTCCCAGGCCTGTAACAATGCTTGGGATTCTTCTGTCCCAAGTGCAGGACTCCGCACTTGTCCTTGTTGAACCTCATCAGATTTCTTTTGGCTCTTGTGTAAAAGAGTTTGGGGTACCCTTCTGGAATACGTTCCCAAGTGACTTCTTCCTGCGTTCAAGAAGAAAAAGTTTTTTTCCACTTGGGTAGAGGCAGCAACCCTCCTAAGCTCAGGGAATCTGTGACCTTGGGGAGTTTTGAAGCAGAAGCCCATAGAGACACGGTATTTTAAGGTCTCTTTTGGGCCCACACCTTCTGCACTCCAAGTGCCAGAGTGGGGAACCGACTTAGCCTCTTTATTCGGCACTTGAACTTCTGCTGCTGGAGTTCTGTGCCCAGCTCTGGTGACCAGAATTCCAGATGGATGTTGATAAATTGGAGAGGGGTCATGTCAAGGCTGTTTCCCACTCTGGCACTCCAAGTGCAGAAGGTGGGGGCCCACAAGAGACTTTAAAATACCCTGCCACTGGAGGCTTGTGTTGGTGTTGCTGCCATCATCCAAATGCACAAACCCCTTTGAGAACCAGACAGGCGCATTTCAGAATTCCCTCCTGTGGGGTACCTTCCTTGTCCTTGACACTCCCTCCAGAGAGAGCTTGAAAACCTGTAATTTCTCCTAGAAGTATGGCTTGCTGTCTTAGGCACGTGCATACAGAACCTTCCGCCCTCTAGGATGCAGGAATCAGATCATGGTTTTAAAAATGTGACGTCTATTAACAAAACAAATACACTTGGTGAAACATTACTTAGAATCATAGAACCATAGAGCTGGAAGAGACCTCAGGAGTCATCAAGTCCAGCCCCTGCCCAAGGCAGGACCTATCCCAACTAAATCAACCCATCCAGGGCTTTGTCAAGCCAAGACTTAAAAACCTCTAGGGATGCAGATTCCACCACCTCCCTAGGGAACCCATCTCAGTGTTTCCCTACCCTCCTAGTGAAATAGTTTTTCCTAATATCCAACCTAGACCTTCCCCATTGTAACTTGAGACCATTGCTCCTTGTTCTGCCATCCGTCACTACTGTGAAGAGCCTCTCTCCATCCTCTTTGGAACCTCCCTTCAGGAAGTTGAAGGCTGCTATCAAACCCCCCTCGCTCTTCTCTTCTGCAGACTAAACAAACCCAAATCCCTCAGTCTCTCCTCATAGGTCATGCGCTCCAGCCCCCTAATCATTTTGGTCGCCCTCCGCTGGACCCTCTCCAATGCGTCCACATCCTTTCTATAGTGGGGGCCCCAGAACTGGACACAATACGCCAGATGTGGCCTCACCAGAGCCGAATGAAGGGGATTAATCACTTCTCTGGATCTGCTGGCAATGCTCCTCCTAATGCACCCTAATATGCCATTAGGTTTCTTGGCTACAAGGTCACACTGTTGACTCATATCCAGCTTCTCATCCACTGTAACCCCCAGGTCCTTTTCTGCTGAACTGCTACTTAGCCAGTCGGTCCCCAGCCTGAACTATGCTCGGGATTCTTCCATCCCAAGTGCAGGACTCTGCACTTGTCCTTGTTGAACCTCATCAGATTTCTTTTGGCCCAATCCTCTAATCTGTCTAGGTCACTCTGGACCCTATCCCTGCCCTCCAGCATATCTACTGCCCTCCAGCGTATCTACTTGGTTGCTAGGTGTTACAAAGAAACTGAAAAAAGAAAGATTAAAACACAGAAAATCGCTTCCCTGGGATTCAGTTTGAAGAGTTCTAGGGTAAAGGGGGATAGTTACATGTGCTTAGCAAAAAGAAGTCCAACAAACTAAAAAAATAAAGAAAATAACCTAGTAGCGTCTGACTAAAAATTCCCTGTTCTACTCACATCTCTCTTGTTCCAAGATTTAGTCTTTCCCTAGCCAAGAAAGTCGCTGGATTCTGCTTGCCCAGGTTCCTGGCTTAATTCACATCTTCCAGGCATGATCACACAACAGGCACATCACTGCTTCCAATTCAAAACCCCAAATTCTGTTTCCATTTTCTTTCCTGGCCTCCTGTCAACTCGCTTCCTGCTTCTCTAGCATTCCTGGAGACTTTCTAGGACCTTTTGTCTATGGTTTCAACCTTTCCAGGCAAGACAGTTAGGGTTAAGTCCCAAGACTTTCAGGCAACCGTCTGCTTTTGACACGACCTGCCTGTTTCTCTTCAGCTAACTCTTGCTTACTTTGGTTCAGGCCTCAGGCCTTACACCAGGCCCATGCTTCAGGCCCATCCTTTCTAGTACAGGATGTAGCCTGGTAACAAAGCCCTGACTGTGGTATCAGGAAACCTGGGTTCTATTCCTGCCTCTCCCACAGGTTGGAGAGGTTATTCCCTGTCTGTAAAATAAGACTAATGATACTAACCTTCCCTTTTTAGACCTACACACAGCAACTAGGGATTTTTATTAACTACTCAAATATCGGTGAGCCTGGCTCGCTAGATGAACCATCCGGTTCCTCTTGGAATCATGTTAAATGCTTGATCCCCATGACCAAAGTCTCAGATACCGGGAGAAGTGACACGGGGGAATAAAAGCTGCTGTCTGAGGTAAACTACCTGGCAGGAATCTCCTGGAATGGGAGCCATCTCTACCAGGAGCCCAGGAATAACAAGACTCCAAAAGTCCAGCTGCCAGGCAGTTTGACCATCTCCTTCAGGCCAGTGGCCCAGAATTCCAGGACATCTTTGGGCCTGGGTTTAAAAAGAGGCAGTACCGTGTGCTCAGCCCCTTTTTATCCATCCCCTTTCCCTCCATTGGCACGCAACCCTCAAATGGCCAAAGGTTTCCCTTTCCCTCCCTCCTTGGTTAAACAAGCTGGTTAAACAGCTCGAGGTGATGGAGTGATAAGCACCCACTGACAGAGTCGCTCGGGTTGCAGGGCCAGCGTAAGTCCGCTTTTAAAACTGCCGGCCATAGCTGCAGCTACGGGAGGGGACTCTAGCAAGGGCCTGGAACAAGGAACAGGGCTCCACTCCTGCATGGGATTCGGGCTTCCCCCAGGCAGATGCTCTGTTGCTGCTTTCCTGTCTCTCCCTTCTCCAGGTGGAAGGGGACGGTTAGCCAGTGTTCCCTGCAAGCTGAGCTCTTGGGCGGCCAGCCAGGAGACATTCAAATGCTGCCCAGTTTGCTAGCCGGTAGCATGTGTTTCTAGTGGTGGTGCATGTGGTGTACTGGGTGTAGACATAGATCTTGTTGTTATAGTAACTGCGTTAGGTCACTGGGGGTCAGCCCAGCTGGTTTGGGTTTTTTCTAGCTAGCTCCGTGCTATGCAATAAAATGGACACTTGCAACTACTCAAGGTCTCTGTATTTCCACTGATTTCTTCCCATGCTGTGAAACTCCACGTGACGTAACAGTGCACATCCGTGCATGCCTTGGTGCACATAACAAAATGTATTCCGCACAGGAGTGGGGGAAAAAGTAGAGGCATTATTGCTGCTAGCTCCTTACTGAAACTCAGTGAAAGGCAGGGGAAATGAGAGATCAAAATCCTGAGACTGACAGTCCCCAGGAACAACGGGGAGAGGCTAAAGTCCCAGTTCAGCCTGACTGGCAGAGCAGGGAGCCAGGAGGGAGCCAGGGTCGGCAGAGTGGGACTGAGCTAAGGAGAGAGCAGGGGCCCGCACTGAGCTGGGGAGCAGGGCTGGCCTCGGGGAGGGAGAAGGGGAGGCCGGGGTCAGTATCGGGGGCTGTGCGACTGGCCTCAGGGAGGAAGGGGGTCAGAGGCAGCATGACTGGCCTCGGGGAGGGAGAAGGGGAGGCCGGGGTCAGGATCGGGGGCAGTGCGACTGGCCTCAGGGAGGAAGGGGGGGTCAGGGGCAGCATGACTGGCCTCGGGGAGGGAGAAGGGGGGGCCAGGGTCAGGATCTGGCCCTTCCCCCCCAGAGCTGCTTCCCATCCCCTCTTCCTTCCAGCCAGTTCCTGCCCCCCCCCCCAGCCAGTCCCTCTTCCTCCCTCCCCCCTGCCCAGGATCAAGTGTGTCCGTTTTTTGGGGGGAGGGTCTACCTCGCAACCCTACGAGTCAGACCCAGCGCAGGCACCAAGTGATGGGGACTGCCGGAACTTTGGGAACCTGAGTCTGCGGGGTGGGGGTTTGTGGCAGGTCAGGAGATGAAAGGGGAAGGCACTAAGGGACAGGGTGTAGGAGACAGACAAATGCCAGGGGGCCAAGTGGAGACAATGAGGAAAAGGACAGGAGGGGAGGTGTCAGGGGGGGGCGGGGGGACAGGATGATGCTAGGAGAGGAGAGGGGAAGGGCTTTGGGGGCTAGAGGGGAGAAGGGGAGGTGCTGGGAGAAGGCTTGAAAGAAGGGGTGGGCATGAGGAAGGCGGAGATGGAGCAAGGCACGTGTAAAGGCACAGGGGCATGAGGGGAACGGGGGCAGAGGGTGGTGAGGGAGTGGGCAAAGTGGGCAGGGGCAGTGAGGGAAGGGGAAGGCACCAAGAGGGTGCAAGGGTAAGGGAAGGTGCAGGTGCCAGGGGAGTCCGGGGGGTGAAGCAGAAGGGCAGACACCTGCAGGGGAGGGACCAGCACCAGAGGAGAGAAGCAGGACAGGTGTGTAGAGGGGGGTGTTAGGAGAGGGGATGAGGAGGGGTAGCTCACATGGTCAGAGTGGGGCTACTGGAGGAGTGGGCACAGGGGGGGAGAGAAAGGCTGCTGGAGGGGGCAGGTCTCGGGAAGGCTGAGGGCAGTGAGGAGGGCAGGAGTCAGGACAGCAGAGGTGGGTGAGGGATTGGGGGGCAGCAGGCACCAGGGGAGCTGATGGAGGAAGGGAAGGAGACAGGGCAGCAGAGGGGAAAGGTAAGTGGTTCATAAGATATTTATGAATAACTTGGGTGCCACCATGGCACATCCAAACAAGCCACAAACTCAGTACTGGTGCACAACACAAAATGTATTGTGCTCATGGGAGGAAACTCTTAGAGGGAACACTTCCCCCAGCCTCCCCACCCCCCGAGTTAATGTCTCACACATTGGGTTAATGCAATTGCAGGATCGTTGCACAGGGGGGGTTGGTGAGGGCCAAACTAATCCCTATTGGTAAAAGGATGGTGGGAAAAGTCCTTGGGGGGGGGGGGAGGTCACATGACACCTTTTATTTCTGGTCATGTGTCCATATTGCCCTGAAAGTCTTACCTCCAGAGGCCTGGCTAACGGAGGTCAAGGGGGTCAAAGAGTACATTTAAAAACATTCTTTGGGTGCACACCCTAATGAAATGTGCTGCGCACGCCTATGGGCAGAGAGCAGATCCAGTCCTGGGAGCAGGGCTGCAGCCACAGAGTTATAGACGCCACCCAGAGAGCAGATCCGCATGCTGGGAGCAGGCCTGCAGCTGTAACCCACATACCTGATGTGGGTCACTATCCTATGGAGTGGCACTGAGACCACGTCCAGCAAGCAATTATTACAAGGGAGCTCTTCAGCTTATGCTGAGAGGCAACTGGCTTATAACTCAAGCTGTAGCAGCTCCTGCCCTAAGCTCCAAAAGTCCCAGGTTCTAATCCACCTGGTGGCAGTTGCACAGCCATGGAAGCAGAGGGGCCAGGGAACCCTCTGTACAGGACTCCCCCCCCCCCCCCCCCCCCCCCCACACACACACCCTTGCTTCCTGGAATCAGCCACCTAGGTGAATAAAGCTGGAAACCCCCATGCCTATAGCTATGCGCCTTTGCTAAATAGCTACAGCCATTCTAAAGTGCCCAGATCTCACAACTAAAAAGAAGACGTCCCAATGAGCTGTTAAGCTGTGCTGCCTGCCTCAGACAAGTAGCTCCAAGAAGAGCGAGTGCTGTAACTCTGGAGCCTAATGATGGTGGTGTCCTCCAGCCATTTCAGATTAGTACAGCTGCCTCCCTGTGAACCAGGTGCGAGCTGGCCATGGGGTCCCATAGACCTGGCTTGTGCAGCCTAACCTGATAACCAAGCAGCCCATCCATTACTAGCCAGCCGATTACCTTGGGCATGGGAGACCATTGCACTTGTAATTCCTGGGTGTGATGGCACGTTGGGGGTTCCCCGTCTCCTGCACCCCGAAATGGCACAAACAGACTGTACCAGCCAGTGGAATTGAGGGTGGTTTATTGCTCCTCCAGCACAGCGCAGCACAGATGTAATCTGGTTACAGGAACTGGGCTAGGAAGCCTCAGGCCCCCTTGAGATGGGGGAGACTGGGCCCCTAAAACTCCAGCTCCTCTCCCTAGGCTGTCTCATCCATCCTCACAGACAGCCACCAACCAACTAACCCACTTCCAGCCCTGCCCCCCAGCCAGGGCCGCATTCACCTTCCTTTGTTCCTCTCCATGGGGGGTGTCTGGCCACTGGTTCAACAAGTTTGTCCGTACCTCTGCCTAGTGAGGTTTTCCCTGCTGGGTCTTGCTCCAGACAGCAGAGGTCATCACATCCCAGCAAGTACCCCCACTACGTCACAGTTCTCCCCCCTCCAAGAGCGAACTGAGCAGGGTCACTCCGCTTGTGACCTGGGGAAGTTCGGGCCCCTCGCTACGGGACAGCGCATCGGCGATGATGTTGGCGCTCCCCTTGACGTGGATCACTTCCATGTCGTAGTCCTGCAGGAGCAGGCTCCACCGCAGCAGCTTGGCGTTCGTCCCTTTCATCTGGTGTAGCCAGGTCAGGGGGCAGTGGTCGGTGAACACCATGAAACGCCGGCCAAACAGGTACGGCTGCAGCTTTTGCAGGGCCCACACCATGGCCAGGCATTCCCTCTCTACGGTCGCGTAGCTCCGCTCCCGGGGCAGCAGCTTCCTGCTCAGGTACACGATGGGGTGACGTTCCCCTTTCTCGTCCGCCTGCATCAGCACCGCCCCCAGCCCAGTGTCCGAGGCGTCAGTAAACACGATAAAGGGCTTGTCGAAGTCTGGGTTTACCAACACTGGGGCCTTGGCCAGGGCTCCCTTCAGTGCACAGAGAGCCCTCTGGCACTGCTCCGTCCAGACCACCCTGTCGGGCCTCCCTTTCCTGCACAGCTCTGTGATCGGGGCAGCGATGGAGCTGAAGTTGGGCACAAACCTCCGGTAGTACCCCGCCATCCCAATGAAAGCCTGGACCTGCTTCTTGGTCTGGGGCACAGGCCAGTCCCGGATGGCCTCCACTTTGGCCGGCTCTGGCTTCAAGCAGCCGCTCCCCACCTTATGGCCCAGGTAGGACACTTCGGCCATTCCAACCTTGCACTTCCCAGCCTTTACGGTCAGCCCAGCCTCCCTCAGCCGATCCAGTACCTGGCTGACCTGGGCCACGTGGTCCTCCCAGGACTGGCTGAAGACGCAGATGTCATCGATGTACGCTAGGGCACAGTTCTCCATTCCCCTCAGCAGCTGGTCCACCAGGCGCTGGAAGGTGGCCGGCGCCCCTTTGAGGCCAAAGGGTAGGACCAGGAACTCATAGAGCCCCAGTGGCGTGATGAAAGCCGATTTCAGTCTGGCCTCCTGGTCTAGCGGCACCTGCCAGTAGCCCTTGGTTAGGTCCAGGGTGGTGAGATAGCGAGCTCCCCCCAGCTTGTCCAGGAGCTCATCGGGCCTTGGCATCGGGTAGGCGTCGGACACCGTGATGGCGTTGAGCTTCCGGTAGTCCACGCAGAACCGGATCGACCCGTCCTTCTTGGGAACCAGCACCACGGGAGAGGCCCAGGGGCTGGAGGACGGCTGGATCACCCCCAGGGCCAACATGTCCTGGACCTCTCTCTCCAGGTCCTGGGCTGTTTTCCCTGTGACCCTGAATGGGGAGCAGTGCACCGGGGGGTGAGTGCCCGTCTGCACCCGGTGGACAGCCAGGTTGGTGAGACCCGGCTTGTTGGAGAACAGCTGCTGGTGGGAGCGCAGCACCTCCCGGATCTCGGCCTGCTGGGCCGGGGTGAGCTGGTCCGAGAGGGAAATTGACTCCAGCGAAGAGTCCTCTCCGGTCCCAGGGAACAGGCCCACCAGGGGATCCTCCCCCTGCTCCTCCCAGGGCTTACACACGGCCAGCACCAAGTTCTCCCTGTCCCAGTACGGCTTCATCATGTTAACATGATATACCCGCTGGCCGCGCGTCCGGCCCGTCAGCTCCACCACGTAGTTCACCTCGTTCAGCTGCTTAACCACCTTGAAGGGGCCGTCCCAGGCGGCTTGCAGCTTGTTCTTCCGCACGGGGATCAGGACCATCACCTGGTCCCCGGTAGCGTAGGCGCGGGCCCGTGCATTGCGGTCGTACCAGACCTTCTGCTTCCTCTGGGCCCTGCTCAGGTTCTCTCTGGCCAGGCCCATGAGCTCGGCAAGTCTTTCCCGGAATGTCAGGACGTATTCCACGACCGGCTCACCCTCCGGGGAGACCTTCCCCTCCCACTCGTCTTTCAATAAGTCCAGGGGGCCCCTCACTCGCCTCCCATATAACAGCTCGAACGGCGAGAACCCCGTGGACTCCTGGGGCACTTCCCTGTACGCAAACAGCAGGTGGGGTAGGTACTTGTCCCAGTCCTGCGGGTGTTTGTGCATAAAGGTCCGTAGCATCTGCTTCAGAGTCCCATTGAACCTCTCCACCAACCCGTTGGTCTGGGGGTGATACGCCGAGGCCCAGGTGTGTTGCACCCCACTCTTCTCCCACAAGCACCGGAGCAGGGCCTACATGAAGTTGGATCCCTGGTCCGTGAGAACCTCCTGGGGAAACCCCACCCTGCTGAAAATGGTCAGCAGTGCGTCTGCCACCGTGTCTGCCTCGATGGAGGGCAGGGCCACGGCCTCGGGGTAGCGGGTGGCGAAGTCCACCACCACCAGGATGTATTTCTTCCCTGTCCGGGTCGCTCTGTTGAAGGGCCCCACAATATCCATCGCCACCTTCTGGAAAGGCTCCTCTATGATGGGCAGGGGTCTCAATGCAGCTTTCTTCCTGTCTTGGGCCTTCCCCACTCGTTGGCAGGAGTCGCAGGACCGGCAGTACCGCTGGACAGCTGCAAACATCCCCGGCCAATAGAAGTTTTGGAGCAGCCTCAGCCGCGTGCGCCGGATCCCCTGGTGTCCCGAGAACGGGATGTCATGGGCCAGGTGTAGCAGCTTGCGGCGATACCTTTGGGGAACCACCAGCTGCCGCTGGAGCCCCCACTTGCCTACCGTCCCGGGGGAAAGCCATTCCCGGTACAGAAATCCCCTCTCCCACTGGAACTTCTCCTGGCAATCTCCTCCTAGGGGTTGAGCGGCACCCAGGTCAGCCCGGTCCCTCAGGGCCTGCAAGGAGGGATCCGCTCGCACCTCCGCCTGGAATTCAGCGGCTGGGGCTGGGACAGGGCCGTGGTTCCCCCCACTGCCTAGGTCCAACTCTAGGTCTGCTGGGACGGGGCCCTGGGCCCCCTGTTGGGGAACCTCCTCGAGTTCCGGGCCGCAAGCCCCTCGCTTGCTCTGGCTACGGGTGGTGACCAGCGTCCTGTGGGGTCCGTCTGGCCACTCCTCTAGGTCACCCCCCATTAGCACGTCAGTGGGCAAGTGCGGGTGCACCCCCACTTCCTTGGGGCCCTCCTTGGCCTCCCATTTCAGATGCACCCTGGCTACGGGTACCTTAAAGGGGGTGCCGCCTATGCCCCTCAGTGTCAGCTGAGTGTCGGGTAGCATATAGTCTGGGGCCACTATGTCGGGCCGGGCCAGCGTCACCTCCGCCCCCGTGTCCCAGAAGCCCGTCACCTTCCTGCCATCCACCTCCAGGGGTACGAGGCAGTCCCTCCGTAGGGCCCGCCCCGCCCCCACCCGGTGCACGGATAAATCTGTCTCCCGAATGTCAGACCTCCCAGGGGAGGTGCACTGAGCATCCTTCCCCCCTCCCCGAGTGGAGGTTTGCCGGCCAGCCCCTGCCACTGGGGCAGCCTGCCCTTCCTCCCGCCCCAGCCAGTTAACCCTGGAACGTCCCAGGTCATGGGACCTGTTCTTGTGCCTGGTGCATTGAGCCCTCTTGTGGCCCCGTTGCCCACAGCGATGGCAAGTTAGGTTCTGTGGGCCCATTCGGGTCGGCTCTGCCCGGGCCCTGGCTGGTTTTCTGGGGTATCGATGACTGGTCCTGGTCCCTGGGGCTCGCCTCGGAGGTGTCTCTCTCCGTTGCTCCGCCGAGAACCGGTCTCTGCGCGATTCTCTTTCTCTCCGGGACTCCCGTTCACCCCCGGACCGGCTCTCCATGAACTCATCCGCCAGTCTCCCGGCCTCCTGGGGGTTCTCTGGTCTCCGGTCCTTGAGCCACAGCCTCAGTTTGGGTGGGCACGCTTCATAGAACTGCTCCATCATGACCAGCTTGAGCAGCTCCTCTGCAGTCTGGGCTCCGACTCCAGACACCCACTTGCGGCAGTATTGCGCCAGGCGGGAGGCCAGGTCCACATAGGTCTCCCGTGGCCCTTTCTGTACCCCCCGGAACTTCTTCCTGTACATCTCGGGGGTCAGCCCGAACTTGTGCAGCAGGGCCTCCTTGACTCGGTTGTAATCCCCTGGCTGTAGGTCCTCCAGCTGACTGAGCACTCCGGCCGCCTCCTGGTTCAGTGCGGGGATGAGCTCCTGCAGCCAGTCAGCTGGGGGGACCTGTTGCAGCCCACAGGCCCTCTCCAAGGAGCTGAGGAACCCGTCTATGTCGCCCACGTCCTTCAATTGGGCCACCGTGAGCCTCTCCAAGCGCCTGGCATCCCCGGGACTCTGGGGCCCATCCACTCTTGGCGCAGCCGGGGTCCCGCAGGTTCTCCGCTCTGCCATGGCCAGCTCATGCTGTCGCTGCCTCTCTCGATCTTGGCGCTCCTTCTCTCGATCTTGGCGCTCCTTCTCTCGGTCCTGTATTTCCAATTCCTTCATCCGCAGCTGGATCTCCAGCCGCCGTAGCTCCGCTGGTCTGGCCCCTGCCCTAGATGGGCTACGGTTTGCAGGCCTCCCGGGAGACGCTGTCTCATCTCTCCGGTGGGTTCCAGCGCTCCTCCCCCTCTCTGAGCCTGACACACTCTCAGGTGGGGTCTGGCTGCTTCCCCTGGGGACAAGATCCTGGCCCCGTGGCTGGTCATTCTCTTCCAGCTGGGTAATCAGCTGGGCCTTGGTTGCTTTCCGCACAGGCAAGCCCCTCTCTCTGCACAGCCCCACCAGCTCTGCCTTCAAGAGTCGGGCGTAGGCCATCTGCCCGCTGGTCCCCTCGGTGCAGACTCACCAGTCTAGTGCTGCAGCGCCCCACGATTCCCAGGAACCGCTTCGCTCTGTCTCCAGCACGCCTGGCTCCAGGGCTCTTGCTTCTACTGCGCCTTGTCGCTTGCCGCTGGGGGCTTCATCCACGGGGTGCAGTGCATCCCACTCCTGGCACCAGTGTGACGGCACGTTGGGGGTTCCCCGTCTCCTGCACCCCGAAATGGCACAAACAGACTGTACCAGCCAGTGGAATTGAGGGTGGTTTATTGCTCCTCCAGCACAGCGCAGCACAGATGTAATCTGGTTACAGGAACTGGGCTAGGAAGCCTCAGGCCCCCTTGAGATGGGGGAGACTGGGCCCCTAAAACTCCAGCTCCTCTCCCTAGGCTGTCTCATCCATCCTCACAGACAGCCACCAACCAACTAACCCACTTCCAGCCCTGCCCCCCAGCCAGGGCCGCATTCACCTTCCTTTGTTCCTCTCCATGGGGGGTGTCTGGCCACTGGTTCAACAAGTTTGTCCGTACCTCTGCCTAGTGAGGTTTTCCCTGCTGGGTCTTGCTCCAGACAGCAGAGGTCACCACATCCCAGCAAGTACCCCCACTACGTCACACTGGGGCCTTCACGCACTGACAGGGCTTGACTCAATCGGCCAGCTAGGGAGAAAGAAATAAACAGAACGCAGAGGAGTCACCAAGAGATCAGAAGACCAGCATGGTGCCTTATAGGCTGTTCAGCTGTGAAGAGTCACCAAGACAGAGCAGGTGATGCAAGACAGAGCAGGTGATGCTAACCTGAGTTAGTCCATTAACTGCGGCTAGGCTGGGCCACGAGAGGAGAGACAGGCAGTAAATCTGCAGCTGTCAGACCATAAGGAGGACACGGAGGTTTCAAAACCAGCTCAGATAACAGGGCTGGGTAAGATGCCACCCACCTAACACTGTGATCTGGCCACTTTGTGTTTAGATCCTGCTGCCCATGCCGCCGAATTCTAAGTGGGGACTCAGGCAGCAGGATCCGATTTTAAATGATTCACGGCTCATGGTTACAGCAGGGGCAGGAGCCACGAGCCCTTTAAAAAGCTGTAGCTACGCTGGACAGCTGCCAGTAGTGGCAAAGCTGTGAGCTCTTTTCTGTGCTTTTAATTGAAAGCCTCAGCCACGGAGAACTCTGAGGGTGGGCTAGTCCACAACACCGCCCCTTCTGCCTCAGGCTCCGTCCCAGCTGTGGGTGGAGCCGGCCTATGACCCCATACCAAAATCCATTAAGTGGCCCCCTTCTGAAAATTATCGCCCAGCCCTGTCACAGAATCATAGAAAAGTCTGAGTGGAAGGGACCATGATAGGTCCAGTGTTTCGCAAACTTTTTTTATAATGTACCCCCTTTAAAAAAAAATGTGTAAGTACCCCCAGTACCTACAGTTTTCAGACACACACAATTTTTTTCTACCGTTGCAACACATTTGTTTAAACAACTGCATCGTAGCCGGGCGGGCGATGGCATTTTTAGGTGTAAAAGGTACAAAAAGAATAAAGCGCTGTCAAACTGAAAACTAAAATTCAGTTTTCGCCAAATTTCAGTTGTGTTGACGTGTCCCCCAGACATCTCTTGAGTACCTTTAAGGGGACTCGTACCACTGGTCGAGAAGCACTGATCTAGTCCACCCCTGCACCGAGACAGGACCAAGCATGTTTGTCTTACCTCTTGGCTCCTAGGACACGGCTTGAACTAACGCACTTGGAAAGACATTATCGTATATACGCCCAAAGTGCTTCGTCTCAGTGTATTACCATAAAATCTAACTGTCCAAACTCCGACCTTTCATTTCCCTGTCACTTGGCCAGCTACAGCCTCACAAGCCTTCGGCATCGATCTCAAAGCCCTTGTCACGCTTTTACACAGCTGTGCTGACACACTTGTGAGCCAGGCACACTTGTGCGACACGTCCCAAAGCACGCCCAACCCCTGCCCCCTCCACTAGGCCATGCTGCTGGCCTCCCGCCTCTCCCCCTGGGCTTGGAGACAGACGGGAGGCTGGAGCCAGCCTGCGCAGAAGGGGCTGTAACGCTTACAGCACGTTCATGACATTACCCCTGCGCAGCCGCTCTCAGATCCACACTCGGAACCCACGAGAAACACCCCAAGAGCAGAGATGAAACCGCCACTCACCTGCAGCCCAGCTTCCAGGAAGGGCAAAGCAAAAGCGGAGCTCGCGGATTCCAGCCCAGCCTGGCACCTGCTTCCTGAACTTTGGCCCCTTTCCTCCAAGATAGCAGGAGGCTGCTCTGGGCCTTTTGTGCCCACGACGGGGCAGAAAAGCAAACTCAGCTGTTGGTTCCATCTTGCGGGCAGAGCCCCGGCAGACAGTGGCAGGCGGGGGTATCGACTGACCCTCCAACCCAGGATATTCCCCCCACACCTGGATTCGCTTCCTAGTCATCCCCATCTCCCTGCACGATCCTTGTTTCTCAACCCGCCGGTCCGAGAAATTGTCAGAGCAGGTTGATCCCGACCTTGCCAAGGGCTTAGGTTACATCACAAGGCTTTGCCGCCACAGCTGGCTTGGCTTGGGTGTGTGGCAAAAGCCCCCCCCCGTCCCCCCCCCCCCCCCCCGCTGGCACAGCTATTCTGGCAAAGCCGCCAGGGCAAATGGCAACTCTGCCGAAAAGCATCTGCTGGCTTTAAGCTCCCTGCGAGCTGTTCTCATCGCTCAGCCATCACCACCACTGCCCTGCCTCTGTCCTGCTCCTCATCCCCGCCCCCACTCCTATCCCCTGCTCTCCTCCATCTCCTCCCCCTTCCCTTCCCTTCTCCTGCCCCTCCCCATTTCCACCTACCCTGCCCATCCCTGTCCTCTCCCTCCCCCCGTCTGTCCCCCTCTTATGTGAGGGCTTTGCTGGAAACGCCCCCCCCTCCCCAAGCCAGGGAGATCTCCCCTCCGGGAACAATTCAGCCCCCCCCATCTCGCTCCCTCCACTCCACAGTATTTCCTCCATTCCCCGCAGTTGAAAATTGAGCTCCCCCATCCCCTCAGGTGACAGTCGGGCTCCCCCATACGCAGCTGCCTAGGTAGGCACCTCCGCAGCCAGAGCCTGCCCCTGGCGCCCACGTCCCCTCCCCGACTGCCTGTCCCAGGCGACCACCTGAACCTGCGTCCCCCATTCCCTCAGATCACAGCTCCCTCCCTGACCCTGCACCCCCCGACACCCCTCCCCCAGGCCAGACTCCTCTCTGGCACCCGCACCCCCTCCCCCAAACCCTCTGCTCCCCCTTCACCCAGGTCACAGCTCCCTCCCTGACCCTGCACCCCCCCGACACCCCTCCCCCAGGCCAGACTCCTCTCTGGCACCCGCACCCCCTCCCCCAAACCCTCTGCTCCCCCTTCACCCAGGTCACAGCTCCCTCCCTGACCCTGCACCCCCCGACACCCCTCCCCCAGGCCAGACTCCTCTCTGGCACCCGCACCCCCTCCCCCAAACCTTCTGCTCCCCCTTCACCCAGGTCACAGCTCCCTCCCTGACCCTGCACCCCTCTAGAGCCCCTCCCCCAGGCCAGAGTCCTCTCCTGCGCCCATACCCCCTCCTGGACCCTGCACCCCTATCCACCGCCCCAGATCATACACCCCCCTGCACCCAGGCTCCACCCCTAAGCTCCCTTCTGCACCCAACCACCAAGTCCCAGACCCCAAAGCTCTCGGTAGAAATGTGGCCCTTGATCAGTTGCCAAAATGGCCCCCCCATTACAAATTATTGACCAAGCCTGATCCAAATGTTTTTTGAAACATTGTTTAATGAGAATGTAAATACAATTCAATACAATTGGGAGGGTTGGGGGGAGGGGGACGCAGCTGCTGGCTCCTCAGCTCTTGCTGCTCTCACTGGGTGTCTTCCTGCTGCAAGGGAAGCAGAATCCGTCACATTCATCCCTGGGGACTCAGGGGAACTGGCCCCCCAGCATTTCCACCCTCCTCCCCCCTGCTCTCTGGTCACCCCCCGTCAGGCCCGCAGGGTGAGCTCCTGACCCCCCCCCCCCCAGAGCTCCTGACACCTCGGCCCCCTCCCGCCTCCTAGGACAGTTTCTGTGTTCAGAGCCTCCCCCACCCCCAGGGACGCTCGCAGGGGCAGGAGGGATTCTGCCAGCAGGGACGTGGGGTGGGGGCAGCCTGAGGAAAGGGGCGGGGGACTCCCTGAGGGGATGGGAAGGAGACCCTGGCCCTGCCCCACTCTCCTGATCTGCTCCGGCTGCTCACCATGTATTCCAGGAGCTGATGGGCCTGCCCATGCAGGGCGTGGGCCAGGACCAGCCCGGCCTGGCTGGGGCGCCGCAGGGGGGAGCGGGCAGCGAGCAGAGCCTTGTCCAAAAAGCAGTTCTCCTGCTCTGCTGTGAAGAGCTGCCCAAAGACCTGGAATCAAGAGCACAGGAGGTTTCAGCTGACGGCCCAGAGCCCGGCCCCAACTCCTGGGGCTAAAACAGCTTCCTCCTCCCCCAAACTCCCTTCCAGACCCTGCACCCAGACGCTCTCCTCACCCGGCACCCCAACCCCTGCCCCAGGTCACAGCTTCCTCCTGCCCCCAAGACCCTCCTACCCCCACGAGGGCCCCAGTCAGCCCCACCCCCGAGCCCTGCCCTGCCCTGGCAGCGCGTCCTTACCTCTCCCACCCTCACGCTGTTGCTGTGAGCCAGGACCCATCTTTCTTTGTAGTAGTGTCTGCACCACAGGTCCTCTGCCTGGTGGATGTTGAGGCCTGCAAGAGACACAACAGGGTCATTCTGCTGGCAGGTCTGAGCCCTTCCCCTCCCACGGGTCCCTGCAGGCATCCCTGGGCAAATGGAGGGGCACAGGGGGCAGAAGGGGAACACAGAGGGACGCATCCCCCCTTGGGCCAGTCTGGGGGAAAGGGGCTGGGTCCCCTCCCCCCGCCGCCGGCACCCTCAGGGTGTCCCTGGGGCCCAGGTCCCGGCTGGGTTCCTTACCCCTGTGGTGCAGGAGGAGTTGATACAGGCTGTGCACCCCCTCCCGGGCCAGCCGGCTGACGTCTTCGGATGGGTCCGAAATAAAAAGGCCCAGCTGGGCCACGTGGTGACCCATCCTCGGCCAGTCGGCGGAGTTCTGAGGGGAGAGAAGAGGGGGGGTCCCTCAGCATCCTGGGGCTGCACGTCCCATGCAAACGGCCGCCGAGGCGGGTCTGAGCTCGGGGGACGGACAGAGACACCTCCCGGGGCGGGGCGGGGCCGGCCTTGCGAGGAGACAACCCAGAGCAATGGCCCCGACTGAAGGGTCACTCCGGGGGTGGAACAAGGGGATCCACTGACGGCCACTCCCCAGTCCCCAGGCCCAGTCCCTCAAGAGCCCCCCTGAAGGGCCCAGGGTCGCCCCTCCCCGGGGAAAGGAGAACGCGGCCCATTCCCGGCCCATTCCCGGCCCTGCCTCTGCCTCCCGGGGACGCTCCCAGCCCCGCGCCCTGCAGCCCCAGACCCCCCGGCTCCGAGGTCACTTACGTCAAACCCCGGGAGGGTGGTGGCGACTCCCAGCAGGGCCGTGGTGCTGCCAAGGGCCCTGGCTCGCTCCTGGGGCAGGCGGGACTCCAGCCACGGGCTCAGGTGCTGGGGGGGAAAGAGGCAGGTCAGGACCCATAGGGAGGTGCCGGTTCTGGGCAGAGCCTGGGGCTCCTCTCGGACTGTGCCCCCCCCAGCCACTGACACTGCTCCTCTCTCGGCCCCCCCCCGAGGAAGCAGGGACAATGGCCCCGTCCCCCCCACGGGGCTCACCTCCATTATGAGCTGCAGCCGGGCGGTGTCTGGGGACTCGGCGAGGAGGCTCGCCAGTAGGGCCTGGAGGTCGTAGGGAAGGGCCCGGATGAACTGCTGCAAGACAAGGGGGAGCCCTGGGTCAGAGGGGGGTTGGGGAATCCAGGCCACCCGCTGGCTCTGGGGTGCAGCCTTGAGCAGGGTCTGAGCCGCCTCGCAGAGCAGGGAGGAGCCCAGGCTGGGCATGGAAGGGACGGGCCCCCCGGGAGAGCAACGGGAACCCTGGAGGGAAGGATCCAAACCTGCAGCTTCTTCCCTCCCTCTGCCCCCCCCCTCCTCTCTGGAGCTCCAGCCCAGCCCGGGAGCAGGGCCCGGAGGGACGTACCTGAGTGTGGATGGGCTCCTGCTGCCAGTCCCCAGACACAGTCTGTCCCACGGCCGCCGTCAGCAGGGGGCTCAGGAGCTGGGCCCGCAGGGGAGGCTGCAAGGTGCTGGCAGGAGAGAGGGGCAGAGACTGTTAATTCAGCAGCAGGAGACAGAGACTTTCCCACTCCCTGGCCAGGGGATCTGCTCTGGGGGGAGTCGGCGGGGGGGGGGGGGGGTCGGTACCTGAGGCTGCAGGCGGCATTGAGGCAGTCGGCCAAGACCAGCGGGGGGGGCGAGTCCTCCATGATCTCCTGTGAGACCCAAGGAGACAAAGGGGCGTGTGAGGCTGGGCCCCCAAGAGACGCTCACGCGGCCAGCGCCCCCACCCAGCAGGATCCAACCCCACTGCCTCCCGCTGCCCTGTAGCCCCCCTGCCCGACACAGGGCCCCTCCCAGCACCCCCCTCCCAAACCGGGACCAACTCAATCCTTGTCCCCAGGCCGTCTCCTGCCCCTCCCTGCCCTGGTGACCAGCCTCTGAACCTCCTCATCCCTGCTCCCCAGGCGCATCCCCAGCAGCCCGCTCGGCTCCCTTCCAGCCCCCCATGGCCCGGGGAGACGCCTCCCTGTCCCGAATCCCCCTTCCTGTCCGGCACCCCACACCTGCCCCATTTCTGTGTCCCTCCCTCCTCCAGCATCCCCACCCACCCTCCCCATGTCCACCTCCAGCCCTCCTGGCTCCACCCATCCCATTTCCAGCACCCCCACCCGCAGCCATGGCCCAGGCAGACCCCTGTCCACCCCACGTATCCCCTTCCCTCCTCCCGGCTGCCGCGACTCGCTTACAACGATCCTGGCCATCATGGTGTCCTTGCAGCAGCGCGGCGCCAGGGTGTCCTCGCCCCTTTGGAGGGCGGCGAGGCAGGCGAGGGGGATGGCCAAGAGGAACCGCTGCAGGGCGGCTGGGCTCTGCACCCCAGAGAGAGTCTGTGAGCCTGGGGCCTGCCTGCCCCCCACGGACAGCTGCAGGGCTCAGGTCTCCCAGGAGTGGAGGTGGGAGCTGCTGGTTGTCCAAGCACCCACACTCCCCCCCCAACTGCTGCCTCAGGCTTGTGGGGGCCCAGCTGGTGCATGACAAGAGCCCCCAGCTTGGGGGGTCCAGGTCATGCAGGAGAAGGGGCCCCAGGGGGATCCCCAGGGACAAGCCCCTCCCGGAGGGGGGGGGGGGCGTGCTGGGAAGGGGCCGGACAATCTCGGGTCCCCCCCGTGTGGAGAAGGTTCCTACCGTGTCCCGGGTGTGGAGCTGCTCTTCGATGTTGTAGATGGCCCCTTCCTCCACCCGGGAGTCCATCCGCTCCTGGCAGAGCTCCGCCGAGGCGCAGGGGGGCTCTGTGCGGGAGGGAAGGGACCAGGGTGACTCCAGCGGCCAGCAGGGGTCACGCGCACCCATGTCAGGGACCCAGGGCAGGTTGGGCCCCACACGCCCCTCGCAGGGACCCATCCCCCTTCCACCCTCACATCTGCCAACGCCCTCAGCAGAGCCCCCACCAGGAACAAGAGAGCCAAGCAGCCCCCCCCCATCCATTGCCCTGGCTGTGGGGCAGACACTGGGGCTGCCCCTCCCCACCCCCCCCCCCCGGGTACTGGGTGAGCCCCTGGGCCCAGCGTGTTCACGGCCCCTCACCTGGGTCTGAGCGGCTGCGCGAGGTGGCCCGGCTGCAGCTGGAGGCCCAGGCGCTGCTGCTGACGGACCTGGACCCACAGCTGCAGGGGCTGGTGCGGGGAGCGACGGGCTGGGGGCTCCCGGAGACTGGCAGGTCCCCGGGGGCCGGGCAGGGCGATGCCCCCTGGTGGTAATGGGGGCTGGGCTCCCGGGGCAGGTGTTTCTCTCCACAGAGGAGGCCCTGGAGCCACCCTACCCGGCTCCCCCGCTGGGCTGGGTCCCGCCTGCCCAGCCGCCTCTGGAGCCAGGTCCGGGGGGGCCTGGCCGGTGGGCGAGTCGCCCCGAGCTGGTGGGATCCAGCTTCCCCGCCCGCGGGGACGGAGAAGCTGCTCCCCACCGGCCCTGGGGCCATCTTCAGGGCTTTCTTGAACCACAGCCGAAAACGTTTGGCCATGCTGCAAATGAGGGGAGCAAAGGGGAGCTTGGGGCACAGCCTGCAGAGCGAAATCCAGGGGTTCCAGCTCCCCAGAGCGACTGCCCCCAGCCCCCAAATGGCCCCTTGCTTATCGGTTCGGTCTTGCACAGGCACTGCAAGGACCTGAGGGTATGTCTACACTACCCCGCTAGTTCGAACTAGGAGGGTAATGTAGGCATACCGCACTTGCAAATGAAGCCCGGGATTTGAATTTCCCGGGCTTCATTTGCATAAGCGGGGAGCCGCCATTTTTAAAACCCCGCTCGTTCGAACCCCGTGCAGCGCGGCTACACGGGGCACGAACTAGGTAGTTCGAACTAGGCTTCCTAGTTCAAACTACCGTTACTCCTCATTCCACGAGTCTCCTGCCCATCAACAGCCCCTTCTTGGCCAATCAGGGGAGAATCTAAGGTGTGGGGGGTGGAGCGTTCTCCCCAAAGACACCGGCATAGACTTGTTCCAGCCCCACCTCCCCAGTCCCCACAATGGGGGCTGCATCCCCCACCCCACGGCTCCTGCAAACCACCCCCCGTCCTTCAGCTAGTCTGTTGGGTCCCAAGCTGGGGGAGGCAGCAAGGGAAGGTCACAGAGGAGGCAAGAACAGAGCAGAAATGTGGGGGGATGGAGGAAAAGGGAAACCAACCAGGAGAAAGCCCCAGTGGCGCTAAGGACGCAGCCCAGGTGAGGAATCACCTTCTGGCCCTTGACCGAGGGCTGGGCCTGCCTGGAACCCAGCCGGCCCCGGGCGGGATCCAACCCCTGGGGGCTCTTACCTTCGTCACAAAGGTGTCGGGATGTGGAACTCACAGAACGCGAACGAACCGTGAGGAGGAGACGCACCAGAGCTAAAGCAACCGGGGGTCTCCAAAGTCCCCTGGGCCCGCCCCCCGCTTTTATCAGCCTGAGATGTGGGTCCCTCTGTGAGGTCACCACCTCCCCACCTGCCCTTTGCCTTATATGCTGAGGGCTGCCCAAAGCCCCTGTGAGGTCATCGCCCCCCCCCCCACCCTGCCAGGCAAATGTCCTGCCTCTGGCCACCCCCCTGGGAAGTTTGAGCCATTACTAGGGGTCCCTCCCCCTCCCTCATAGGCTGCTCCCTGCCCTACACTGCAGGCTTCTTGCACGAGAGCTGTTTCACGCCGGAGTTCTTGCGCAAAAGGTCTCGTGCAAGAGTGCCTCCACCCTGCCATAGGCTTTTGCACAAGAGCGTCCATGGCAGTGTGAACGCTCTCTTGTGCAAGAAAGCTCTGATGGTCATTTTAGCCATAAAAGTGTCTTGGTCAAGAAGCCCCTGGTGCCCGTCCACGCTGCCTTCTTGCACAACAGCTCTTGCACAAAGGGGGCTTAGTCATCGTGGGGAGAGGAATAACTCCTGTGCAAGGAGCCCTGTTCTCTGATGCTTTACTGCAAATTTACTTCTGCAAGAACACACGTAGAGTGTAGACGCGCCACAAGTTTTTTCGCAAGAACACGCAAAAACAAGCCATGTGGATGTTTTCTTTTTAGGCAAAAGCCCCTTTTTGCACAAGATCGGTCGGCCTTTTTGCAGGCATAGGGATCTTGTGGGAAAAGGGGGTTTTTTGCACAAAAAGTAAACATCCACACGGCTTGGTTTTGCGCACAAACCCCGAGCACAAAAACGGATCGGCAGAAAATATGCAAATGACATTGCGTGTCATAGAGTCCCTCGTTAGCATATTTGTTGCCAAAAAAACTCGTTGTGTAGACGTAGCCTAGGAGAGAAGCGATCTCAGACACAAAGCCCTGCAGTAAGAGGGCATAGCCCTGGGGCGTGGTAGGAGACGTACGGCAGACATGGGAGGTCACTCTCCTAGCTATTTGGCACGGAGGAGGCCTCAGCTGGAGCACTGTGTCCAGATCTCAGGGCCATGCTTTAGGAGAGAGAGTCCAGAGGGGAACTATGAAAAGGGATTAGGGACGTTAGATATTCACTGAGTAGTCAATTAACCTCATGATTTCTTATCGGTTACTTGACTTTTCGATAGTCCCCAGGGGCCAGCTGTCTCAGTCCTGGCTCGCGCTGGGTGCGGGACCTACCCCCTCTGCGGCTCTGCATTTACAGTGTGTTAGGAGCCAGGCAGGCAGGCAGCCTCGCTCAGTTCCAGTTTGCACCAGGTCCAGAAGCTGAGACCCAGCCCCCAGGCAAGGGCTGCTGCCAGCTTGTGCTGCTGCCTCTGATACAGAGGCAGCAGTACGGAGTGCCAGGAGGGAACTGGTCTAAAAAGCACCTCCCCTTGCGACCTGGCTGCCTGTCATCCCACGCTGCTGCCTCCGTTTTTGGCGAGAGAGAGCCGCCTGTCTTGAGACACCGGTGGGGAGTCGGATTTTCAAAAGGCAGGTCTCTGTCCTTTGTGAGCCTTCCAAAGCGCTTCGGTGGGGGGAGGGGGCAGGAAGGCGGACGACACTCAGGAATTGTAGCACCCAAATCCACGGAGTGTTTCGCCAGCACCTCCTGCAACAGAGCCCAATCCCTGACAGGCTTTTAGGCAAGATAGATCATTTGAAAAAATGACAGACACAGGGTTTTCCATCACCGCTCTCCCTTTCTTTTATTTCCCTGGGCTAACTGGCTTGTTCCTCTTTGGCTAAGGATGGAAGGGTATGTCTACACTACAATGTTAGTTCGAACTAACGGACGTTAGTTCGAACTAACATTCATAGCCGCTACACTAGCGCTCCGCTAGTTCGAATTTGAACTCAGTAAATGCCAAGCCAGGCACCTGTGTTTGGACACGAGGGGTGCACAGGGATGTGAGAACCAGGAAGGCTGATCTGTGAATTCACCCCCAACCGTCCCAGTACAAGACAGACGCTTGCGCCAACCAGCAGGGGTCACTGCTCCTCCGGTTTGGCTTGGACAAAGGTGCCCATCTGTTTGGTGTTCGCGTCTCGGAGCTGCGCCAGCTGCCTCTGGCCACGGCGGAGCAGATACTCGATGTGCATCACGTCGGCCCGGGGGATGCTGGCGTTCTTCCGGAACTCGGCCTGGATGGGAGGCAGGAATCCCGGCTTCTCCCGGCCGGTGCGCAGGAACTGCCTGTATAGGCTCAGGACGTGCTTCTGCAGCTTGCTATGCTGGGCCATGGTGCGCCTGGGGAGCCCTCCCAGGCCATGGGGGGCCAGCGCCACGAGGCAGGGGCTGGAAGTGAACAGAGGCGGAGATGTTAGAGCAGCATCTCATTCCCAGACGCGCCTGTGCGGGCATTTCCATGCACTTTTCACCCCCACCTGCTAGGGTTACCAGATGGTTTAAAAAAAATACCGAACAGCAGGGGCCGGGGGGGGGGGGGAGGGGGCGGGACTGGCTGGAAGAGAGGGGGTGGGGGGGAACCGGCCGCCGGGAAGCAGGGCTGGCTGGGAGGGGGCTGGAGGGAGCGGGGCTGGCCGGGGGGCAACCAGCCGTCGGGAAGCGGGTCTAGTTGGGTTGAGGACCAAGAGGTGGGGGAACCGGCCGGCAGCGCTGCAGAGATGTACCAGAGCCTGGGTCGGATTCATCTTTGGTGGGCCCTGGCTCCTAGACCATAGACACACTCCCCCCCCCACTCCCCCGGAGGCCCTAGGGAAAATGGCACCCCGGCCCTGTGGACATGGTGCCCTCTCTGTTTCCCTTGGCCCCGTAGGCACTAAGCTCCACTCCTGCCGCCCAACTCCTACAAGGCCCGACGGATTTCTCTGTGGCCCCCGACCCAAAAAAGGATCCCCCCAGCCCTGTGTTAGGGGATACGAGGGAGTCTGGCTGGGACGTAAGTGCAAATAACTCTGCTCTTAGCAGCTCTGAACCGATGGGCTCTGCCCTGTGCCCCAACCAAGAACCCTAACATAAGAATGGCAGTACTGGGTAGCCTGTCTGCTGACAGTGGCCAGCACCAGGTGCCCCAAAGAGGGTTGACCAAAGACAATGATCAAGCGATTTGTCTCCTGCCATCCTTCTCCAGCCTTCCACAAACAGAGGCCAGGGACACTATTTCTATCTCCTGGCTAATGGCCTTTTATGGACCTAACCTCCGTGAAATTATCTAGCTTCTCTTTAAATCCTGTTATAGTCCTAGCCTTCACAGTCTCCTCTGGCAAGGAGTTCCACAGGTTGACTACACCCTGTGTGAAGAACTTTCTTTTATTAGTTTTAAACCTGCTACCCATTAACTTCATTTGGTGTCCTCTAGTTCTTCTATTATGGGAACTAATAAATCACTTTTCTTGATTCACCCTCTCCACACCACTCATGTTTTTATAGACCTCTATCATATCCCCCCTCAGTCTCCTCTTTTCTAAACTGAAAAGTCCCATCGCTTTAACCTCTCCTCATATGGGACTCGTTCCAAACCCCTAATCATGTTAGTTGCCCTTTTCTGAACCCTTTCCAAGGCCAAAATATCTTTTTTGAGGTGAGGAGACCACAGCTGTACACAGTATTCAAGATGTGGGCGTACCATAGTTTTATACAGGGGCACCCTGAGTTACCAAACCACATGACACTGCCCATTAAAAACCCACCAGGACTTACCCAGCATTTATATGCAGAGGTCTCGCACCAGCAGCAATCTGCACTGGACAGGAAACCATCCGCCCAGCACACGCGGGAAATCACAGGAACCCAGCCTGGACGGTCCGATGCCCCAGCCCTGACAGAAGAAAATCAAGGTGTGCTTGAAGTGCCACGCCCACCATCCCTTGGTCCTCTGGGGCATTCGGCACATCCTGCTGGGTGAAAGGGCCGGTCACAGCTCCAGGGTCTGTCACACTTCAGGGCCTTTGGCAGCTCCTATTCACCGGGGTCAGGCAGATAATCGCCCCGAGCTTTCCCAGCACTTTTCAGCATCAGCTCTCAAAGGGGGGCAGCGTGACCCCCATGGGAGCAGGGGAATGTCAAAGAAGGAATGGGGCAGGGCAGGGGAGGCAGCCAATGGCTTCTCCTAATGCAGTGGTCCCCAACCATTTGAGGTTGCCGGGCGCCAAGGGGTGTGGCTGTTTGCCCGCAGGGCGCCCTGGAGCGGAGCCCCCCATTGCGCACCCGGGGGCGGGGCCCCCCCATAGACACATTCCCAGGGCCGCCCCCCCCCCCACAAGT
The DNA here is from genome assembly GCF_049634645.1 of Pelodiscus sinensis. Taxonomy (NCBI): domain Eukaryota; kingdom Metazoa; phylum Chordata; order Testudines; family Trionychidae; genus Pelodiscus; species Pelodiscus sinensis. Next base: position 12,064,151 of record NC_134743.1, read on the forward strand.
ACCTCATGCCCAGGGCCGGGCCTCCCCCCAAGCACCGCGTGCCTGGGGCCGGCGCTCTCCCCCCAAGCACCGCGTGCCCGGGGCCGGCGCTCTCCCCATGCGCCACGTGGCCATAGCGCGGGCAGCCAATCTGCAGCACCCCCGGGGCCGCCGCTCACCGTGCACCATGCGCCCGGGGCCAGCTCCGGCACCGCACATGCGCCACGTGCCCGGGGCCAGGCCAGCCCTGAGCACTTGGCGGGCGCATACAAATGCGGGCACCGTGTTGGGGACCACTGTCCTAATGTTAGCAGTGGGGACACCAAGTTCGGAAGTGAATGGTTAACCAGTAAGCCGGTTATGGTTAACCAGAGGGGGCTGGAGCAGCCCTCCACCAGCCATAGGCAGAGGGCACTCTGGCACGCCACGGGTAGGGTTGCTCAGCAGTCACAGCAGTGTGCCAAGGGGGTAGGTGTGTGGGCTGCTCCAAGCCCATCTTTAACACGTCCTACGTGTCCCATTTAATCGGTTAACTGGTTCAACATATTGTTTAACTGGTTAGCTAATTCAATGAGATTTTACATCCCTGGCACCAAGGTGGCTAAAAGTAGGGTTGAATTGGGACTAGAAATTCCAGGATTTTGACTTTTTTTTCCTGATCACACACAGTTCTGCAAATAAATTCACGTTTTGTTTAGATTTTGACTTTTTTTAAATGTAGTACGGTGGATTACGGAAGATAAACTTTAAAGAGACCAAACAAAGAGTCATTTCAGGAATGGAAAACTACATTTTAATGTTCTGAAATGGTGGAGTTTTCCCCTTCCAAACAAAAGGTCACTAAAATCAGCATTTTCCAATGGAAAAACATCCCCACAGAAAACTTCCTTCCAGCTCTAGTTAAAACGGACGTATTTTGAAGTGTATAATCAACCTCTGGAACTCACTGCAAAAGGATATTAATGATAGTGAAGGAAAGGGGAGGGAATCATAGAATCATAGAGCTGGAAGAGACCTCAGAAGGTCATCAAATCCAGCCCCCTGCTCTAGGCAGGACCAATCCCAACTAAATCAACCCGGCCAGGGCTTTGTCAAGCTGAGACTTAAACACCCCCTGTGTACAGCCTGTCTGATCCCTTCTGGGGAAGCATGGGTGGGAAGAAAGAATTAGACAGGGTTAGACAAACCCGTAGGTCTTGGTTGACTTTGTCCTGCTTCAGGGCAGGGCGCTAAACTTGGGGACTGCTCTAGTCAGACCAACATTTCAATCAATCTTGTCAAGAAACAGGCAAAAAAAAAACCCCAACCCAAATCAGGGAGAAACACGTTCCTTGGTTTGTAAACACAGACACAGAGAACAGCTCCTTCCGTTAGGGGGGGTGGGAATAAAGAAAATAATCCCTCGCCCCCTCCCCTTCCTATTTGGTCCTAAAGGATGAAGATTTGTGCAGGCTGCGGGGGCAGGACTGATACTCAGGGAACGGGGAGCATGGGGGAGAAGGGGGCAGCTTGCTTACAATCCAGGGGCAACCCCGTGTCTCGGGGCTGGCCCAGCACAGGCAGGATTTCTGCAGCGCAGGGGGACACGAGGTGAAACAAGCAGCGACTCGGCCGATTGGGGCTTGTTATTGTAGGGTCGCATTGAAGCAGACACTGGCACCAGCGTCGCCTCCAAGAGCGAGGGGAGTGCGCGGCCTGGTAACCCCGGACGGACCTGGACCCCCCTGCGCTGGGGGGCCAGGAGTCACCGCCCCCCGCCCCTCACCTCCGCCTCCTGCCTGCTCGCAGCTCCCGGGCCCGCGGCAGCAGCTGTGCCAGCCGGCTCCGAATGTTGAAACACCAGCAACCTTAGCCCTCGCTTCCCATTGGCTGGAGGGCCCCAGGGGCGGGCGCAGGGAAGGGGAAGCTCCGTCCTCCGAGGGCCACGTGGGCCGGCAGTGGAAGTTGCAAGTTGCTAGTCAGCTGGAGGAGAGAGGGGCCCGGCCCGGCCTGCGCACGTGGCTTTCACCGCAGCGCTCACCTGCCCTCACGCCCCACGCTCCTGCTTTTCCCTCCCTGCGTTGTTCGACCCAACCCTCACCCAGGCATCCACCCAGTTCACCCCGATTCTCACCCCTTTTTAAACTTGTTCCTAAGAAACCCCGATCGGTTCCTGGGAAATTCCAAACAACTCTTATCAGTGGTGCCCGTTACATACCAGCTGGGTTTTCCCTTTGATATTTACATACCCCCTGCCTCCTTTTCCCCCCTCCCATTTTTTCCTCCCCTATTCATTTTGGTTCTGGACATACAACACTCCAGTCGTCTGAAGAAGTGGGCTATGCCCAGGAAAACTCATGATCCCATCGACACGGTTTGTTAATCTTTAAGGTGACTGACTATATGTTGTGTTTTAAGTTTTTCCTGTTACAGACTCACTCAGCTACCCCTCTGAAACTCGTGGGCTCTGTCTACACTGCAGGCTTCTTGCACAAGAACTGTTTTGCAGAAGAGTTCTTGTGCAAAAGGTCTTCCATACGAGCGCGTCCACACTGCCATGTGCTTTTGCAGAAGAGATGTGCTTTTGCACAAGAGCATCCATGGCAGTGTCGACACTCTCTTGCACAAGAAAGCTCTGATGGCCATTTTAGCCGTAGGGGTTTTTTGCGCAAGAAATTCATGTTGCCTGTCTACACTGCCGCCTTCTGGAAGAGCTCTTGTGCAAGAGGGCTTATTCCTCGTGGGGAGAGGAATAACTCTTCCGGAAGAAGCCCTGTTTGCTGATGCTGTACTGTAATACTTGTGCAAAAACACGCACGCAGTGTAGACACTCTGCAAGTTTTTGCACAAGAACAGCTGTTCTTGTGCAAAAAGCCTGCAGTGTAGACATAGCCTTAGAGGGGCAACCCCAACAGTCATTACTAACAAGGAGTCCTGTGGCACCTTGAAGATTTATTTGGGCATCAGCTGTTGCGGAGGAAAAGCAGGTCCAAGTGTTTTTTACCCCTGGAAGCGGATGCCCAAATACACGTGTTAGTCTTTAAGGTGCCCCAGGGTGCCTCTGTTTAAACAAGTGGAAGAGAAGGGCCTGTGTGCACCTCATAGGATGCCAGGCTAGACTGAAGATCACAATGGCCCTCTCTGGCCTGGAAGTTAATGAATGGTTGCATCTGGCCAGGCTGCCTCTCTTTATGCTTGCATTAACTAACTGGGTTATTTGCAGGTGTTGTACTCAGTCCAGCTGTGTCGGAGCGCCTGCTGCTGGAGGAGAACGCAAAAGTTCTGTTACCTGGTTTGTAAGTCTGGAGCCTTCTCTACTGCATGAGGTACAAGCCACCTGGCTCTTCGCTAAAGTTGCAGAGCCGAGTCACTATCGCTGGATGTGGTCTCCGTGCCCAGAGTCCCCAGAGACCACAAACCAGATAAGATTCGAAATCGCCCAAGCAGATTTTTTGCGTAACAACATGCAATAATAGTTGCCAGCGAACAGACTCAGCGCTGCGCCGCTACACTTTATGGAAGCCGTGGCAATGTCCTAACACCCACTGAGCACCATCCAGTGCCCCCACACAGTCAGCTGGTGAACACCATTTGAGGTGAACTTTTATACATTCCTGATGTATCAGGTTGCTACCCCCTGTTACCTGGTTACCGTCCCTTACCTTGCAGAAGGGGGCTTACTTCCTAGTCTTCATACTGTCAACTTACTATCTGTTATGCTGTCAACTTTGACCTGGTCCTGAACATAGGTCGGTATGTACTTTATTTGTGGGAGGTAAATGGTACCAAGATGTTCCTTAGGACAATCCACAGAACTACAGACCGGTCAGCCTCACCTCACTCCCCGGAAAAATCAGGGAGGGGATCCTCAAGGAATCCATTTTGAAGCACTTAGAATAAGGAAAGGGATCAGGAGCAGTCAGCATGGATTCACCAAGGGCAAGTCATGCTTGACGAACCTGATTGCTTTCTATGACCAGGTAACTGGCTCTGGGGACATGGGGAATTCAGTGGATGTGATATACCTGGACTTATTCTTGCCAGCAAGTTAAGGAAGTATGGATTGGATTAATGGACTGTAAGATGGATAGAAATCGGGCTAGACTGTTGGGCTCAATGGGTAGTGATCAACAGCTCGATGTCGGACTGGCGGTCAGTTTCAAGCAGAGTACCTCAAAGACCAGTTCTAGGGTCGGTTTTGTTCAACATCTTTATTAATGACTGGATGAGGGGATGGATTGCACCCTCAGCAAGTTTGCCTATGTCACTAAGCTAGGGGGAAAGGTAGATACATTGGACGGTAGGGTATATGGTGCAGAGTGTCCAAGACATATTGGAGGATTGGGCCAAAAGAAATCTGATGAGGTTCAACAAGGACAAGTGCAGAGTCCTGCACTTGAATGGAAGAATCCCAAGAATTGTTATAGGCTGGGACCGACTGGCTAAGTAGCAGTTCTGCAGAAAAGGACCTGGGGGTTACAGTGGATGAGAAGCTGGATATGAGTCAACAGTGTGCCCTTGTAGCCAAGAAGGCTAATGGCATATTAGGGTGCATTAGGAGGAACATTGCCAGCAGATCTAGGGAAGTGATTATTCCCCTTTATTGGGATGTGGTGAGGCCACGTCTGGAGTATTGTGTCCAGTTCTGGGCCCCCCACTACAGGAAGGATGTGGACGCATTGGAGAGGGTCCAGTGGAGGGCAACAAAAATTATTAGGAGGCTGGAGCACATGACTTAGGAGAGGCTGAGGGAGTTGGGCTTGTTTAGTCTGCAGAAGAATGACGGGGGATTTGATAGCAGCCTTTAACTATCTGAAGGGAGGTTCCAAAGAGGATGGAGAGAGGCTGTTCACAGTGGTGACGATGGCAGAACGAGGAGTGATGGTCTCAAGGTGCAGTGGGGGAGGTGTAGGTTGGATATTAGGAAAAACTCTTTCCCTAAGAGAATGGGGAAGCACTGGAATGGGCTAACTAGGGAGATGGTGGAATCTCCATCCCTAGAGGTTTTTAAGTCCTGGTTTGACACAGACCTGGTTGGGATGATTGAGTTGGGATTGGTCCTGCTTTTGGGCAGGGGGCTGCACTCGATGACTCCTGAGGTCTCTTCCAGCCCTGGGATTCTATGATTCTAAGGCAAGGGACTTCTTTTATTTGAGAGCCCCAATTCCTTCAACAGCAGTATAGGTCTAATCCATGGAGCTCCTGAAGAGCAGCTCTGCATCCCTTTCTATGGCAGCCCAACTGTCCTTGGAACTGGTCAGACCAGTGTGACATCCCCCTGTGTAGGCATAATGAGCTAACGTGTCCTTCACTCCCATGCACCAACTTTGCCACTTATCAACTATGTTTTTAATTTGTTCGAAGGGAAAGCTGAATGAAGCCAAAATTAATGAGTGTTTTAACTTGTAACAAAATACAGGACTGTGTAGCACTTTAAAGACTAACAAGATGATTTATTAGATGATGAGCTTTCGTGGGCCAGACCCACTTCCTCAGATCCACTATTTGATCTGAGGAAGTGGGTCTGGCCCACGAAAGCTCATCATCTAATAAACCATCTTGTTAGTCTTTAAAGTGCTACATAGTCCTGTATTTCGTTTCAGCTACACCAGACTAACACGGCTACATTTCTATCACTGTTCTAACTTGTGTTTCTGTTCCCAGGAAATGTTGAAACGGTAGATTCCTAGGGACTGTCAAGTAGAAAGATTGACCCAAATTAGTTACTTGTTTACTTTCTTTGGCTCCACTGGAATCTTACAACAGGGATTAACTAGCTCCATTCATATCTATAATTAACACAAACAAAATCTATGTTTAGTGACAGGTAAGGTTTCCTGAGCACATGTCTAACAATCCAGACATTTAAAATCAGAAGTTAGTGGAAGGAGGCTGAAAAAGGTGAGGCTTTCGAGAGAAAAATTGCCCAAGAAAGGGATATTTTGAACTCCAATTTACTCTGTATCAACCCATTTTTCCATTAAACCAACCTAAAGTACTATAAATAGGACTCAAAGTTTATGTCCTATGTTTTAGTTTTTGTCATAAACACCACAAGAAAAAAATATAAAGCAAATGGGAAAAAAGGGAGGATGCGAGTTATGAAAAAGCAAACAGTTGATAGGAGAAGCTAAAATTGGGGGAAAAAATCTATAACCAGTAACATAAAGGATAATTAGGAAATGTTTAAATATATCGGGAACAAAAGAAATCAGAGGAATGGTAAAGATCCATTACTGTATAAGGCTGGTCAAATTGCCAATCATGATGAAAAAAAGAAACTTCAGCAACCTGCTTGGAATTTAATGCGTTGAACTACACACAAGCCATAAAGATTGGATGTCTTTCTAAAACATATGTGGTAGCTCAACCGAGGGATGTTAAATTGCGCTTAATCAGCTAATCCAGTAGTTGGTGGAATTTCCATCGACTACTCAATTAGTCAATAAGGGTATGTCTACATTAGCTCGTTAATTTGAGCTAGGTAGGCAAAGCAGGCAACCGGAGTTGTAAATGAAGCCCGGGATTTAAATAGCCCAGGCTTTATTTGCATGTTCCCGTCCGGTCGCCATTTTGAAATTCCACTAGCCGCGCAGCTATAGAATGAGATGTAACAGTTAATTCGAACTAAGGACTTAGTTCGAGTTACCGTTTCATTGCCACATGTAGCTGGCAGGAAGGGACCTCGAGAGGTCGAGTCCAGTCCCCTGCCCTCATGGCAGGACCCAGTACTGTCTAGACGAGTGTTTCTTAAACTTTTTAAGACCGAGGAACACCAAACAATTTTTTTTTAATGAGGATTTTTTGTTGACTCCTGAGGTCTCTTCCAGCCCTAGGATTCTATAAATGTGCTTGGTACCTGTGCCTGGACCTTTATGCTTGATCTGGCTTATACTATTTCTCTTTCCTGCCTGCGGTTCCACTGAGCCAAAGTCTTGCTTCCTAGATTTCAGGCCTGTTGCTGTTTTTATGTTACCGGCCTTTATTCGGGCCTGCTGATTTTATGTTACCAACCCGCAACTTACTACAGAGGCAACTGAGTCCCAAAAAGGAGGAGCAGCTTGTTCAAAAACACAGCAAGCCAGTGGCAGCGCTAGGAATAGGACCCGTATGTCCCAACTCCCTGTCCCCTGCTGTACTAACCAGACCAAAATACTTTGACCACCAGGGTCTGAAGCCCCACAGACAGGGGCCACGGATGGGGAGGGGGAGAGGCAAAGGGGGCAGTTGTCTCGGGAGCTGATGATTTAAAAGGGTCCAGGCCTCTGGGTCACTGTATCGACTATTATGGCAGCCGCCACTGCCAGAGACCCGGGCAAATGAAATCAATCCTAGAGCTCTGTCTGGTGCAGGGTGGGTGGCGCTAAGGCCTGATTGGCCCTCGCCTTGCCCCTCCTACCTTTAGCTTTGCCCCTTTGAGCGGGTCTAGAGCCGACCCCCTCCCATACATTACCCAGGGCCCGACAACGTCTGTCACCAGCCCCGTTGACATGAATGTGCCCCAAATCCCTCAGACCCAGTACAGTCCCCCCCTCCTCCCCCCGGATCCTTAATTCTTCTCTTGTCATCTGATTGCTTCAAGCATTGTTACAGGCTGGGGACCGACTGGCTAAGCAGCAGTTCAGCAGAAAAGGACCTGGGGATTACAGTGGATGAGAAGCCGGAGATGAGTCAACAGGGTGGCCTTGTAGCCAAGAAGGCTAATGGCATATTAGGGTGCATTAGGAGGAGCATTGCCTGCAGATCCAGAGAAGTGATTATTCCCCTTTATTCGGTTCTGGTGAGGCCAATCTGGAGTATTGTGTCCAGTTCTGGGCCCCCAACTACAGGAAGGATGGGGACGCATTGGAGGGGGTCCAGGGGAGCTTGACCAAAATGATTCGGGGTCTGGAGCACATGACCTATGAGGAGAAACTGGGGGATTTGGGTTTGTTTAGCCTGCAGAAGCAAAGAGTGAGGGGGGATTTGATAGCAGCCTTCAACTTCCTGAAGGGAGGTTCCAAAGAGGATGGAGAGAGGCTGTTCTCAGTAGTGAGGGATGGCAGAACACGGAGCAGTGGTCTCAGGTTACAGCGGGGGAGGTCTAGGTTGGATATTAAGAAAAACTATTTCCCTAGGAGGGTGGTGAAGCACTGGGCTGGGTTCCCTAGGGAGGTGGTGGAATCTCCGTCCCTAGAGGTTTTTAAGTCTCCGTTTGACAAAGCCCTGGCTGGGATGATTGAGTTGGGGTTGGTCCTGCCTTGGGCAGGGGGCAGGACTTGATGACTCCTGAGGTCGTTTCCAACTCTAGGATTCTATGATTCATCCGTGCGATGTCACTGGAGACGCAGGGAGGTACATTGTGGGCGAAAGCCCCGATCTTGCTTCTGGTTTTGTACAGGCGGCCGTGAAAGTAACTTTACAGTTTCTCACAGGTACTGTCCTGTTGCAGCCCAGGTCTTTGCAGTTCTTGCTGGAGCTGCGCACCAGGGCACTTTCACCTCTGTGTTCAGGATTCAGAGTTATCTCTTTTCCCAAAGATCTTCCCTGGAGCTGTTCAGAGAGAGCTTGCTCCCTCTCGCCACAGTCTCTCTTAAGGCAACCATGTTCTTCCGAGCCTCTGGCCTGACGTGGAACGGGACGGGGGACACCACAGAAGAGGCCAAATTCGCCGGGGGAAACACTCCAAGGAAATGGATGCTAAAGAGGGTCCATTTGCCAAGACTCATGTGCAGGGCCTCTTTGATTTCAGTGTTGTCACTATAGACCAGCGCGCGCCCGTTGAGATTATGGTCCCTGAGCCTCTGTTTGTACAGCGGGACGTTTTCCTCCTTCAAGCCGATTGTGTCCATCTGGAAGAGAAGTGGGAGCACCCGTTAGTGCCGTGCATCTACTGAACATGTCGCCAAACACGTTTCTAGGAAGGGTCCGCTAGAGCTCCCGAGAGGAACCTGTCTGGGCTTGCTCAGATTCTAGCAAACAAGGCGGGCCGGCTGTGGGGCCAGGTATGGTACCCGGCACACCCCACTGCCGTGTGCTTGGATTCTGTTAGGGGCACCGCTGAGCAAGTTGGCACGGCAGGGGAAATAGCATGCTCTCTGCAGGCAAAAGCTAGCAATGCAGGGACCACTGGAGGGGTGTGTTGAAATGAAGAGGGAAGGTTTCCAGACCCTGCTTGTAGGCTGGAGAGAAGCATGCAGTCAGCCTGACGGGGGTGGAGTTGGGCCTCTCGACCTAAGGCTATATCTACACTGCGGGCTTTTGCAGGCAGAGAGTATGCTAATGAAGCACTCGTTAGCAACTTCTTGTGCTTCATTAGGGGTTTGTCTAGACTACATGCCTCCGTCGACGCAGATATCCTCCTTGGTCTGGAACCCTGCAACGGGGATGAGGTAAAACACGAAGATTAGCCTCACCGAGCGCATCCGCAGTGGATGCTCAACAGTGTCTCTGCTAATATTTTTCGGTTCAAGGTACTAGGTACAAGGGGAGGGAGCAAACAAATGTCCGAAACCAGACAAGTTTATTTTAGGCTATAAATATTGGAGTGCCTGGCCTTACCCCCTTTGCATGGCCGAAGGGACAACAGAGACTTACTGACTGACTTGCTCCTCGTCCTGGAGCACTTGAGTTGGTGCACGCGTAACCGCAAATCCAGGGCACTAGATCTGTGACTACACGGCTATAAACCTGGCCAAGTGCCTCTGTCACCAGACGGTGCCTGTGGTCGGTCTTTGTGCATAACAGCGAGATCTGCAGCAGGAGCAGGCTACGTTACCTGCACTGACCACTGATAACACCAGAGCTCCAAGAACAGAAGCACTGAGCCACGCTGCTGAGGCAACCACATCACAGCTCTTAACACTAGGAGCCCGTAAGTACTCCTGTAGACCCTGCTTTCGCTGGCATTAAGCCAAACAGCGTCCACAGAGCCCCCTGGCACTCCTGCGACCTGCTGTGCGATGCAGAGGGAGAGATGGAGAAGAGAAAGGCCCACGTGTTCCTTTGCCCTGGCCCAGGCTAGCCTATGCCACTTCCCATGTTTCTGTGGGCCAGACTTGCAGGGCGGGGAAAAGAGATGTAGAGGTCATGGTGGGTAATCAGCAGAACATGAGCTCCCATTGTGGCGTTGGGGCTTAAAAAGCTATTGTAATTCTGGGATGTATAAACAGGAAACGCTTGAGCAGGAGTAAAGAGGCTGTCTCGCTTCTGTGATGGATGGGAGGCCCACTGTTCTTTTCTGAACATCCCAGTATTCAGTGACTAAAGGGTTAAACTTAGCTAGCTAGAAAGTGTTGGCAGGGAGTTCAGATCTGCATTAAAAGGGAATCTGTCTGCTGTTTTTCTTTGTGAGTTTAATCCTGGAGCTGCGGAAGGGGATGAGGGGGGGGGATGAATTGAACTGGGCAGGGACATCATGCCTAAAAAAAAGAATACCTGGGCCTAGAATTGGACTGGACCTTGGAAGTGTGGATACTTGAGTAGATAGAGAATGTTTATTTAGATGCGATCAGGTTATTTTTTTGTTTTGTTGTTTGGTTAAACTCCTCTGTGCTAAATCCATATCCCCTCCTCTCCCCACTATAACTTTAAACTGAATCCCAGGGATGCAATTGTCTGTGTTTTAATCTGTTCTTTTCTCAGTTGCGCTATAACTCCTAGCAGCCAAGTCAGCTTTACAAACGAATACCTTTTTGTTTTCTTAATATAATCACCTATTTTAAGGCTATGATCTGATTTTGTATCCTGGAAAGTAATAGGAGGTCTGTGTATACCTGCCTAAGACTAAGAGGACAGCTATCAGAAATTACAGTTTGTTTTCATTTTTCTTTTTTTCTTTCCAAGTGCTAAATAAAGGGGAATAATCACATCTCTGGATCTGCTGGCAGTGCTCCTCCTAATGCCCCCTAATATGCCATTAGCCTTCTTGGCTACAAGGGCACACTGTTGACTCATATCCAGCTTCTCATCCACTGTAACCCCCAGGTCCTTTTCTGCAGAACTACTACTTAGCTGGTTGGTCCCAGGCCTGTAACAATGCTTGGGATTCTTCTGTCCCAAGTGCAGGACTCCGCACTTGTCCTTGTTGAACCTCATCAGATTTCTTTTGGCTCTTGTGTAAAAGAGTTTGGGGTACCCTTCTGGAATACGTTCCCAAGTGACTTCTTCCTGCGTTCAAGAAGAAAAAGTTTTTTTCCACTTGGGTAGAGGCAGCAACCCTCCTAAGCTCAGGGAATCTGTGACCTTGGGGAGTTTTGAAGCAGAAGCCCATAGAGACACGGTATTTTAAGGTCTCTTTTGGGCCCACACCTTCTGCACTCCAAGTGCCAGAGTGGGGAACCGACTTAGCCTCTTTATTCGGCACTTGAACTTCTGCTGCTGGAGTTCTGTGCCCAGCTCTGGTGACCAGAATTCCAGATGGATGTTGATAAATTGGAGAGGGGTCATGTCAAGGCTGTTTCCCACTCTGGCACTCCAAGTGCAGAAGGTGGGGGCCCACAAGAGACTTTAAAATACCCTGCCACTGGAGGCTTGTGTTGGTGTTGCTGCCACCATCCAAATGCACAAACCCCTTTGAGAACCAGACAGGCGCATTTCAGAATTCCCTCCTGTGGGGTACCTTCCTTGTCCTTGACACTCCCTCCAGAGAGAGCTTGAAAACCTGTAATTTCTCCTAGTAGTATGGCTTGCTGTCTTAGGCACGTGCATACAGAACCTTCCGCCCTCTAGGATGCAGGAATCAGATCATGGTTTTAAAAATGTGACGTCTATTAACAAAACAAATACACTTGGTGAAACATTACTTAGAATCATAGAACCATAGAGCTGGAAGAGACCTCAGGAGTCATCAAGTCCAGCCCCTGCCCAAGGCAGGACCTATCCCAACTAAATCAACCCATCCAGGGCTTTGTCCAGCCGAGACTTAAAAACCTCTAGGGATGCAGATTCCACCACCTCCCTAGGGAACCCATCTCAGTGTTTCCCTACCCTCCTAGTGAAATAGTTTTTCCTAATATCCAACCTAGACCTTCCCCATTGTAACTTGAGACCATTTCTCCTTGTTCTGCCATCCGTCACTACTGTGAACAGCCTCTCTCCATCCTCTTTGGAACCTCCCTTCAGGAAGTTGAAGGCTGCTATCAAACCCCCCTCGCTCTTCTCTTCTGCAGACTAAACAAACCCAAATCCCTCAGCCTCTCCTCATAGGTCATGCGCTCCAGCCCCCTAATCATTTTGGTCGCCCTCCGCTGGACCCTCTCCAATGCGTCCACATCCTTTCTATAGTGGGGGCCCCAGAACTGGACACAATACGCCAGATGTGGCCTCACCAGAGCCGAATGAAGGGGAATAATCACTTCTCTGGATCTGCTGGCAATGCTCCTCCTAATGCACCCTAATATGCCATTAGGTTTCTTGGCTACAAGGTCACACTGTTGACTCATATCCAGCTTCTCATCCACTGTAACCCCCAGGTCCTTTTCTGCTGAACTGCTACTTAGCCAGTCGGTCCCCAGCCTGTAACAATGCTCGGGATTCTTCCATCCCAAGTGCAGGACTCTGCACTTGTCCTTGTTGAACCTCATCAGATTTCTTTTGGCCCAATCCTCTAATCTGTCTAGGTCACTCTGGACCCTATCCCTGCCCTCCAGCATATCTACTGCCCTCCAGCGTATCTACTTGTTTGCTAGGTGTTACAAAGAAACTGAAAAAAGAAAGATTAAAACACAGAAAATCGCTTCCCTGGGATTCAGTTTGAAGAGTTCCAGGGTAAAGGGGGATAGTTACATGTGCTTAGCAAAAAGAAGTCCAACAAACTAAAAAAATAAAGAAAATAACCTAGTAGCGTCTGACTAAAAATTCCCTGTTCTACTCACATCTCTCTTGTTCCAAGATTTAGTCTTTCCCTAGCCAAGAAAGTCGCTGGATTCTGCTTGCCCAGGTTCCTGGCTTAATTCACATCTTCCAGGCATGATCACACAACAGGCACATCACTGCTTCCAATTCAAAACCCCAAATTCTGTTTCCATTTTCTTTCCTGGCCTCCTGTCAACTCGCTTCCTGCTTCTCTAGCATTCCTGGAGACTTTCTAGGACCTTTTGTCTATGGTTTCAACCTTTCCAGGCAAGACAGTTAGGGTTAAGTCCCAAGACTTTCAGGCAACCGTCTGCTTTTGACACGACCTGCCTGTTTCGCTTCAGCTAACTCTTGCTTACTTTGGTTCAGGCCTCAGGCCTTACACCAGGCCCATGCTTCAGGCCCATCCTTTCTAGTACAGGATGTAGCCTGGTAACAAAGCCCTGACTGTGGTATCAGGAAACCTGGGTTCTATTCCTGCCTCTCCCACAGGTTGGAGAGGTTATTCCCTGTCTGTAAAATAAGACTAATGATACTAAGCTTCCCTTTTTAGACCTACACACAGCAACTAGGGATTTTTATTAACTACTCAAATATCGGTGAGCCTGGCTCGCTAGATGAACCATCCGGTTCCTCTTGGAATCATGTTAAATGCTTGATCCCCATGACCAAAGTCTCAGATACTGGGAGAAGTGACACGGGGGAATAAAAGCTGCTGTCTGAGGTAAACTACCTGGCAGGAATCCCCTGGAATGGGAGCCATCGCTACCAGGAGCCCAGGAATAACAAGACTCCAAAAGTCCAGCTGCCAGGCAGTTTGACCATCTCCTTCAGGCCAGTGGCCCAGAATTCCAGGACATCTTTGGGCCTGGGTTTAAAAAGAGGCAGTACCGTGTGCTCAGCCCCTTTTTATCCATCCCCTTTCCCTCCATTGGCACGCAACCCTCAAATGGCCAAAGGTTTCCCTTTCCCTCCCTCCTTGGTTAAACAAGCTGGTTAAACAGCTCGAGGTGATGGAGTGATAAGCACCCACTGACAGAGTCGCTCGGGTTGCAGGGCCAGCGTAAGTCCGCTTTTAAAACTGCCGGCCATAGCTGCAGCTACGGGAGGGGACTCTAGCAAGGGCCTGGAACAAGGAACAGGGCTCCACTCCTGCATGGGATTCGGGCTTCCCCCAGGCAGATGCTCTGTTGCTGCTTTCCTGTCTCTCCCTTCTCCAGGTGGAAGGGGACGGTTAGCCAGTGTTCCCTGCAAGCTGAGCTCTTGGGCGGCCAGCCAGGAGACATTCAAATGCTGCCCAGTTTGCTAGCCGGTAGCATGTGTTTCTAGTGGTGGTGCATGTGGTGTACTGGGTGTAGACATAGATCTTGTTGTTATAGTAACTGCGTTAGGTCACTGGGGGTCAGCCCAGCTGGTTTGGGTTTTTTCTAGCTAGCTCCGTGCTATGCAATAAAATGGACACTTGCAACTACTGAAGGTCTCTGTATTTCCACTGATTTCTTCCCATGCTGTGAAACTCCACGTGACGTAACAGTGCACATCCGTGCATGCCTTGGTGCACATAACAAAATGTATTCCGCACAGGAGTGGGGGAAAAAGTAGAGGCATTATTGCCGCTAGCTCCTTACTGAAACTCAGTGAAAGGCAGGGGAAATGAGAGATCAAGATCCTGAGACTGACAGTCCCCAGGAACAACGGGGAGAGGCTAAAGTCCCAGTTCAGCCTGACTGGCAGAGCAGGGAGCCAGGAGGGAGCCAGGGTCGGCAGAGTGGGACTGAGCTAAGGAGAGAGCAGGGGCCCGCACTGAGCTGGGGAGCAGGGCTGGCCTCGGGGAGGGAGAAGGGGAGGCCGGGGTCAGGATCGGGGGCAGTGCGACTGGCCTCAGGGAGGAAGGGGGTCAGAGGCAGCATGACTGGCCTCGGGGAGGGAGAAGGGGAGGCCGGGGTCAGGATTGGGGGCAGTGCGACTGGCCTCAGGGAGGAAGGGGGGGTCAGAGGCAGCATGACTGGCCTCGGGGAGGGAGAAGGGGGGGCCAGGGTCAGGATCTGGCCCCTCCCCCCCAGAGCTGCTTCCCATCCCCTCTTCCTTCCAGACAGTTCCTGCCCCCCCCCCCCAGCCAGTCCCTCTTCCTCCCTCCCCCCTGCCCAGGATCAAGTGTGTCCGTTTTTTTGGGGGAGGGTCTACCTGGCAACCCTACGAGTCAGACCCGGCGCAGGCACCAAGTGATGGGGACTGCCAGAACTTTGGGAACCTGAGTCTGCGGGGTGGGGGTTTGTGGCAGGTCAGGAGATGAAAGGGGAAGGCACCAAGGGTCAGGTTGTAGGAGAGAGACAAATGCCCGGGGGCCAAGTGGAGACAATGAGGAAAAGGGCAGGAGGGGAGGTGTCAGTGAGCGGGGGGGACAGGATGATGCTAGGAGAGGAGAGGGGAAGGGCTTTGGGGGATAGAGGGGAGAAGGGGAGGTGCTGGGAGAAGGCTTGAAAGAAGGGGTGGGCATGAGGAAGGCGGGGATGGAGCAAGGCACGTGTAAAGGCACAGGGGCATGAGGGGAACGGGGGCAGAGGGTGGTGAGGGAGTGGGCAAAGTGGGTAGGGGCAGTGAGGGAAGGGGGAGGCACCAAGAGGGTGCAAGGGTAAGGGAAGGTGCAGGTGCCAGGGGAGTCCGGGGGGTGAAGCAGAAGGGCAGACACCTGCAGGGGAGGGACCAGCACCAGAGGAGAGAGGCAGGACAGGTGTGTAGAGGGGGGTGTTAGGAAAGGGGATGAGGAGGGGTAGCTCACATGGTCAGAGTGGGGCTACTGGAGGAGTGGGCACAGGGGGGGAGAGAAAGGCTGCTGGAGGGGGCAGGTCTCGGGAAGGCCGAGGGCCGTGAGAAGGGCAGGAGTCAGGACAGCAGAGGTGGGTGAGGGATTGGGGGGGCAGCAGGCACCAGGGGAGCTGATGGAGGAAGGGAAGGAGACAGGGCAGCAGAGGGGAAAGGTAAGTGGTTCATAAGATATTTATGAATAACTTGGGTGCCACACTGACACATCCAAACAAGCCACAAACTCAGTACTGGTGCACAACACAAAATGTATTGTGCTCATGGGAGGAAACTCTTAGACTAGAGGGAACACTTCCCCCAGCCTCCCCACCCCCCGAGTTAATGTCTCACACGTTGGGTTAATGCAATTGCAGGATCGTTGCACGGGGGGGGTTGGTGAGGGCCAAACTAATCCCTATTGGTAAGTGGATGGTGGGAAAAGTCGTTGGGGGGGGGGGGGAGGTCACATGACACCTTTTATTTCTGGTCATGTGTCCATATTGCCCTGAAAGTCTTACCTCCAGAGGCGTGGCTAATGGGAGTCAGGGGGCGTGGCTAATGGGGGTCAAAGAGTACATTTAAAAACATTCTTTGGGTGCACACCCTAATGAAATGTGCTGCGCACGCCTATGGGCAGAGAGCAGATCCAGTCCTGGGAGCAGGGCGGCAGCCACAGAGTTATAGACGCCGCCCAGAGAGCAGATCCGCATGCTGGGAGCAGGCCTGCAGCTGTAACCCACCCACCTGATGTGGGTCACTATCCTATGGAGTGGCACTGAGACCACTTCCAGCAAGCAATTATTACAAGGGAGCTCTTCAGCCTATGCTGAGAGGCAACTGACTTATAACTCAAGCTATAGCAGCTCCTGCCCTAAGCTCCAAAAGTCCCAGTTTCTAATCCACCTGGTGGCAGTTGCACAGCCATGGAAGCAGAGGGGCCAGGGAACCCTCTGTACAGGACTCCCCCCTCCCCCCCCACACACACACCCTTGCTTCCTGGAATCAGCCACCTAGGTGAATAAAGCTGGAAACCCCCATGCCTATAGCTGTGCACCTTTGCTAAATAGCTACAGCCATTCTAAAGTGCCCAGATCTCACAACAGAAAGGAGACGTCCCAATGAGCTGCTAAGCTGTGCTGCCTGCCATGGACAAGTAGCTCCAAGAGGAGCAAGTGCTGTTGACTCTGGAGCCTAATGATGGTGGTGTCTTCCAGCCATTTTCAGATTAGTACAGCTGCCTCCCTGTGAACCAGGTGCCAGCTGGCCATAGGGTCCCATAGACCTGGCTTGTGCAGCCTAACCTGATAACCAAGCAGCCCATCCATTACTAGCCAGCCGATTACCTTGGGCATGGGAGACCATCGCACTCGTAATTCCTGGGGCCTTCACGCACTGACAGGGCTTGACTTGATCGGCCAGCTAGGGAGAAAGAAATAAACAGAAGGCAGAGGAGTCACCAAGAGATCAGAAGACCAGCACGATGCCTTATAGGCCGTTCAGCTGTGAAGAGTCACCAAGACAGGGCAGGTGATGCTAACCTGAGTTAGTCCATTAGCTGCGGCTAGGCTGGCCCACGAGAGGAGAGACAGGCAGTAAATCTGCAGCTGTCAGACCATAAGAAGGACACGGAGGTTTCGAAACCAGCTCAGAGAACAGGGCTGGGTAAGATGCAACCCACCAAACACTGTGATCTGGCCGCTTTCTGTTTAGATCCTGCTGCCCATGCCGCCGAATTCTAAGTGGGGACTCAGGCAGCAGGATCCGATTTTAAATGATTCACGGCTCATGGTTACGGCAGGGGCGGGAGCCACGAGCCCTTTAAAAAGCTGTAGCCACGCTGGACAGCTGCCAGTAGTGGCAAAGCTGTGAGCTCTTTTCTGTGCTTTTAATTGAAAGCCTCAGCCACGGAGAACTCTGAGGGTGGGCTAGTCCACAACACCGCCCCTTCTGCCTCAGGCTCCGCCCCTTCTGTGGGTGGAGCCGGCCTATGACCCCATACCAAAATCCATTAAGTGGCCCCCTTCTGAAAATTATCGCCCAGCCCTGTCACAGAATCATAGAAAAGTCTGAGTGGAAGGGACCATGATAGGTCCAGTGTTTCGCAAACTTTTTTTATAATGTACCCCCTTTAAAAAAAAATGTGTAAGTACCCCCAGTACCTACAGTTTTCAGACACACACAATTTTTTTCTACCGTTGCAACACATTTGTTTAAACAACTGCATCGTAGCCGGGCGGGCGATGGCATTTTTGGGTGTAAAAGGTACAAAAAGAATAAAGCGCTGTCAAACTGAAAACTAAAATTCAGTTTTCTCCAAATTTCAGTTGTGTTGACGTGTCCCCCAGACATCTCTTGAGTACCTTTAAGGGGACTCGTACCACTGGTCGAGAAGCACTGATCTAGTCCACCCCTGCACCGAGACAGGACCAAGCATGTTTGTCTCACCTCTTGGCTCCTAGGACACGGCTTGAACTAACGCACTTGGAAAGACATTATCGTATATACGCCCAAAGTGCTTCGTCTCAGTGTATTACCATAAAATCTAACTGACCAAACTCTGACCTTTCATTTCCCTGTCACTTGGCCAGCCACAGCCTCACACGCCTTCGGCATCGATCTCAAAGCCTTCGTCACGCTTTTACACACCTGTGCTGACACGCTTGTGAGCCAGGCACACTTGTGCGACACGTCCCAAAGCACTTGCTCCAGGGCATTACATCGCACTTGCCTGCCTTTGATGGACAGGGAAAGGGAGACCTGAAAGGCCTCTCCAAGGTCACCAGCGCGAGAGTGAGCGCAGAATTGAGGAGCAAGGGTCTAACACACAACTCTGTGCCTTAGTCACTAGGTGGCATTAGATTAGAACCCGGGAGTTCTTACGCCCAACCCCCTGCCCCCTCCACTAGGCCATGCTGCTGGCCTCCTGCCTCTCCCCCAGGGCTTGGAGACAGACGGGAGGCTGGAGCCAGCCTGCGCAGAAGGGGCTGTAACGCTTACAGCACGTTCATGACACTGCCCCTGCGCAGCCCCTCTCAGATCCACACTCGGAACCCACAAGAAACACCCCAAGAGCAGAGATGAAACCGCCACTCACCTGCCACCCAGCTTCAAGGAAGGGCAAAGCAAAAGCGGAGCTCGCGGATTCCAGCCCAGCCTGGCACCTGCTTCCTGAACTTTGGCCCCTTTCCTCCAAGATAGCAGGAGGCTGCTCTGGGCCTTTTGTGCCCACGACGGGGCAGAAAAGCAAACTCAGCTGTTGGTTCCATCTTGCGGGCAGAGCCCCGGCAGACAGTGGCAGGCGGGGGTATCGACTGACCCTCCAACCCAGGATATTCCCCCCACACCTGGATTCGCTTCCTAGTCATCCCCATCTCCCTGCACGATCCTTGTTTCTCATCCCGCCGGTCCGAGAAATTGTCAGAGCAGGTTGATCCCGACCTTGCCAAGGGCTTAGGTTACATCACAAGGCTTTGCCGCCACAGCTGGCTTGGCTTGGGTGTGTGGCAAAAGCCCCCCCCCGCCCCCCCCCCCCGCTGGCACAGCTATTCTGGCAAAGCCGCCAGGGCAAATGGCAACTCTGCCGAAAAGCATCTGCTGGCTTTAAGCTCCCTGCGAGCTGTTCTCATCGCTCAGCCATCACCACCACTGCCCTGCCTCTGTCCTGCTCCTCATCCCCGCCCCCACTCCTATCCCCTGCTCTCCTCCATCTCCTCCCCCTTCCCTTCTCCTGCCCCTCCCCATTTCCACCTGCCCTGCCCATCCCCGTCCTCTCCCTCCCCCCGTCTGTCCCCCTCTTATGTGAGGGCTTTGCTGGAAACGCCCCCCCCCCCCCAAGCCAGGGAGATCTCCCCTCCGGGAACAATTCAGCCCCCCCATCTCGCTCCCTCCACTCCACAGTATTTCCTCCATTCCCGCAGTTGAAAATTGAGCTCCCCCATCCCCTCAGGTGACAGTCGGGCTCCCCCATACGCAGCTGCCTAGGTAGGCACCTCCGCAGCCAGAGCCTGCCCCTGGCGCCCACGTCCCCTCCCCGACTGCCTGTCCCAGGCGACCACCTGAACCTGCGTCCCCCATTCCCTCAGATCACAGCTCCCTCCCTGACCCTGCACCCCCCGACACACCCTCCCCCAGGCCAGACTCCTCTCTGGCACCCGCACCCCCTCCCCCAAACCCTCTGCTCCCCCTTCACCCAGGTCACAGCTCCCTCCCTGACCCTGCACCCCCCCGACACCCCTCCCCAGGCCAGACTCCTCTCTGGCACCCGCACCCCCTCCCCCAAACCCTCTGCTCCCCCTTCACCCAGGTCACAGCTCCCTCCCTGACCCTGCACCCCCCGACACCCCTCCCCCAGGCCAGACTCCTCTCTGGCACCCGCACCCCCCTCCCCCCAAACCTTCTGCTCCCCCTTCACCCAGGTCACAGCTCCCTCCCTGACCCTGCACCCCTCTAGAGCCCCTCCCCCAGGCCAGAGTCCTCTCCTGCGCCCATACCCCCTCCTGGACCCTGCACCCCTATCCACCGCCCCAGATCATACCCCCCCCCTGCACCCAGGCTCCACCCCTAAGCTCCCTTCTGCACCCAACCACCCCGTCCCAGACCCCAAAGCCCTCGGTAGAAATGTGGCCCTTGATCAGTTGCCAAAATGGCCCCCCCATTACAAATTATTGACCAAGCCTGATCCAAATGTTTTTTGAAACATTGTTTAATGAGAATGTAAATACAATTCAATACAATTGGGAGGGTTGGGGGGGAGGGGACGCAGCTGCTGGCTCCTCAGCTCTTGCTGCTCTCACTGGGTGTCTTCCTGCTGCAAGGGAAGCAGAATCCGTCACATTCATCCCTGGGGACTCAGGGGAACTGGCCCCCCCAGCATTTCCACCCTCCTCCCCCCTGCTCTCTGGTCACCCCCCGTCATGCCCGCAGGGTGAGCTCCTGACCCCCCCCCCCCCAGAGCTCCTGACACCTCGGCCCCCTCCCGCCTCCTAGGACAGTTTCTGTGTTCAGAGCCTCCCCCACCCCCAGGGACGCTCGCAGGGGCAGGAGGGATTCTGCCAGCAGGGACGTGGGGTGGGGGCAGCCTGAGGAAAGGGGCGGGGGACTCCCTGAGGGGATGGGAAGGAGACCCTGGCCCTGCCCCACTCTCCTGATCTGCTCCGGCTGCTCACCATGTATTCCAGGAGCTGATGGGCCTGCCCATGCAGGGCGTGGGCCAGGACCAGCCCGGCCTGGCTGGGGCGCCGCAGGGGGGAGCGGGCAGCGAGCAGAGCCTTGTCCAAAAAGCAGTTCTCCTGCTCTGCTGTGAAGAGCTGCCCAAAGACCTGAAATCAAGAGCACAGGAGGTTTCAGCTGACGGCCCAGAGCCCGGCCCCAACTCCTGGGGCTAAAACAGCTTCCTCCTCCCCCAAACTCCCTTCCAGACCCTGCACCCAGACGCTCTCCTCACCCGGCACCCCAACCCCTGCCCCAGGTCACAGCTTCCTCCTGCCCCCAAGACCCTCCTACCCCCCACGAGGGCCCCAGTCAGCCCCACCCCCGAGCCCTGCCCTGCCCTGGCAGCGCGTCCTTACCTCTCCCACCCTCACGCTGTTGCTGTGAGCCAGGACCCATCTTTCTTTGTAGTAGTGTCTGCACCACAGGTCCTCTGCCTGGTGGATGTTGAGGCCTGCAAGAGACACAAC
Source organism: Pelodiscus sinensis (assembly GCF_049634645.1). Taxonomy (NCBI): domain Eukaryota; kingdom Metazoa; phylum Chordata; order Testudines; family Trionychidae; genus Pelodiscus; species Pelodiscus sinensis. Next base: position 12,085,423 of record NC_134743.1, read on the forward strand.
AGGGTCATTCTGCTGGCAGGTCTGAGCCCTTCCCCTCCCACGGGTCCCTGCAGGCATCCCTGGGCAAATGGAGGGGCACAGGGGGCAGAAGGAGGGGAACACAGAGGGACGCATCCCCCCTTGGGCCAGTCTGGGGGAAAAGGGCTGGGTCCCCTCCCCCCGCCGCCGGCACCCTCAGGGTGTCCCTGGGGCCCAGGTCCCGGCTGGGTTCCTTACCCCTGTGGTGCAGGAGGAGTTGATACAGGCTGTGCACCCCCTCCCGGGCCAGCCGGCTGACGTCTTCGGATGGGTCCGAAATAAAAAGGCCCAGCTGGGCCACGTGGTGACCCATCCTCGGCCAGTCGGCGGAGTTCTGAGGGGAGAGAAGAGGGGGGGTCCCTCAGCATCCTGGGGCTGCACGTCCCATGCAAACGGCCGCCGAGGCGGGTCTGAGCTCGGGGGACGGACAGAGACACCTCCCGGGGCGGGGGCGGGGCCGGCCTTGCGAGGAGACAACCCTGAGCAATGGCCCCGACTGAAGGGTCACTCCGGGGGTGGAACAAGGGGATCCACTGACGGCCACTCCCCAGTCCCCAGGCCCAGTCCCTCAAGAGCCCCCCTGAAGGGCCCAGGGTCGCCCCTCCCCGGGGAAAGGAGAACGCGGCCCATTCCCGGCCCATTCCCGGCCCTGCCTCTGCCTCCCGGGGACGCTCCCAGCCCCGCGCCCTGCAGCCCCAGACCCCCCGGCTCCGAGGTCACTTACGTCAAACCCCGGGAGGGTGGTGGCGACTCCCAGCAGGGCCGTGGTGCTGCCAAGGGCCCTGGCTCGCTCCTGGGGCAGGCGGGACTCCAGCCACGGGCTCAGGTGCTGGGGGGGAAAGAGGCAGGTCAGGACCCGTAGGGAGGTGCCGGTTCTGGGCAGAGCCTGGGGCTCCTCTCGGACTGTGCCCCCCCCAGCCACTGACACTGCTCCTCTCTCGGCCCCCCACCGAGGAAGCAGGGACAATGGCCCCGTCCCCCCCACGGGGCTCACCTCCATTATGAGCTGCAGCCGGGCGGTGTCTGGGGACTCGGCGAGGAGGCTCGCCAGTAGGGCCTGGAGGTCGTAGGGAAGGGCCCGGATGAACTGCTGCAAGACAAGGGGGAGCCCTGGGTCAGAGGGGGGTTGGGGTTGGGGAATCCAGGCCACCCGCTGGCTCCGGGGTGCAGCCTAGAGCAGGGTCTGAGCCGCCTCGCAGAGCAGGGAGGAGCCCAGGCTGGGCATGGAAGGGACGGGCCCCCCGGGAGAGCAACGGGAACCCTGGAGGGAAGGATCCAAACCTGCAGCTTCTTCCCTCCCTCTGCCCCCCCCCTCCTCTCTGGAGCTCCAGCCCAGCCCGGGAGCAGGGCCCGGAGGGACGTACCTGAGTGTGGATGGGCTCCTGCTGCCAGTCCCCAGACACAGTCTGTCCCACGGCCGCCGTCAGCAGGGGGCTCAGGAGCTGGGCCCGCAGGGGAGGCTGCAAGGTGCTGGCAGGAGAGAGGGGCAGAGGCTGTTAATTCAACAGCAGGAGACAGAGACTTTCCCACTCCCTGGCCAGGGGATCTGCTCTGGGGGGAGTCGGCGGGGGCGGGGGGGTCGGTACCTGAGGCTGCAGGCGGCGTTGAGGCAGTCGGCCAAGACCAGCGGGGGGGGCGAGTCCTCCATGATCTCCTGGGAGACCCAAGGAGACAAAGGGGCGTGTGAGGCTGGGCCCCCAAGAGACGCTCACACGGCCAGCGCCCCCACCCAGCAGGATCCAACCCCACTGCCTCCTGCTGCCCTGTAGCCCCCCTGCCCGGCACAGGGCCCCTCCCAGCACCCCCCTCCCAAACCGGGACCAGCTCAATCCTTGTCCCCAGGCCGTCTCCTGCCCCTCCCTGCCCTGGTGACCAGCCTCTGAACCTCCTCATCCCTGCTCCCCAGGCGCATCCCCAGCAGCCCGCTCGGCTCCCTTCCAGCCCCCCATGGCCCGGGGAGACCCCTCCCTGTCCCGAATCCCCCTTCCTGTCCGGCACCCCAGACCTGCCCCATTTCTGTGTCCCTCCCTCCTCCAGCATCCCCACCCACCCTCCCCATGTCCACCTCCAGCCCTCCTGGCTCCACCCATCCCGTTTCCAGCACCCCCACCCGCCGCCATGGCCCAGGCAGACCCCTGTCCACCCCACGTATCCCCTCCCCTCCTCCCGGCCGCCGCGACTCGCTTACAACGATCCTGGCCATCATGGTGTCCTTGCAGCAGTGCGGCGCCAGGGTGTCCTCGCCCCTTTGGAGGGCGGCGAGGCAGGCGAGGGGGATGGCCAGAAGGAACCGCTGCAGGGCGGCTGGGCTCTGCATCCCAGAGAGAGTCTGTGAGCCTGGGGCCTGCCTGCCCCCCACGGACAGCTGCAGGGCTCAGGTCTCCCAGGAGTGGAGGTGGGAGCTGCCGGTTGTCCAAGCACCCACACTCCCCCCCAACTGCTGCCTCAGGCTTGTGGGGGCCCAGCTGGTGCATGACAAGAGCCCCCAGCTTGGGGGGGCCCAGGTCATGCAGGAGAAGGGGCCCCAGGGGGATCCCCAGGGACAAGCCCCTCCCGGAGGGGGGGACGTGCTGGGAAGGGGCCGGACAATCTCGGGTCCCCCCTGTGTGGAGAAGGTTCCTACCGTGTCCCGGGTGTGGAGCTGCTCTTCGATGTCGTAGATGGCCCCTTCCTCCACCCGGGAGTCCACCCGCTCCTGGCAGAGCTCCGCCGAGGCGCAGGGGGGCTCTGTGCGGGAGGGAAGGGACCAGGGTGACTCCAGCGGCCAGCAGGGGTCACGCGCCCCCATGTCAGGGACCCAGGGCAGGTTGGGCCCCACACACCCCTCGCAGGGACCCATCCCCCTGCCACCCTCACATCTGCCAACGCCCTCAGCAGAGCCCCCACCAGGAAGAAGAGAGCCAAGCAGCCCCCGCCCCCATCCATTGCCCTGGCTGCGGGGCAGACACTGGGGCTGCCCCTCCCCGCCCCCCCCCCCGGGTACTGGGTGAGCCCCTGGGCCCAGCGTGTTCACGGCCCCTCACCTGGGTCTGAGCGGCTGCAGGAGGTGGCCCGGCTGCAGCTGGAGGCCCAGGCGCTGCTGCTGACAGACCTGGACCCACAGCTGCAGGGGCTGGTGCGGGGAGCGACGGGCTGGGGGCTCCCGGAGACTGGCAGGTCCCCGGGGGCCGGGCAGGGCGATGCCCCCTGGTGGTAATGGGGGCTGGGCTCCCGGGGCAGGTGTTTCTCTCCACAGAGGAGGCCCCGGAGCCACCCTACCCGGCTCCCCCGCTGGGCTGGGTCCCGCCTGCCCAGCCGCCTCTGGAGCCAGGTCCGGGGGGGCCTGGCCGGTGGGCGAGTCGCCCCGAGCTGGTGGGATCCAGCTTCCCCGCCCGCGGGGACGGAGAAGCTGCTCCCCACCGGCCCTGGGGCCATCTTCAGGGCTTTCTTGAACCACAGCCGAAAACGTTTGGCCATGCTGCAAATGAGGGGAGCAAAGGGGAGCTTGGGGAGCAGCCTGATGAACGAAATCCAGGGGTTCCAGCTCCCCAGAGCGACTGCCCCCAGCCCCCAAATGGCCCCTTGCTTATCGGTTCGGTCTTGCACAGGCACTGCAAGGACCTGAGGGTATGTCTACACTACCCCGCTAGTTCGAACTAGGAGGGTAATGTAGGCATACCGCACTTGCAAATGAAGCCCGGGATTTGAATTTCCCGGGCTTCATTTGCATAAGCGGGGAGCCGCCATTTTTAAAACCCCGCTCGTTCGAACCCCGTGCAGCGCGGCTACACGGGGCACGAACTAGGTAGTTCGAACTAGGCTTCCTAGTTCAAACTACCGTTACTCCTCATTCCACGAGTCTCCTGCCCATCAACAGCCCCTTCTTGGCCAATCAGGGGAGAATCTAAGGTGTGGGGGGTGGAGCGTTCTCCCCAAAGACACCGGCATAGACTTGTTCCAGCCCCACCTCCCCAGTCCCCACAATGGGGGCTGCATCCCCCACCCCACGGCTCCTGCAAACCACCCCCCGTCCTTCAGCTAGTCTGTTGGGTCCCAAGCTGGGGGAGGCAGCAAGGGAAGGTCACAGAGGAGGCAAGAACAGAGCAGAAATGTGGGGGGATGGAGGAAAAGGGAAACCAACCAGGAGAAAGCCCCAGTGGCGCTAAGGACGCAGCCCAGGTGAGGAATCACCTTCTGGCCCTTGACCGAGGGCTGGGCCTGCCTGGAACCCAGCCGGCCCCGGGCGGGATCCAACCCCTGGGGGCTCTTACCTTCGTCACAAAGGTGTCGGGATGTGGAACTCACAGAACGCGAACGAACCGTGAGGAGGAGACGCACCAGAGCTAAAGCAACCGGGGGTCTCCAAAGTCCCCTGGGCCCGCCCCCCGCTTTTATCAGCCTGAGATGTGGGTCCCTCTGTGAGGTCACCACCTCCCCACCTGCCCTTTGCCTTATATGCTGAGGGCTGCCCAAAGCCCCTGTGAGGTCACCGCCCCCCCCCCCCCCACCCTGCCAGGCAAATGTCCTGCCTCTGGCCACCTCCCTGGGAAGTTTGAGCCATTACTAGGGGTCCCTCCCCCTCCCTCATAGGCTGCTCCCTGCCCTACACTGCAGGCTTCTTGCACGAGAGCTGTTTCACGCCGGAGTTCTTGCGCAAAAGGTCTCGTGCAAGAGTGCCTCCACCCTGCCATAGGCTTTTGCACAAGAGCGTCCATGGCAGTGTGAACGCTCTCTTGTGCAAGAAAGCTCTGATGGTCATTTTAGCCATAAAAGTGTCTTGCTCAAGAAGCCCCTGGTGCCCGTCCACGCTGCCTTCTTGCACAACAGCTCTTGCACAAAGGGGGCTTAGTCATCGTCGGGAGAGGAATAACTCCTGTGCAAGGAGCCCTGTTCTCTGATGCTTTACTGCAAATTTACTTCTGCAAGAACACACGTAGAGTGTAGACGCGCCACAAGTTTTTTCGCAAGAACACGCAAAAACAAGCCATGTGGATGTTTTCTTTTTAGGCAAAAGCCCCTTTTTGCACAAGATCGGTCGGCCTTTTTGCAGGCATAGGGATCTTGTGGGAAAAGGGGGTTTTTTGCACAAAAAGTAAACATCCACACGGCTTGGTTTTGCGCACAAACCCCGAGCACAAAAACGGATCGGCAGAAAATATGCAAATGACATTGCGTGTCATAGAGTCCCTCGTTAGCATATTTGTTGCCAAAAAAACTCGTTGCGTAGACGTAGCCTAGGAGAGAAGCGATCTCAGACACAAAGCCCTTCAGTAAGAGGGCATAGCCCTGGGGCGTGGTAGGAGACGTACGGCAGACATGGGAGGTCACTCTCCTAGCTATTTGGCACGGAGGAGGCCTCAGCTGGAGCACTGTGTCCAGATCTCAGGGCCATGCTTTAGGAGAGAGAGTCCAGAGGGGAACTATGAAAAGGGATTAGGGACGTTAGATATTCACTGAGTAGTCAATTAACCTCATGATTTCTTATCGGTTACTTGACTTTTCGATAGTCCCCAGGGGCCAGCTGTCTCAGTCCTGGCTCGCGCTGGGTGCGGGACCTACCCCCTCTGCGGCTCTGCATTTACAGTGTGTTAGGAGCCAGGCAGGCAGGCAGCCTCGCTCAGTTCCAGTTTGCACCAGGTCCAGAAGCTGAGACCCAGCCCCCAGGCAAGGGCTGCTGCCAGCTTGTGCTGCTGCCTCTGATACAGAGGCAGCAGTACGGAGTGCCAGGAGGGAACTGGTCTAAAAAGCACCTCCCCTTGCGACCTGGCTGCCTGTCACCCCACGCTGCTGCCTCCGTTTTTGGCGAGAGAGAGCCGCCTGTCTTGAGACACCGGTGGGGAGTCGGATTTTCAAAAGGCAGGTCTCTGTCCTTTGTGAGCCTTCCAAAGCGCTTCGGTGGGGGGAGGGGGCAGGAAGGCGGACGACACTCAGGAATTGTAGCACCCAAATCCACGGAGTGTTTCGCCAGCACCTCCTGCAACAGAGCCCAATCCCTGACAGGCTTTTAGGCAAGATAGATCATTTGAAAAAATGACAGACACAGGGTTTTCCGTCACCGCTCTCCCTTTCTTTTATTTCCCTGGGCTAACTGGCTTGTTCCTCTTTGGCTAAGGATGGAAGGGTATGTCTACACTACAATGTTAGTTCGAACTAACGGACGTTAGTTCGAACTAACATTCATAGCCGCTACACTAGCGCTCCGCTAGTTCGAATTTGAATCGAACTAGCGGAGCGCTTAGTTCGAACTAGGAAAACCTCATTTTACGAGGCTTAAGCCTAGTTCGAACTTACTAGTTCGAATTAAGGGCTGTGTAGCCCCTTAATTCGAACGAGTGGGAGGCTAGCCCTCCCCAGGTTTCCCTGGTGGCCACTCTGGCCAACACCAGGGAAACTCTATGCCCCCCTCCCGGCCCCGGACCTCTTAAAGGGGCACGGGCTGGCTACGGTGCCCGTGCCAGGTGCAAGCCTGCTAGCACCCAGCCAGCAGACCCTGCACCTGGCACGGCACAGAGCCACCCACCCGATGTCCCCCAGCCCACCCCCTCTTCCCGGGACCAGGCTGGCGGCTCCCGGAAGCTTGCCCGGGACCGCAAGAGGCGGGTACATTCCTGGGCTAGTGCGGACATCGTGGACCTCGTCCACGATCTCCGCACTAGGCACAGGAAAGTGGCTGTCTAGGGCAGGAGAGCTGCCAGCCTGGCCACCCAGGAGCAGGTTTGCATGAAAATCAAGGGGGTCCACTGAGACCCCCGACCCTGAGCCCTGAGCTTACAATGGCCGTCCTGGGTCAGACCAAAGGTCCATCTAGCCCAGTAGCCTGTCTGCCGACAGCGGCCAACCTTAGGGAACGTGGAGGGGATGGACCAAAGACAGTGACCAAGCCATTTGTCTCGTGCCATCCCTCTCCAGCCTTGCACAAACTTTGGGCAGGGACACCACTCCTACCCCCTGGCTAAGACTACTCCATGGACCCAACCTCCATGACTTGATCTCACTTCCCTTTAAACTCTGTTCTAGTTGTAGCCTTCACAGCCTCCTGCAGCAAGCAGTTCCACCGGTTAACTATTTGCTTTGTCAAGAACAACAACTTTCTCTTACTAGTTTCAAGCCTGCTACCCAGTCCTTTCCTTTGGTGTCCTCTAGTCCTTCTTTATGGGAACTCATGAAGAACTTTTCTGAATGCACCCTCTCCACCCAACCCCTGCTTTTAGAGACCTCTAGCCTGTCCCCCCTCCATCTCCTCTTTTCTAAGCTGAACAGTCCCAGTCTCTGTAGCCTCTCTTCATCTGGGACCTGTTCCCAACCCCTGATCATGTTAGTTGCCCTCCCCTCTCCCAGCCTTAATCTTCCCCTCTCCCACCTCCTTTTCCCAGTCTCCCCCAGTTTTGTTCAATAAAGACAGAGTCAATGTTGGAAGAAACGTTATCTTTATTTTGTACATCAATAAGAAGGGGGGCTAGGGAAGGGTAAGTGGAAGGAGGTGAGGGAGGAATGGGGTACAAGCCCCCGATGGGGAGGACTGGGCTGGCTCTGCAGGCTTCTGGGGGTGGAAGCTCTCCTGCAGCCCCCCGATTGCCCCCTCTCCCCAGATGGCAGCCTGCGGCAAGTGCAGCCGGGCTGATGGCCGAGTGGTGTGATATGCCCAGTGTGGGTACTCCGGGCACTCCAAGCCAGGACTGGTTTTCAAGCGGGGCACCCCTTAGAACTGTCTGTCCGGGGTGGGGGTCGGGACCCTTTAAGCGCAGCCCTCGGCTAGCCTGAGACTGCATCTCCACGCTCTAAGTCCTCCTCTGATGCCCTGCTGGCACTGCTTCCGGCCATCCTTAAGCCCTGTTCAGAGTCCACTCAATGTGGACTTGCTAGTTCGAATTAGCAAAACTAGTTTTTAGTTCTAGACGCGTTAGTTCGAATTAGCTTAGTTCGAACTAGCGCTGTAGTGTAGACATACCCGAAGAGAGGAGCCAGCAGGGGTAGAATGAATTGTGTACCAGGTCCTGGAAACAAGAGCATCTCCTCCAGATCACCCATCCACACCTGAACTGTTTAAAAGCTTGGCTGCCAATAAAGACACCTTAGCTCAGCAAATGCCAAGCCAGGCACCTGTGTTTGGACACGAGGGGTGCACAGGGATGTGAGAACCAGGAAGGCTGATCTGTGAATTCACCCCCAACCGTCCCAGTACAAGACAGACGCTTGCGCCAACCAGCAGGGGTCACTGCTCCTCGGGTTTGGCTTGGACAAAGGTGCCCATCTGTTTGGTGTTCGCGTCTCGGAGCTGCGCCAGCTGCCTCTGGCCACGGCGGAGCAGATACTCGATGTGCATCACGTCGGCCCGGGGGATGTTGGCGTTCTTCCGGAACTCGGCCTGGATGCGAGGCAGGAATCCCGGCTTCTCCCGGCCGGTGCGCAGGAACTGCCTGTATAGGCTCAGGACGTGCTTCTGCAGCTTGCTATGCCGGGCCATGGTGCGCCTGGGGAGCCCTCCCAGGCCATGGGGGGGCCAGCGCCACGAGGCAGGGGCTGGAAGTGAACAGAGGCGGAGATGTTAGAGCAGCATCTCATTCCCAGACGCGCCTGTGCAGGCATTTCCATGCACTTTTCACCCCCACCTGCTAGGGTTACCAGATGGTTTAAAAAAAATACCGAACAGCAGGGGCCGGGGGGGGGGGGAGGGGGCGGGACTGGCTGGAAGAGAGGGGGTGGGGGGGAACCGGCCGCCGGGAAGCAGGGCTGGCTGGGAGGGGGCTGGAGGGAGCGGGGCTGGCCGGGGGGCAACCAGCCGTCGGGAAGCGGGTCTAGTTGGGTTGAGGACCAAGAGGTGGGGGAACCGGCCGGCAGCGCTGCAGAGATGTACCAGAGCCTGGGTCGGATTCATCTTTGGTGGGCCCTGGCTCCTAGACCATAGACACACTCCCCCCCCCACTCCCCCGGAGGCCCTAGGGAAAATGGCACCCCGGCCCTGTGGACATGGTGCCCTCTCTGTTTCCCTTGGCCCCGTAGGCACTAAGCTCCACTCCTGCCGCCCAACTCCTACAAGGCCCGACGGATTTCTCTGTGGCCCCCGACCCAAAAAAGGATCCCCCCAGCCCTGCGTTAGGGGATACGAGGGAGTCTGGCTGGGACGTAAGTGCAAATAACTCTGCTCTTAGCAGCTCTGAACCGATGGGCTCTGCCCTGTGCCCCAACCAAGAACCCTAACATAAGAACGGCAGTACTGGGTAGCCTGTCTGCTGACAGTGGCCAGCACCAGGTGCCCCAAAGAGGGTTGACCAAAGACAATGATCAAGCGATTTGTCTCCTGCCATCCTTCTCCAGCCTTCCACAAACAGAGGCCAGGGACACTATTTCTATCTCCTGCCTAATGGCCTTTTATGGACCTAACCTCCGTGAAATTATCTAGCTTCTCTTTAAATCCTGTTATAGTTCTAGCCTTCACAGTCTCCTCTGGCAAGGAGTTCCACAGGTTGACTACACGCTGTGTGAAGAAGAACTTTCTTTTATTAGTTTTAAACCTGCTACCCATTAACTTCATTTGGTGTCCTCTAGTTCTTCTATTATGGGAACTAATAAATCACTTTTCTTGATTCACCCTCTCCACACCACTCATGTTTTTATAGACCTCTATCATATCCCCCCTCAATCTCCTCTTTTCTAAACTGAAAAGTCCCATCGCTTTAACCTCTCTTCATATGGGACCCGTTCCAAACCCCTAATCATGTTAGTTGCCCTTTTCTGAACCCTTTCCAAGGCCAAAATATCTGTTTTGAGGTGAGGAGACCACAGCTGTACACAGTATTCAAGATGTGGGCGTACCATAGTTTTATACAGGGGCACCCTGAGTTACCAAACCACATGACACTGCCCATTAAAAACCCACCAGGACTTACCCAGCGTTTATATGCGGAGGTCCCGCACCAGCAGCGATCTGCACTGCACAGGAAACCATCCGCCCAGCACGCGCGGGAAATCACAGGAACCCAGCCTGGACGGTCCGATGCCCCAGCCCTGACAGAAGAAAATCAAGGTGTGCTTGAAGTGCCACGCCCACCATCCCTTGGTCCTCTGGGGCATTCGGCACATCCTGCTGGGTGAAAGGGCCGGTCACAGCTCCAGGGTCTGTCACACTTCAGGGCCTTTGCCAGCTCCTATTCACCGGGGTCAGGCAGATAATCGCCCCGAGCTTTCCCAGCACTTTTCAGCATCAGCTGTCAAAGGGGGGCAGCGTGACCCCCATGGGAGCAGGGGAATGTCAAAGAAGGAATGGGGCGGGGCAGGAGAGGCAGCCAATGGCTTCTCCTAATGCAGTGGTCCCCAACCATTTGAGGTTGCCGGGCGCCAAGGGGCGTGGCCGTTTGCCCGCATGGCGCCCTGGAGCGGAGCCCCCCATTGCGCACCCGGGGGCGGGGCCCCCCCATAGACACATTCCCAGGGCCGCCCCCCCCCCCACAAGTACCGCATGCCCAGGGCCGGGCCTCCCACCAAGCGCCGCGCGCCCGGGACCGGCGCTCTCCCCCCAAGCACCGCGTGCCCGGGGGCCGGCGCACCCTGCAAGCGCCACGCGCCCGGGGCCGGCACTAGCGCTAGCACTCTCCCCCCCCCAAGCACCGCGCGCCCGGGGCCGGCGCTCTCCAAGCGCTGTGCGCCCAGGGCTGGCGCACCCTGCAAGCGCCACGCGCCCGGGGCCGGCACTAGCGCTGGCACTCTCCCCCCCCCAAGCACCGCGCGCCCGGGGCCGGCGCTCTCCAAGCGCTGTGCGCCCAGGGCTGGCGCACCCTGCAAGTGCCGCACGCCCGGAGCCTGCGCTCCCCCCATGCGCCACGTGGCCATAGCGCGGGCAGCCAATCTGCGGCGCCCCCGGGGCCGGCGCTCACCGTGCACCATGCGCCCGGGGCCAGCTCCGGCACCGCACATGCGCCACGTGCCCGGGGCCAGGCCAGCCCTGAGCACTTGGCGGGCGCATACAAATGCGGGCACCGTGTTGGGGACCACTGTCCTAATGTTAGAAGTGGGGACACCAAGTTCGGAAGTGAATGGTTAACCAGTAAGCCGGTTATGGTTAACCAGAGGGGGCTGGAGCAGCCCTCCACCAGCCATAGGCAGAGGGCACTCTGGCACGCCACGGGTAGGGTTGCTCAGCAGTCACAGCAGTGTGCCAAGGGGGTAGGTGTGTGGGCTGCTCCAAGCCCATCTTTAACACGTCCTACGTGTCCCATTTAATCGGTTAACTGGTTCAACATATTGTTTAACTGGTTAGCTAATTAAATGAGATTTTACATCCCTGGCACCAAGGTGGCTAAAAGTAGGGTTGAATTGGGACTAGAAATTCCAGGATTTTGACTTTTTTTTCCTGATCACACACAGTTCTGCAAATAAATTCACGTTTTGTTTAGATTTTGACTTTTTTTAAATGTAGTACGGTGGATTACGGAAGATAAACTTTAAAGAGACCAAACAAAGAGTCATTTCAGGAATGGAAAACTACATTTTAATGTTCTGAAATGGTGGAGTTTTCCCCTTCCAAACAAAAGGTCACTAAAATCAGCATTTTCCAATGGAAAAACATCCCCTCAGAAAACTTCCTTCCAGCTCTAGTTAAAACGGACGTATTTTGAAGTGTATAATCAACCTCTGGAACTCACTGCAAAAGGATATTAATGATGGTGAAGGAAAGGGGAGGGAATCATAGAATCATAGAGCTGGAAGAGACCTCAGAAGGTCATCAAATCCAGCCCCCTGCTCTAGGCAGGACCAATCCCAACTAAATCAACCCGGCCAGGGCTTTGTCAAGCTGAGACTTAAACACCCGCTGTGTACAGCCTGTCTGATCCCTTCTGGGGAAGCATGGGTGGGAAGAAAGAATTAGACAGGGTTAGACAAACCCGTAGGTCTTGGTTGACTTCGTCCTGCTTCAGGGCAGGGCGCTAAACTTGGGGACTACTCTAGTCAGACCAACATTTCAATCAATCTTGTCAAGAAACAGGCAAAAAAAAAAACCCCAACCCAAACCAGGGAGAAACACGTTCCTTGGTTTGTAAACACAGACACAGAGAACAGCTCCTTCCGTTAGGGGGGGTGGGAATAAAGAAAATAATCCCTCGCCCCCTCCCCTTCCTATTTGGTCCTAAAGGATGAAGATTTGTGCAGGCTGCGGGGGCAGGACTGATACTCAGGGAATGGGGAGCATGGGGGAGAAGGGGGCAGCTTGCTTACAATCCAGGGGCAACCCCGTGTCTCGGGGCTGGCCCAGCAGAGGCGGGATTTCTGCAGCGCAGGGGGACACGAGGTGAAACAAGCAGCGACTCGGCCGATTGGGGCTTGTTATTGTAGGGTCGCATTGAAGCAGACACTGGCACCAGCGTCGCCTCCAAGAGCGAGGGGAGTGCGCGGCCTGGTAACCCCGGACGGACCCGGACCTGGACCCCCCTGCGCTGGGGGGCCAGGAGTCACCGCCCCCCGCCCCTCACCTCCGCCTCCTGCCTGCTCGCAGCTCCCGGGCCCGCGGCAGCAGCTGTGCCAGCCGGCTCCGAATGTTGAAACACCAGCAACATTAGCCCTCGCTTCCCATTGGCTGGAGGGCCCCAGGGGCGGGCGCAGGAAAGGGGAAGCTCCGCCCTTCGAGGGCCACGTGGGCCGGCAGTGGAAGTTGCAAGTCAGCTGGAGGAGAGAGGGGCCCGGCCCGGCCTGCGCACGTGGCTTTCACCGCAGCGCTCACCTGCCCTCACGCCCCACGCTCCTGCTTTTCCCTCCCTGCGTTGTTCGACCCAACCCTCACCCAGGCATCCACCCAGTTCACCCCGATTCTCACCCCTTTTTAAACTTGTTCCTAAGAAACCCCGATCGGTTCCTGGGAAATTCCCAACAACTCTTATCAGTGGTGCCTGTTACATACCAGCTGGGTTTTCCCTTTGATATTTACATACCCCCTGCCTCCTTTTTTCGCCCCTCCCATTTTTTCCTCCCCTGTTCATTTTGGTTCTGGACATACAACACTCCAGTCATCTGAAGAAGTGGGCTATGCCCAGGAAAGCTCATGATCCCATTGACACGGTTTGTTAATCTTTAAGGTGACTATATGTTGTGTTTTAAGTTTTTCCTGTTACAGACTCACTCAGCTACCCCTCTGAAACTCGTGGGCTCTGTCTACACTGCAGGCTTCTTGCACAAGAACTGTTTTGCAGAAGAGTTCTTGTGCAAAAGGTCTTCCATACGAGCGCGTCCACACTGCCATGTGCTTTTGCAGAAGAGATGTGCTTTTGCACAAGAGCATCCATGGCAGTGTCGACACTCTCTTGCACAAGAAAGCTCTGATGGCCATTTTAGCCGTAGGGGTTTTTTGCGCAAGAAATTCATGTTGCCTGTCTACACTGCCGCCTTCTGGAAGAGCTCTTGTGCAAGAGGGCTTATTCCTCGTGGGGAGAGGAATAACTCTTCCGGAAGAAGCCCTGTTTGCTGATGCTGTACTGTAATACTTGTGCAAAAACACGCACGCAGTGTAGACACTCTGCAAGTTTTTGCGCAAGAACAGCTGTTCTTGTGCAAAAAGCCTGCAGTGTAGACATAGCCTTAGAGGGGCAACCCCAACAGTCATTACTAACAAGGAGTCCTGTGGCACCTTGAAGATTTATTTGGGCATCAGCTGTTGCGGAGGAAAAGCAGGTCCAAGTGTTTTTTACCCCTGGAAGCGGATGCCCAAATACACGTGTTAGTCTTTAAGGTGCCCCAGGGTGCCTCTGTTTAAACAAGTGGAAGAGAAGGGCCTGTGTGCACCTCATAGGATGCCAGGCTAGACTGAAGATCACAATGGCCCTCTCTGGCCTGGAAGTTAATGAATGGTTGCATCTGGCCAGGCTGCCTCTCTTTATGCTTGCATTAACTAACTGGGTTATTTGCAGGTGTTGTACTCAGTCCAGCTGTGTCGGAGCGCCTGCTGCTGGAGGAGAACGCAAAAGTTCTGTTACCTGGTTTGTAAGTCTGGAGCCTTCTCTACTGCATGAGGTACAAGCCACCTGGCTCTTCGCTAAAGTTGCAGAGCCGAGTCACTATCGCTGGATGTGGTCTCCGTGCCCAGAGTCCCCAGAGACCACAAACCAGATAAGATTCGAAATCGCCCAAGCAGATTTTTTGCGTAACAACATGCAATAATAGTTGCCAGCGAACAGACTCAGCGCTGCGCCGCTACACTTTATGGAAGCCGTGGCAATGTCCTAACACCCACTGAGCACCATCCAGTGCCCCCACACAGTCAGCTGGTGAACACCATTTGAGGTGAACTTTTATACATTCCTGATGTATCAGGTTGCTACCCCCTGTTACCTGGTTACCGTCCCTTACCTTGCAGAAGGGGGCTTACTTCCTAGTCTTCATACTGTCAACTTACTATCTGTTATGCTGTCAACTTTGACCTGGTCCTGAACATAGGTCGGTATGTACTTTATTTGTGGGAGGTAAATGGTACCAAGATGTTCCTTAGGACAATCCACAGAACTACAGACCGGTCAGCCTCACCTCACTCCCCGGAAAAATCAGGGAGGGGATCCTCAAGGAATCCATTTTGAAGCACTTAGAATAAGGAAAGGGATCAGGAGCAGTCAGCATGGATTCACCAAGGGCAAGTCATGCTTGACGAACCTGATTGCTTTCTATGACGAGGTAACTGGCTCTGTGGACATGGGGAATTCAGTGGATGTGATATACCTGGACTTATTCTTGCCAGCAAGTTAAGGAAGTATGGATTGGATTAATGGACTGTAAGATGGATAGAAATCGGGCTAGACTGTTGGGCTCAATGGGTAGTGATCAACAGCTCGATGTCGGACTGGCGGTCAGTTTCAAGCAGAGTACCTCAAAGACCGGTTCTACGGTCGGTTTTGTTCAACATCTTTATTAATGACTGGATGAGGGGATGGATTGCACCCTCAGCAAGTTTGCCTATGTCACTAAGCTAGGGGGAAAGGTAGATACATTGGAGGGTAGGGTATATGGTGCAGAGTGTCCAAGACATATTGGAGGATTGGGCCAAAAGAAATCTGATGAGGTTCAACAAGGACAAGTGCAGAGTCCTGCACTTGAATGGAAGAATCCCAAGAATTGTTATAGGCTGGGACCGACTGGCTAAGTAGCAGTTCTGCAGAAAAGGACCTGGGGGTTACAGTGGATGAGAAGCTGGATATGAGTCAACAGTGTGCCCTTGTAGCCAAGAAGGCTAATGGCATATTAGGGTGCATTAGGAGGAACATTGCCAGCAGATCTAGGGAAGTGATTATTCCCCTTTATTGGGATGTGGTGAGGCCACGTCTGGAGTATTGTGTCCAGTTCTGGGCCCCCCACTACAGGAAGGATGTGGACGCATTGGAGAGGGTCCAGTGGAGGGCAACAAAAATTATTAGGAGGCTGGAGCACATGACTTAGGAGAGGCTGAGGGAGTTGGGCTTGTTTAGTCTGCAGAAGAATGACGGGGGATTTGATAGCAGCCTTTAACTATCTGAAGGGAGGTTCCAAAGAGGATGGAGAGAGGCTGTTCACAGTGGTGACGATGGCAGAACGAGGAGTGATGGTCTCAAGGTGCAGTGGGGGAGGTGTAGGTTGGATATTAGGAAAAACTCTTTCCCTAAGAGAATGGGGAAGCACTGGAATGGGCTAACTAGGGAGATGGTGGAATCTCCATCCCTAGAGGTTTTTAAGTCCTGGTTTGACACAGACCTGGTTGGGATGATTGAGTTGGGATTGGTCCTGCTTTTGGGCAGGGGGCTGCACTCGATGACTCCTGAGGTCTCTTCCAGCCCTGGGATTCTATGATTCTAAGGCAAGGGACTTCTTTTATTTGAGAGCCCCAATTCCTTCAACAGCAGTATAGGTCTAATCCATGGAGCTCCTGAAGAGCAGCTCTGCATCCCTTTCTATGGCAGCCCAACTGTCCTTGGAACTGGTCAGACCAGTGTGACATCCCCCTGTGTAGGCATAATGAGCTAACGTGTCCTTCACTCCCATGCACCAACTTTGCCACTTATCAACTATGTTTTTAATTTGTTCCAAGGGAAAGCTGAATGAAGCCAAAATTAATGAGTGTTTTAACTTGTAACAAAATACAGGACTGTGTAGCACTTTAAAGACTAACAAGATGATTTATTAGATGATGAGCTTTCGTGGGCCAGACCCACTTCCTCAGATCCACTATTTGATCTGAGGAAGTGGGTCTGGCCCACGAAAGCTCATCATCTAATAAACCATCTTGTTAGTCTTTAAAGTGCTACATAGTCCTGTATTTCGTTTCAGCTACACCAGACTAACACGGCTACATTTCTATCACTGTTCTAACTTGTGTTTCTGTTCCCAGGAAATGTTGAAACGGTAGATTTCTAGGGACTGTCAAGTAGAAAGATTGACCCAAATTAGTTACTTGTTTACTTTCTTTGGCTCCACTGGAATCTTACAACAGGGATTAACTAGCTCCATTCATATCTATAATTAACACAAACAAAATCTATGTTTAGTGACAGGTAAGGTTTCCTGAGCACATGTCTAACAATCCAGACATTTAAAATCAGAAGTTAGTGGAAGGAGGCTGAAAAAGGTGAGGCTTTCGAGAGAAAAATTGCCCGAGAAAGGGTTATTTTGAACTCCAATTTACTCTGTATCAACCCATTTTTCCATTAAACCAACCTAAAGTACTATAAATAGGACTCAAAGTTCATGTCCTATGTTTTAGTTTTTGTCATAAACACCACAAGAAAAAAATATAAAGCAAATGGGAAAAAAGGGAGGATGCGAGTTATGAAAAAGCAAACAGTTGATAGGAGAAGCTAAAATTGGGGGAAAAAATCTATAACCAGTAACATAAACCAGTAACTTTGGGCTTAAAGTGCAGCAGGGGAGGTTTAGATTGGACATTAGGAAAAAATTCCTAACTGTCAGGGTGGTCAAATATTGGAATAAATTGCCAAGGGAGGTGGTGGAATCTCCCTCTCTGGAGATATTTAAGAACAGGTTAGATAGACATCTGTCAGGGATGGTGTAGACGGAGCTTGATCCTGCCTTGAGGGTGGGGGGCTGGACTCGATGACCTCTCGAGGTCCCTTCCAGTCCTATTATTCTATGATTCTATGATTCTATGATAAAGGATAATTAGGAAATGTTTAAATATATCGGGAACAAAAGAAATCAGAGGAATGGTAAAGATCCATTACTGTATAAGGCTGGTCAAATTGCCAATCATGATGAAAAAAAGAAACTTCAGCAACCTGCTTGGAATTTAATGCGTTGAACTACACACAAGCCATAAAGATTGGATGTCTTTCTAAAACATATGTGGTAGCTCAACCGAGGGATGTTAAATTGCGCTTAATCAGCTAATCCAGTAGTTGGTGGAATTTCCATCGACTACTCAATTAGTCAATAAGGGTATGTCTACATTAGCTCGTTAATTTGAGCTAGGTAGGCAAAGCAGGCAACCGGAGTTGTAAATGAAGCCCGGGATTTAAATAGCCCAGGCTTTATTTGCATGTTCCCGTCCGGTCGCCATTTTGAAATTCCACTAGCCCGAAGTAACGGCTATAGAATGAGATGTAACAGTTAATTCGAACTAAGGACTTAGTTCGAGTTACCGTTTCATTGCCACATGTAGCCGGCAGGAAGGGACCTCGAGAGGTCGAGTCCAGTCCCCTGCCCTCATGGCAGGACCCAGTACTGTCTAGACGAGTGTTTCTTAAACTTTTTAAGACCGAGGAACACCAAACAATTTTTTTTTAATGAGGATTTTTTGTTGACTCCTGAGGTCTCTTCCAGCCCTAGGATTCTATAAATGTGCTTGGTACCTGTGCCTGGACCTTTATGCTTGATCTGGCTTATACTATTTCTCTTTCCTGCCTGCGGTTCCACTGAGCCAAAGTCTTGCTTCCTAGATTTCAGGCCTGTTGCTGTTTTTATGTTACCGGCCTTTATTCGGGCCTGCTGATTTTATGTTACCAACCCGCAACTTACTACAGAGGCAACTGAGTCCCAAAAAGGAGGAGCAGCTTGTTCAAAAACACAGCAAGCCAGTGGCAGCGCTAGGAATAGGACCCGTATGTCCCAACTCCCTGTCCCCTGCTGTACTAACCAGACCAAAATACTTTGACCACCAGGGTCTGAAGCCCCACAGACAGGGGCCACGGATGGGGAGGGGGAGAGGCAAAGGGGGCAGTTGTCCCGGGAGCTGATGATTTAAAAGGGTCCAGGCCTCTGGGTCACTGTATCGACTATTATGGCAGCCGCCACTGCCAGAGACCCGGGCAAATGAAATCAATCCTAGAGCTCTGTCTGGTGCAGGGTGGGTGGCGCTAAGGCCTGATTGGCCCTCGCCTTGCCCCTCCTACCTTTAGCTTTGCCCCTTTGAGGGGGTCTAGAGCCTTGCCCCTTTGAGGGGGTCTAGAGCCGACCCCCTCCCATACATTACCCAGGGCCCGACAACGTCTGTCACCAGCCCCGTTGACATGAATGTGCCCCAAATCCCTCAGACCCAGTACAGTCCCCCCCTCCTTCCCCCCCCGGATCCTTAATTCTTCTCTTGTCATCTGATTGCTTCAAGCATTGTTACAGGCTGGGGACCGACTGGCTAAGCAGCAGTTCAGCAGAAAAGGACCTGGGGATTACAGTGGATGAGAAGCCGGAGATGAGTCAACAGGGCGCCCTTGTAGCCAAGAAGGCTAATGGCATATTAGGGGGCATTAGGAGGAGCATTGCCTGCAGATCCAGAGAAGTGATTATTCCCCTTTATTCGGCTCTGGTGAGGCCACATCTGGAGTATTGTGTCCAGTTCTGGGCCCCCAACTACAGGAAGGATGGGGACGCATTGGAGGGGGTCCAGGGGAGCTTGACCAAAATGATTCGGGGTATGGAGCACATGACCTATGAGGAGAAACTGGGGGATTTGGGTTTGTTTAGCCTGTAGAAGCAAAGAGTGAGGGGGGATTTGATAGCAGCCTTCAACTTCCTGAAGGGAGGTTCCAAAGAGGATGGAGAGAGGCTGTTCTCAGTAGTGAGGGATGGCAGAACACGGAACAGTGGTCTCAGGTTACAGCGGGGGAGGTCTAGGTTGGACATTAGGAAAAACTATTTCCCTAGGAGGGTGGGGAAGCACTGGGCTGGGTTCCCTAGGGAGGTGGTGGAGTCTCCATCCCTAGAGGTGTTTAAGTCTCGGTTTGACAAAGCCCTGGCTGGGATGATTGAGTTGGGGTTGGTCCTGCCTTGGGCAGGGGGCTGGACTTGATGACTCCTGAGGTCTTTTCCAACTCTAGGATTCTATGATTCATCCGTGCGATGTCACTGGAGTCGCAGGGAGGTACACTGTGGGCGAAAGCCCCAATCTTGCTTCTGGTTTTGTACAGGCGGCCTGTTACCCACCAGCTCTGTGATTATTGGGGAACCAGAACATGGTCACCTGTCAGCCTTGTGCTCTTGGGGAGTCAGGGAGTGATACTCATGGAAAACCATCCCCCTCCCTCAGGCCTCTGCTAGAATCAAAGACAAAGCAAAGAAAAGGCCAGGGAAGACACACCTAAACTGCTTCAGACAAGGGTGATACAATTAAGGAAACACCCCAGCCTCATTTACATTAAAGATGGAACAGAGGGACATCTCATTAGCATACAGAATGGAGAGCAGCTCTTCCAAGGCAGGAACCGCACTGAACTATGGGACACCGAAAGCAGAGAAGCACTGCCTGATGGGAAATCCCTGCTCCAGATGCTAATGAACCTAGGCCTGCTCACACCCAAATTAGTCATTATCAGACCAATTCTAGTAACGATCCTATTGACATCTAAAATACTGAAACTGCCAAGTTGCATTGTGAGCTCGTTCAAGGAACATCCCCCATAACCAGGTGTGATCAGTCTCTAGTGTCTCTCCTCTTTCTCTTTGAACTATCTCTATAAAACTCCTATCCTTGCCCCAAGAAAACTGTTCTGATACCTGGACTTAAACTGCATCAGTTCCATTGAGACTTCTTCATCTCCTGTCTGATCGTGCTGGGGGCTCTGTCCTGCTTTTCTCCTGCCCTCTGGACCCCCGGCTACCATCATCATCTGGGAACCCCGATCAGTGCAAGGTCCGTGGAGTGGTGAGGTCTCTCTCTCTCTCTCTCTCTCTCTCTCTTTCTCTTTCTCTCTCTCTCTCTCAACTATCTCTCTAAGCATAGCCTCCTGACCCTGCCCTGTGTAAACTGTTATATGGTTACCTAACATGTGTAATCAGCTTCAATTTAGATTTAATATTGTAATTGTTAGATTTAATATTGTAACTGTTTGATATCTATTCACTACTCAGAAATAAATCACTTTCATTGTTAAGCTGGTTGCTTCTCTCTCTTTCTTTCTCTTTTGCTCACTCTTCCTTAAGGGGTGTTGTTTTGGCTTCCCCATTCGCTCTGCAACAACGCTTCTTGTACCCAAGCAAAAGATCCCTGTAGTGCCCAGAATCCTGTGGGGTTTGCTCATCGTGTGGTTTACCTGTGAATGACTGTGGTGTGAAAGTGGGGATAAGGGGTGCTGAACCTGGGGGCTTATGAGGATGGCAGCTTAAAGTGCTGTTTAATCCAGCCCACGGAGTCCAAAGGCACATGAGGGTGCAGTGTGGCATTGCTGTGAAACCCAGCCAGCTGAGTCCAGGGACATATGAGGGGGTCAGCTTGTGAGTGCTGAGTACCCAGTCCTCTCAGACGTGCTCTGATTAGTGGGTGTGAGTGTCTGTGTGTGTTGCTAAGGTGGGAAGAACCCCATCCTGAGGAACCTAGTTCCTGCAGGAGAGCTCCAGTGGGAGGGGGAATTGGCAGCAGGGAGAATTCAGCTCCATATGAGAGCCCAAGTAAGCACCAACAGCACACTGATAGAACTGTTAACCTTCCCCCAGTCCCATAAGGGTAACCCTGATAAATGAGCATACCCCAGGGTATTGGGCAAATCTGGTAACAGCCGTGAAAGTAACTTTACAGTTTCTCACAGGTACTGTCCTATTGCAGCCCAGGTCTTTGCAGTTCTTGCTGGAGCTGCGCACCAGGGCACTTTCACCTCTGTGTTCAGGATTCAGAGTTATCTCTTTTCCCAAAGATCTTCCCTGGAGCTGTTCAGAGAGAGCTTGCTCCCTCTCGCCACAGTCTCTCTTAAGGCAACCATGTTCTTCAGAGCCTCTGGCCTGATGTGGAACGGGATGGGGGACACCACAGAAGAGGCCAAATTCGCCGGGGGAAACACTCCAAGGAAATGGATGCTAAAGAGGGTCCATTCGCCAAGACTCATGTGCAGGGCCTCTTTGATTTCAGTGTTGTTACTGTAGACCAGCGCGCGCCCGTTGAGATTATGGTCCCTCAGCCTCTGTTTGTACAGCGGGACGTTTTCCTCCTTCAAGCCGATTGTGTCCATCTGGAAGAGAAGTGGGAGCACCCGTTAGTGCCGTGCATCTACTGAACAGGTCGCCAAACACGTTTTTAGGAAGGGTCCGCTATAGCTCCCGAGAGGAACCTGTCTGGGCTTGCTCAGATTCTAGCAAACAAGGCGGGCCGGCCGGCTGTGGGGCCAGGTATGGTACCCTGCACACCCCACTGCCGTGTGCTTGGATTCTGTTAGGGGCACCGCTGAGCAAGTTGGCACGGCAGGGGAAATAGCATGCTCTCTGCAGGCAAAAGCTAGCAATGCAGGGACCACTGGAGGGGTGTGTTGAAATGAAGAGGGAAGGTTTCCTGACCCTGCTTGTAGGCTGGAGGGAAGCATGCAGTCAGCCTGACGGGGGTGGAGTTGGGCCTCTCGACCTAAGGCTATATCTACACTGCGGGCCTTTGCAGGCAGAGAGTATGCTAATGAAGCACTCGTTAGCAACTTCTTGGCACTCATTAGCATGCTCTCTGCAGGCAAAAGCTAGCAGTGTAGACATAGCCTCAGGGTTCTTGTGTGTTATTCTGGATAAGGGGTATTACGCTGCAGGCCTCCAGCAAGAGTATTTATGTTTTTGCCTCTCTTCTCTCTGGAGTGCATAACAGACAGCTACGGGTCTCCCAGTCTTAAAACCGACCCAAGTCACTTCAGAGCGTAAAGGATGAACCCGGGGAGAGCCAGCCAATGGCTTCGGGGTTGGAGGAAAGAGCTGCAAGGAACCGAGTTGTTCCAAAAAGAAATGTTTTGTGCAAACCAAGAGTCAGGAGCAGCAGAAAGTGGGGGAACTAGCAGAGCCCGGACTGTGGCCTTGCCCCCTACATCACCCTTTCCCCCTCATCCTCACTCTGCCCATTCCCCCTCATGTGCCCCCCCTACTCCTGAGGCCTCAAACCCACACTGTGCCTTCCCCGAAAGCCCCCATCCCACACCGCCTGTTCCCCTCAACATCCTACCCCCACTAGTTCTCGCTCCTCTCCCTCCAGTTATGCACCAGTTATGTGGGACAGTTTTCTCCCAGCTCTGGGGCCCGTAGTCAGGGCTGTCCCTAGGCCCATGGGAAATATGTAGCTGCATAGGGCACCGGAAAATTTGGGCACCAAATTTTTGAGTTCCCCAATGCAGCAGCCATGTGTTCTTGTATGTCTGAGGATATGCCTCTGCCGGTTCGTCTCTGGGGACGCTCTGTCCTGTCTGCTGCAGGGCTTTTCCCTTCGCCCTCCCCCACGTGCTCCTCTCAGCTGGCAGTGTAATCCACACACCTAGTGTGTGTGGTTCACTGTCCCTTCGTGTGGCAATTGGACCTCTTACAGCCAGAGATAAGAACAAGGGAGCTCTACATCCTAAGCTGGGAGCCAGCTGCCTTCATGGCTCCAGCTGTCGAGGCCTCTAGGGGTGTGTCTAAACTACATGGCTCCATCGATGGAGCCATGTAGATGAGGCTGATCGGCAGAGGGAAATGAAGCCACGATTTAAATAATCGCGGCTTCATTTAAATTTAAATGGCTGCCGCGCTCTGCCGACCAGCTGATGATCAGCTGTTTGTCGGCAGATCGGGGCACTGTGGACGCTCCCGTCGACATGAAAGCCCTTTGTCGACCTCCCCCTGATGCCTCGTGGGATGAGGTTTACCGGGGAGGTCGACAAAGGGCTTTCACGTCGACGGGGAAGCGTCCAGACTGCCCCGATCTGCCGACAAACAGCTGATCATCAGCTGGTCGGCAGAGCGCGGCAGCCATTTAAATTTAAATGAAGCCACGATTATTTAAATCGCAGCTTCATTTCCCTCTGCCGATCAGCCTCATCTACATGGCTCCATCGATGGAGCCATGTAGTTTAGACACACTCCTAGAGGGTTCAAATCTGCTACGGGGTTCAAATCAGCAGCAGCAGCAAGCTAGCAAGCAGAGAGGATCTGCAACTCTGCTCTAGTTCCTGAGCCCTGCTTGGGGTAGGGAGGTAGTAGGAACGACCAGACCTCCAGCAGAAGCTGCATGAGGGGAAAAGGCCCAGGCAATCCTGCAGAAGGGCCCTCAATTATTCAGGGCCCCACGATTTGCAAAGATGGCTCTGCCTGTAGCCATCATCTGTGGGCAGCTGCTGTCACATGAATGACATGCTTCTTGCGATGAAGAGGCATGGACATTCTATCGACAGCTGGCCCTGCTCGAAGGAAGGAAACCCAAGGGTGACCCACCTCTCGGCAGACATCCTCCACCGTCATACCCAGCAGAGTGCAGGCGCTGAGCTTGTCGAATTTCTTTGTCCGTTTCAGTCTGTGGCTGCCACGTTGCAGCTCCATCTGTCTTTTCAGGGATGGGTCCAAATTGACCGTGAAGGGGAGGTAGAAGAGGGCCTCCTCCACCCGAAACCTGCCGCACAGGAAAGTGTGGAACAGCTCGGGATCCTGGTCCAGTTCCAGCAGCTTTTCCATCTGGCCTTTCAGCATGTCCAGCTCTTCCATGTACTTCTCGTAGACCTCCCACAGAGACATGTCGGGGCGGAGCGGGCTTCCATGGCAGCTGCCCATTCGACTCCTCTGCTCCTCATCCTCGATGCACTGCAAGAGCCAGCTCAGACGGCACGGCCACTGGTTGGCAAGGAGCACCCATTCCACCACCTTCTTCGGACACACTTCATCCTTGGGGATGTTACTCGCCAGCAGCCTGATGGTGATGGTGACGGTGTTCACGATGCTCCACATCTGCACCACGTTGTCTGTCATGAATTCCTTCAAGGCGTCATCCAGGAGGTAGTCGAAAGCATCTTGAATGAGGTCTTTGGCTCGGATACCTTTCCCGCAGCTGCCGGTTCCCAGCGCTGGGGTTCCAACCATGAGAGGTATCTGGCTGTCCTCTGCAACTGGATTCTGGGCATCGTGGTTGGCCGAATGGTAGCGAGAGATGTTGAGGAAGTCAGAGCTGGCTTCCATCTTGCCATCCTGCCGGAAGCCGACCTCTGCCTCTAGCTGCTCCTTGCGCGCGATGATATTCCTGATCAGCCTCCGCTTGGTGTCGCAGTCCATCCGAGGGACAGAGAAGGGCAGGGTGACGATGCGGTTTAAGAACTCGTAGCCGTTGTTGGCCATACCTCTCATATACTTGGAGCTTTCCACGCAGTCGACAATGATGCTGGAGTCAACAGCCAGGATGGAGATGAAAGGGGCGTCATCGTCTGAGAGGAGGATGTTCATGGCATCAAGGACGCCCACCACCTTGTCAGGGCTGCATGTATCCAAGTGGGTGATCTCCAGCACCACCCGCAGCTTCCGCCGCTGGAAGATCTCCATGTACTGCAGGAACCCAGTGATTGTCCTGACTTCGCTTTTCACGCAGCTCATGAAGCCCAGCTGTGCGCTGAGAGCCGTCTGGTTCATCTGTCTCTCCAGCTGGCTCTTCTGGGTGACGATAATGTTTCGTACCACTGTGATAGTGAGCCGTATGGCAGCTGCTGCAGAGACGCTGACAGCCGTCACCCCAATGCCTTCCACGACAGCTATGGCGTCTCCCGAGGCATCCCCGATGGGGATCCCAAACACTAGGAGGAGACCACCCACCCCAATAGCTGCCATGATCAAAAGGATCACAGCCACCCACAGCGGGAGGAAGAGGAACTTCTTGCTAACCCATTCCTGATCCCCTGGTCTTTCGATGATGCTACATTTCCTGTCTATGGTCCTGTAAATGCTCATGGGTAGGAGACCAAAGTGGCTTTCGATGCCGTCGCACAGTGTGGTAATGAGGCCTGCCCAGAGCTGGTCGCAGCCCGCGTACTCCCAGGCGCTGAAATGGATGAAGACGTGTTTCACGTTCCTTCTCCACTTCTGCTGCTCCGTCAGGACCGGCCGGTAGAAGATCATGAGTAACAGGAGCTTGAGTAGATCCCGGCCAGTGTTGTCACGCTGCATCTTCTGCGTCCGCTGAAATTCCTCCTGGTCTTTCTTCTTCGATTCGTTTTCCATGTTCTCTGAGATAAAAGAGGAAGATATGTTAGGTACCTGGCAGTGCCTTAAATCTCTCCTCCTGAAGGGTCTTCCAGATTCACAATCCCTCCCTTCTGGGAAGCAATCAATAATGGGTAGCTCTTGGCAAAGCCATCCTTAGGATTGTTGGGATCCTACACCGTTCTATTAAACTGGTGCCCATCTGCCCAACAGCAGCCCAGATGGATGTTGAATTTTTAGCGATGTGATTTTATAATCCTCATCCACACACTAATAAACAAACACATTTTAAACTAAGGTCCTGTCGACTCTCACAGTAAATTCAGCAAACATTTAGCAGAGGTTGGCAAATGCCTGTTAAATGGCTTCATTACCATGTCGTCGATGTTCTGCCAGTAGCTCGAGCAGACTTTGTCACTTGTAAATTAACTAGATCTTCTAGAACTTCTGCTGCTGGAGGAAGCAGAGCCACAGACCATGGATAGGAAGAGCCAGGTGGGTGGAGTGGACATGAAAACCCAGTGGTGCTCCAAATTTTCAGGTCCCCTATGCGATTGCATAATCGGCAAATGAGTACGGGTGGCTCTGGCTCTTTGGAGATAGTTGTCATCCACTAATCCCCATCCCCACAAGGTTCCTTCCCCGTCTTACGTTCCCCGGGGCAGTACTCACCCTTGATTTTGTGTAAGAGCAGGTTTTTGCAATGTCCCCATGGTGCATAAAACCCAGCAGTCACTGGCGTGGGCACAGTGTACAGGGCCTTCGCTAAAGCGAGGCAGTAGATATCCTCCTTGGTCTGGAACCCTGCAACGGGGATGAGGTAAAACACGAAGATTAGCCTCACCGAGCGCATCCTCAGTGGATGCTCAACAGTGTCTCCGCTAATATTTTTCGGTTCAAGGTACTAGGTACAAGGGGAGGGAGCAAACAAATGTCCGAAACCAGACAAGCTTATTTTAGGCTATAAATATTGGGGTGCCTGGCCTTACCCCCTTTGCATGGCCGAAGGGACAACAGAGACTTACTGACTGAATTGCTCCTCGTCCTGGGGCACTCATGAGTTGGTGCACGCGTAACCGCAAATCCAGGGCACTAGATCTGTGACTACACAGCTATAAACCTGGCCAAGTGCCTCTGTCACCAGACGGTGCCTGTGGTGGGTCTTTGTGCATAACAGCGAGATCTGCAGCAGGAGCAGGCTGCGTTACCTGCACTGACCACTGATAACACCAGAGCTCCAAGAACAGAAGCACTGAGCCACGCTGCTGAGGCAACCACATCACAGCTCTTAACACTAGGAGCCCGTAAGTGCTCCTGTAGACCCTGCTTTCGCTGGCATTAAGCCAAACAGCGTCCACAGAGCCCCCTGGCACTCCTGCGCCCTGCTGTGCAATGCAGAGGGAGAGATGGAGAAGAGAAAGGCCCACGTGTTCCTTTGCCCTGGCCCAGGCTAGCCTATGCCACTTCCCATGGTTCTGTGGGCCAGACTTGCAGGGCGGGGAAAAGAGATGTAGAGGTCATGGTGGGTAATCAGCAGAACATGAGCTCCCATTGTGGTGTTGGGGCTTAAAAAGCTATTGTAATTCTGGGATGTATAAACAGGAAACTCTTGAGCAGGAGTAAAGAGGCTGTCTCGCTTCTGTGATGGATGGGAGGCCCACTGTTCTTTTCTGAACATCCCAGTATTCAGTGACTAAAGGGTTAAACCTAGCTAGCTAGAAAGTGTTGGCAGGGAGCCAGGAGCACCAGTGAGAAGAAAGAGTTCAGATCTGCATTAAAAGGGAATCTGTCTGCTGTTTTTCTTTGTGAGTTTAATCCTGGAGCTGTGGAAGGGGATGAGGGGGGGGATGAATTGAACTGGGCAGGGACATCATGCCTAAAAAAAAGAATACCTGGGCCTAGAATTGGACTGGACCTTGGAAGTGTGGATCCTTGAATAGATAGAGAATGTTTATTTAGATGCGATCAGGTTATTTTTTTGTTTTGTTGTTTGGTTAAACTCCTCTGTGCTAAATCCATATCCCCTCCTCTCCCCACTATAACTTTAAACTGAATCCCAGGGATGCAATTGTCTGTGTTTTAATCTGTTCTTTTCTCAGTTGCGCTATAACTCCTAGCAGCCAAGTCAGCTTTACAAATGAATACCTTTTTGTTTTCTTAATATAATCACCTATTTTAAGGCTATGATCTGATTTTGTATCCTGGAAAGTAATAGGAGGTCTGTGTATACCTGCCTAAGACTAAGAGGACAGCTATCAGAAATTACAGTTTGTTTTCATTTTTCTTTTTTTCTTTCCAAGTGCTAAATAAAAGGGAATAATGACATCTCTGGATCTGCTGGCAATGCTCCTCCTAATGCAACCTAATATGCCATTAGCCTTCTTGGCTACAAGGGCACACTGTTGACTCATATCCAGCTTCTCATCCACTGTAACCCCCAGGTCCTTTTCTGCAGAACTACTACTTAGCTGGTTGGTCCCAGGCCTGTAACAATGCTTGGGATTCTTCTGTCCCAAGTGCAGGACTCCGCACTTGTCCTTGTTGAACCTCATCAGATTTCTTTTGGCTCTTGTGAAAAAGAGTTTGGGGTACCCTTCTGGAATACGTTCCCAAGTGACTTCTTCCTGTGTTCAAGAGGAAAAAGTTTTTTTCCACTTGGGTAGAGGCAGCAACCCTCCTAAGCTCAGGGAATCTGTGACCTTGGGGAGTTTTGAAGCAGAAGCCCATAGAGACACGGTATTTTAAGGTCTCTTTTGGGCCCACACCTTCTGCACTCCAAGTGCCAGAGTGGGGAACTGACTTAGCCTCTTTATTCGGCACTTGAACTTCTGCTGCTGGAGTTCTGTGCCCAGCTCTGGTGACCATAATTCCAGATGGATGTTGATAAATTGGAGAGGGGTCATGTCAAGGCTGTTTCCCACTCTGGCACTCCAAGTGCAGAAGGTGGGGGCCCACAAGAGACTTTAAAATACTCTGCCACTGGAGGCTTGTGTTGGTGTTGCTGCCATCATCCAAATGCACAAACCCCTTTGAGAACCAGACAGGCGCATTTCAGAATTCCCTCCTGTGGGGTACCTTCCTTGTCCTTGACACTCCCTCCAGAGAGAGCTTGAAAACCTGTAATTTCTCCTAGAAGTATGGCTTGCTGTCTTAGGCACGTGCATACAGAACCTTCCGCCCTCTAGGATGCAGGAATCAGATCATGGTTTTAAAAATGTGACGTCTATTAACAAAACAAATACACTTGGTGAAACATTACTTAGAATCATAGAACCATAGAGCTGGAAGAGACCTCAGGAGTCATCAAGTCCAGCCCCTGCCCAAGGCAGGACCTATCCCAACTAAATCAACCCATCCAGGGCTTTGTCAAGCCAAGACTTAAAAACCTCTAGGGATGCAGATTCCACCACCTCCCTAGGGAACCCATCTCAGTGTTTCCCTACCCTCCTAGTGAAATAGTTTTTCCTAATATCCAACCTAGACCTTCCCCATTGTAACTTGAGACCATTTCTCCTTGTTCTGACATCCGTCACTACTGTGAACAGCCTCTCTCCATCCTCTTTGGAACCTCCCTTCAGGAAGTTGAAGGCTGCTATCAAACCCCCCTCGCTCGTCTCTTCTGCAGACTAAACAAACCCAAATCCCTCAGTCTCTCCTCATAGGTCATGCGCTCCAGCCCCCTAATCATTTTGGTCGCCCTCCACTGGACCCTCTCCAATGCGTCCACATCCTTTCTATAGTGGGGGCCCCAGAACTGGACACAATACGCCAGATGTGGCCTCACCAGAGCCGAATGAAGGGGAATAATCACTTCTCTGGATCTGCTGGCAATGCTCCTCCTAATGCACCCTAATATGCCATTAGGTTTCTTGGCTACAAGGGCACACTGTTGACTCATATCCAGCTTCTCATCCACTGTAACCCCCAGGTCCTTTTCTGCTGAACTGCTACTTAGCCAGTCGGTCCCCAGCCTGAACTATGCTCGGGATTCTTCCATCCCAAGTGCAGGACTCTGCACTTGTCCTTGTTGAACCTCATCAGATTTCTTTTGGCCCAATCCTCTAATCTGTCTAGGTCACTCTGGACCCTATCCCTGCCCTCCAGCATATCTACTGCCCTCCAGCGTATCTACTTGGTTGCTAGGTGTTACAAAGAAACTGGAAAAAGAAAGATTAAAACACAGAAAATCGCTTCCCTGGGATTCAGTTTGAAGAGTTCTAGGGTAAAGGGGGATAGTTACATGTGCTTAGCAAAAAGAAGTCCAACAAACTAAAAAAATAAAGAAAATAACCTAGTAGCGTCTGACTAAAAATTCCCTGTTCTACTCACATCTCTCTTGTTCCAAGATTTAGTCTTTCCCTAGCCAAGAAAGTCGCTGGATTCTGCTTGCCCAGGTTCCTGGCTTAATTCACATCTTCCAGGCATGATCACACAACAACAGGCACATCACTGCTTCCAATTCAAAACCCCAAATTCTGTTTCCATTTTCTTTCCTGGCCTCCTGTCAACTCGCTTCCTGCTTCTCTAGCATTCCTGGAGACTTTCTAGGACCTTTTGTCTATGGTTTCAACCTTTCCAGGCAAGACAGTTAGGGTTAAGTCCCAAGACTTTCAGGCAACCGTCTGCTTTTGACACGACCTGCCTGTTTCTCTTCAGCTAACTCTTGCTTACTTTGGTTCAGGCCTCAGGCCTTACACCAGGCCCATGCTTCAGGCCCATCCTTTCTAGTACAGGATGTAGCCTGGTAACAAAGCCCTGACTGTGGTATCAGGAAACCTGGGTTCTAGTCCTGCCTCTCCCACAGGTTGGAGAGGTTATTCCCTGTCTGTAAAATAAGACTAATGATACTAACCTTCCCTTTTTAGACCTACACACAGCAACTAGGGATTTTTATTAACTACTCAAATATCGGTGAGCCTGGCTCGCTAGATGAACCATCCGGTTCCTCTTGGAATCATGTTAAATGCTTGATCCCCATGACCAAAGTCTCAGATACTGGGAGAAGTGACACGGGGGAATAAAAGCTGCTGTCTGAGGTAAACTACCTGGCAGGAATCCCCTGGAATGGGAGCCATCGCTACCAGGAGCCCAGGAATAACAAGACTCCAAAAGTCCAGCTGCCAGGAAGTTTGACCATCTCCTTCAGGCCAGTGGCCCAGAATTCCAGGACATCTTTGGGCCTGGGTTTAAAAAGAGGCAGTACCGTGTGCTCAGCCCCTTTTTATCCATCCCCTTTCCCTCCATTGGCACGCAACCCTCAAATGGCCAAAGGTTTCCCTTTCCCTCCCTCCTTGGTTAAACAAGCTGGTTAAACAGCTCGAGGTGATGGAGTGATAAGCACCCACTGACAGAGTCGCTCGGGTTGCAGGGCCAGCGTAAGTCCGCTTTTAAAACTGCCGGCCATAGCTGCAGCTACGGGAGGGGACTCTAGCAAGGGCCTGGAACAAGGAACAGGGCTCCACTCCTGCATGGGATTCGGGCTTCCCCCAGGCAGATGCTCTGTTGCTGCTTTCCTGTCTCTCCCTTCTCCAGGTGGAAGGGGACGGTTAGCCAGTGTTCCCTGCAAGCTGAGCTCTTGGGCGGCCAGCCAGGAGACATTCAAATGCTGCCCAGTTTGCTAGCCGGTAGCATGTGTTTCTAGTGGTGGTGCATGTGGTGTACTGGGTGTAGACATAGATCTTGTTGTTATAGTAACTGCGTTAGGTCACTGGGGGTCAGCCCAGCTGGTTTGGGTTTTTTCTAGCTAGCTCCGTGCTATGCAATAAAATGGACACTTGCAACTACTCAAGCTCTCTGTATTTCCACTGATTTCTTCCCATGCTGTGAAACTCCACGTGACGTAACAGTGCACATCCGTGCATGCCTTGGTGCACATAACAAAATGTATTCCGCACAGGAGTGGGGGAAAAAGTAGAGGCATTATTGCTGCTAGCTCCTTACTGAAACTCAGTGAAAGGCAGGGGAAATGAGAGATCAAAATCCTGAGACTGACAGTCCCCAGGAACAACGGGGAGAGGCTAAAGTCCCAGTTCAGCCTGACTGGCAGAGCAGGGAGCCAGGAGGGAGCCAGGGTCGGCAGAGTGGGACTGAGCTAAGGAGAGAGCAGGTGCCCGCACTGAGCTGGGGAGCAGGGCTGGCCTCGGGGAGGGAGAAGGGGAGGCCGGGGTCAGGATCGGGGGCAGTGCGACTGGCCTCAGGGAGGAAGGGGGTCAGAGGCAGCATGACTGGCCTCGGGGAGGGAGAAGGGGAGGCCGGAGTCAGGATCGGGGGCAGTGCGACTGGCCTCAGGGAGGAAGGGGGTCAGAGGCAGCATGACTGGCCTCGGGGAGGGAGAAGGGGGGGCCAGGGTCAGGATCTGGCCCCTCCCCCCCAGAGCTGCTTCCCATCCCCTCTTCCTTCCAGCCAGTTCCTGCCTCCCCCCCCCCCAGCCAGTCCCTCTTCCTCCCCCCTGCCCAGGATCAAGTGTGTCCGTTTTTTTGGGGGAGGGTCTACCTCGCAACCCTACGAGTCAGACCCGGCGCAGGCACCAAGTGATGGGGACTGCCGGAACTTTGGGAACCTGAGTCTGCGGGGTGGGGGTTTGTGGCAGGTCAGGAGATGAAAAGGGAAGGCACCAAGGGACAGGGTGTAGGAGAGAGACAAATGCCAGGGGGCCAAGTGGAGACAATGAGGAAAAGGGCAGGAGGGGAGGTGTCAGTGAGGGGGGGGACAGGATGATGCTAGGAGAGGAGAGGGGAAGGGCTTTGGGGGCTAGAGGGGAGAAGGGGAGGTGCTGGGAAAAGGCTTGAAAGAAGGGGTGGGCATGAGGAAGGCGGAGATGGAGCAAGGCACTTGTGAGGGACATGAGGGGAACGGGGGCAGAGGGTGGTGAGGGGGTGGGCATCAGGGAAAAAGAAGGCAAAGGGGGCAGGGGCAGTGAGGGAAGCGGGAGGCACCAAGAGGGTGCAAGGGTAAGGGAAGGTGCAGGTGCCAGAGGAGTCCGGGGGGTGAAGCAGAAGGGCAGACACCTGCAGGGGAGGGACCAGCACCAGAGGAGAGAGGCAGGACAGGTGTGTAGAGGGAGGTGTTAGGAAAGGGGATGAGGAGGGGTAGCTCACATGGTCAGAGTGGGGCTACTGGAGGAGTGGGCACAGGGGGGGAGAGAAAGGCTGCTGGAGGGGGCAGGTCTCGGGAAGGCCGAGGGCCGTGAGAAGGGCAGGAGTCAGGACAGCAGAGGTGGGTGAGGGATTGGGGGGGCAGCAGGCACCAGGGGAGCTGATGGAGGAAGGGAAGGAGACAGGGCAGCAGAGGGGACAGGTAAGTGGTTCATAAGATATTTATGAATAACTTGGGTGCCACCATGGCACATCCAAACAAGCCACAAACTCAGTACTGGTGCACAACACAAAATGTATTGTGCTCATGGGAGGAAACTCTTAGAGGGAACACTTCCCCCAGCCTCCCCACCCCCCGAGTTAATGTCTCACACGTTGGGTTAATGCAATTGCAGGATCGTTGCACGGGGGGGGTTGGTGAGGGCCAAACTAATCCCTATTGGTAAGAGGATGGTGGGAAAAGTCCTTGGGGGGGGGAGGTCACATGACACCTTTTATTTCTGGTCATGTGTCCATATTGCCCTGAAAGTGTTACCTCCAGAGGCGTGGCTAATGGGGGTCAGGGGGCGTGGCTAATGGGGGTCAGGGGGCGTGGCTAATGGGAGTCAGGGGGCGTGGCTAACGGGGGTCAAAGAGTACATTTAAAAACATTCTTTGGGTGCACACCCTAATGAAATGTGCTGCGCACGCCTATGGGCAGAGAGCAGATCCAGTCCTGGGAGCAGGGCTGCAGCCACAGAGTTATAGACGCCGCCCAGAGAGCAGATCCGCATGCTGGGAGCAGGGCTGCAGCCACAGAGTTATAGACGCCGCCCAGAGAGCAGATCCGCATGCTGGGAGCAGGCCTGCAGCTGTAACCCACACACCTGATGTGGGTCACTATCCTATGGAGTGGCACTGAGACCACTTCCAGCAAGCAATTATTACAAGGGAGCTCTTCAGCCTATGCTGAGAGGCAACTGACTTGTAACTCAAGCTATAGCAGCGCCTGCCCTAAGCTCCAAAAGTCCCAGGTTCTAATCCACCTGGTGGCAGTTGCACAGCCATGGAAGCAGAGGGGCCAGGGAACCCTCTGTACAGGACTTCCCCCCCCCCCCCCCCCACCACACACACACCCTTGCTTCCTGGAATCAGCCACCTAGGTGAATAAAGCTGGAAACCCCCATGCCTATAGCTGTGCGCCTTTGCTAAATAGCTACAGCCATTCTAAAGTGCCCAGATCTCACAACAGAAAGGAGACGTCCCAATGAGCTGCTAAGCTGTGCTGCCTGCCTCGGACAAGTAGCTCCAAGAAGAGCAAGTGCTGGAGCCTAATGATGGTGGTGTCCTCCAGCCATTTTCAGCTTAGTACAGCTGCCTCCCTGTGAACCAGGTGCCAGCTGGCCATAGGGTCCCATAGACCTGGCTTGTGCAGCCTAACCTGATAACCAAGCAGCCCATCCATTACTAGCCAGCCGATTACCTTGGGCATGGGAGACCATCGCACTCGTAATTCCTGGGGCCTTCACGCACTGACAGGGCTTGACTTGATGGGCCAGCTAGGGAGAAAGAAATAAACAGAAGGCAGAGGAGTCACCAAGAGATCAGAAGACCAGCACGATGCCTTATAGGCCGTTCAGCTGTGAAGAGTCACCAAGACAGGGCAGGTGATGCTAACCTGAGTTAGTCCATTAGCTGCGGCTAGGCTGGGCCATGAGAGGAGAGACAGGCAGTAAATCTGCAGCTGTCAGACCATAAGGAGGACACGGAGGTTTCCAAACCAGCTCAGAGAACAGGGCTGGGTAAGATGCAACCTACCAAACACTGTGATCTGGCCGCTTTCTGTTTAGATCCTGATGCCCATGCCGCTGAATTCTAAGTGGGGACTCAGGCAGCAGGATCCAATTTTAAATGATTCACGGCTCATGGTTACAGCAGGGGCAGGAGCCACGAGCCCTTTAAAAAGCTGTAGCAACGCTGGACAGCTGCCAGTAGTGGCAAATCTGTGAGCTCTTTTCTGTGCTTTTAATTGAAAGCCTCAGCCACGGAGAACTCTGAGGGTGGGCTAGTCCACAACACCGCCCCTTCTGCCTCAGGCTCCGTCCCTTCTGTGGGTGGAGCCGGCCTATGACCCCATACCAAAATCCATTAAGTGGCCCCCTTCTGAAAATTATCGCCCACCCCTGTCACAGAATCATAGAAAAGTCTGAGTGGAAGGGACCATGATAGGTCCAGTGTTTCGCAAACTTTTTTTATAATGTACCCCCTTTAAAAAAAAATGTGTAAGTACCCCCAGTACCTACAGTTTTCAGACACACACAATTTTTTTCTACCGTTGCAACACATTTGTTTAAACAACTGCATCGTAGCCGGGCGGGCGATGGCATTTTTGGGTGTAAAAGGTACAAAAAGAATAAAGCGCTGTCAAACTGAAAACTAAAATTCAGTTTTCTCCAAATTTCAGTTGTGTTGACGTGTCCCCCAGACATCTCTTGAGTACCTTTAAGGGGACTCGTACCACTGGTCGAGAAGCACTGATCTAGTCCACCCCTGCACCGAGACAGGACCAAGCATGTTTGTCTCACCTCTTGGCTCCTAGGACACGGCTTGAACTAACGCACTTGGAAAGACATTATCGTATATACGCCCAAAGTGCTTCATCTCAGTGTATTGCCATAAAATCTAACTGACCAAACTCCGACCTTTCATTTCCCTGTCACTTGGCCAGCCACAGCCTCACAAGCCTTCGGCATCGATCTCAAAGCCTTCGTCACGCTTTTACACACCTGTGCTGACACGCTTGTGAGCCAGGCACACTTGTGCGACACATCCCAAAGCACTTGCTCCAGGGCATTACATCGCACTTGCCTGCCTTTGATGGACAGGGAAAGGGAGACCTGAAAGGCCTCTCCAAGGTCACCAGCGCGAGAGTGAGCGCAGAATTGAGGAGCAAGGGTCTAACACACAACTCTGTGCCTTAGTCACTAGGTGGCATTAGATTAGAACCCGGGAGTTCTTACACCCAACCCCCTGCCCCCTCCACTAGGCCATGCTGCTGGCCTCCCGCCTCTCCCCCAGGGCTTGGAGACAGACGGGAGGCTGGAGCCAGCCTGCGCAGAAGGGGCTGTAACGCTTACAGCTCGTTCATGACACTGCCCCTGCGCAGCCCCTCTCAGATCCACACTCGGAACCCACAAGAAACACCCCAAGAGCAGAGATGAAACCACCACTCACCTGCAGCCCAGCTTCCAGGAAGGGCAAAGCAAAAGCGGCGCTCGCGGATTCCAGCCCAGCCTGGCACCTGCTTCCTGAACTTTGGCCCCTTTCCTCCAAGATAGCAGGAGGCTGCTCTGGGCCTTTTGTGCCCACGACGGGGCAGAAAAGCAAACTCAGCTGTTGGTTCCATCTTGCGGGCAGAGCCCCGGCAGACAGTGGCAGGCGGGGGTATCGACTGACCCTCCAACCCAGGATATTCCCCCCACACCTGGATTCGCTTCCTAGTCATCCCCATCTCCCTGCACGATCCTTGTTTCTCATCCCGCCGGTCCGAGAAATTGTCAGAGCAGGTTGATCCCGACCTTGCCAAGGGCTTAGGTTACATCACAAGGCTTTGCCGCCACAGCTGGCTTGGCTTGGGTGTGTGGCAAAAGCCCCCCCCCGCCCCCCCCTCCCCCCCCCCCCCGCTGGCACAGCTATTCTGGCAAAGCCGCCAGGGCAAATGGCAACTCTGCCGAAAAGCATCTGCTGGCTTTAAGCTCCCTGCGAGCTGTTCTCATCGCTCAGCCATCACCACCACTGCCCTGCCTCTGTCCTGCTCCTCATCCCCGCCCCCACTCCTATCCCCTGCTCTCCTCCATCTCCTCCCCCTTCCCTTCTCCTGCCCCTCCCCATTTCCACCTGCCCTGCCCATCCCCGTCCTCTCCCTCCCCCCGTCTGTCCCCCTCTTATGTGAGGGCTTTGCTGGAAACGCCCCCCCCCCCCCCCCAAGCCAGGGAGATCTCCCCTCCGGGAACAATTCAGCCCCCCCCATCTCGCTCCCTCCACTCCACAGTATTTCCTCCATTCCCCGCAGTTGAAAATTGAGCTCCCCCATCCCCTCAGGTGACAGTCGGGCTCCCCCATACGCAGCTGCCTAGGTAGGCACCTCCGCAGCCAGAGCCTGCCCCTGGCGCCCACGTCCCCTCCCCGACTGCCTGTCCCAGGCGACCACCTGAACCTGCGTCCCCCATTCCCTCAGATCACAGCTCCCTCCCTGACCCTGCACCCCCCGACACCCCTCCCCCAGGCCAGACTCCTTTCTGGCACCCGCACCCCCTCCCCCAAACCCTCTGCTCCCCCTTCACCCAGGTCACAGCTCCCTCCCTGACCCTGCACCCCCCCGACACCCCTCCCCCAGGCCAGACTCCTCTCTGGCACCCGCACCCCCTCCCCCAAACCTTCTGCTCCCCCTTCACCCAGGTCACAGCTCCCTCCCTGACCCTGCACCCCTCTAGAGCCCCTCCCCCAGGCCAGAGTCCTCTCCTGCGCCCATACCCCCTCCTGGACCCTGCACCCCTATCCACTGCCCCAGATCATACCCCCTCCCTGCACGCAGGCTCCACCCCTAAGCTCCCTTCTGCACCCAACCGCCCCTTCCCAGACCCCAAACCCCTCGGTAGAAATGTGGCCCTTGATCAGTTGCCAAAATGGCCCCCCCATTACAAATTATTGACCAAGCCTGATCCAAATGTTTTTTGAAACATTGTTTAATGAGAATGTAAATACAATTCAATACAATTGGGAGGGTTGGGGGGAGGGGGCTGCTGGCTCCTCAGCTCTTGCTGCTCTCACTGGGTGTCTTCCTGCTGCAAGGGAAGCAGAATCCGTCACATTCATCCCTGGGGACTCAGGGGAACTGGCCCCCCAGCATTTCCACCCTCCTCCCCCCTGCTCTCTGGTCACCCCCCGTCAGGCCCGCAGGGTGAGCTCCTGACCCCCCCCCCCCCCAGAGCTCCTGACACCTCGGCCCCCTCCCGCCTCCTAGGACAGTTTCTGTGTTCAGAGCCTCCCCCTCCCCCAGGGACGCTCGCAGGGGCAGGAGGGATTCTGCCAGCAGGGACGTGGGGTGGGGGCAGCCTGAGGAAAGGGGCGGGGGACTCCCTGAGGGGATGGGAAGGAGACCCTGGCCCTGCCCCACTCTCCTGATCTGCTCCGGCTGCTCACCATGTATTCCAGGAGCTGATGGGCCTGCCCATGCAGGGCGTGGGCCAGGACCAGCCCGGCCTGGCTGGGGCGCCGCAGGGGGGAGCGGGCAGCGAGCAGAGCCTTGTCCAAAAAGCAATTCTCCTGCTCTGCTGTGAAGAGCTGCCCAAAGACCTGGAATCAAGAGCACAGGAGGTTTCAGCTGACGGCCCAGAGCCCGGCCCCAACTCCTGGGGCTAAAACAGCTTCCTCCTCCCCCAAACTCCCTTCCAGACCCTGCACCCAGACGCTCTCCTCACCCGGCACCCCAACCTCTGCCCCAGGTCACAGCTTCCTCCTGCCCCCAAGACCCTCCTACCCCCACAAGGGCCCCAGCCAGCCCCACCCCCGAGCCCTGCCCTGCCCTGGCAGCGCGTCCTTACCTCTCCCACCCGCACGCTGTTGCTGTGAGCCAGGACCCATCTTTCTTTGTAGTAGTGTCTGCACCACAGGTCCTCTGCCTGGTGGATGTTGAGGCCTGCAAGAGACACAACAGGGTCATTTTGCTGGCAGGTCTGAGCCCTTCCCCTCCCACGGGTCCCTGCAGGCATCCCTGGGCAAATGGAGGGGCACAGGGGGCAGAAGGGGAACACAGAGGGACGCATCCCCCCTTGGGCCAGTCTGGGGGAAAAGGGCTGGGTCCCCTCCCCCCGCCGCCGGCACCCTCAGGGTGTCCCTGGGGCCCAGGTCCCGGCTGGGTTCCTTACCCCTGTGGTGCAGGAGGAGTTGATACAGGCTGTGCACCCCCTCCCGGGCCAGCCGGCTGACGTCTTCGGATGGGTCCGAAATAAAAAGGCCCAGCTGGGCCACGTGGTGACCCATCCTCGGCCAGTCGGCGGAGTTCTGAGGGGAGAGAAGAGGGGGGGGTCCCTCAGCATCCTGGGGCTGCACGTCCCATGCAAACGGCCGCCGAGGCGGGTCTGAGCTCGGGGGACGGACAGAGACACCTCCCGGGGCGGGGCGGGGCCGGCCTTGCGAGGAGACAACCCAGAGCAATGGCCCCGACTGAAGGGTCACTCCGGGGGTGGAACAAGGGGATCCACTGACGGCCACTCCCCAGTCTGGGGCCCAGTCCCTCAAGAGCCCCCCTGAAGGGCCCAGGGTCGCCCCTCCCCGGGGAAAGGAGAACGCGGCCCATTCCCGGCCCATTCCCGGCCCTGCCTCTGCCTCCCGGGGACGCTCCCAGCCCCGCGCCCTGCAGCCCCAGACCCCCCGGCTCCGAGGTCACTTACGTCAAACCCCGGGAGGGTGGTGGCGACTCCCAGCAGGGCCGTGGTGCTGCCAAGGGCCCTGGCTCGCTCCTGGGGCAGGCGGGACTCCAGCCACGGGCTCAGGTGCTGGGGGGGAAAGAGGCAGGTCAGGACCCGTAGGGAGGTGCCGGTTCTGGGCAGAGCCTGGGGCTCCTCTCGGACTGTGCCCCCCCCCCCAGCCACTGACACTGCTCCTCTCTCGGCCCCCCCCCCGAGGAAGCAGGGACAATGGCCCCGTCCCCCCCACGGGGCTCACCTCCATTATGAGCTGCAGCCGGGCGGTGTCTGGGGACTCGGCGAGGAGGCTCGCCAGTAGGGCCTGGAGGTCGTAGGGAAGGGCCCGGATGAACTGCTGCAAGACAAGGGGGAGCCCTGGGTCAGAGGGGGGTTGGGGAATCCAGGCCACCCGCTGGCTCCGGGGTCCAGCCTAGAGCAGGGTCTGAGCCACCTCGCAGAGCAGGGAGGAGCCCAGGTTGGGCATGGAAGGGTCGGGCCCCCCGGGAGAGCAACGGGAACCCTGGAGGGAAGGATCCAAACCTGCAGCTTCTTCCCTCCCTCTGCCCCCCCCCCCCCCACTCCTCTCTGGAGCTCCAGCCCAGCCCGGGAGCAGGGCCCGGAGGGACGTACCTGAGTGTGGATGGGCTCCTGCTGCCAGTCCCCAGACACAGTCTGTCCCACGGCCGCCGTCAGCAGGGGTCTCAGGAGCTGGGCCCGCAGGGGAGGCTGCAAGGTGCTGGCAGGAGAGAGGGGCAGAGACTGTTAATTCAGCAGCAGGAGACAGAGACTTTCCCACTCCCTGGCCAGGGGATCTGCTCTGGGGGGAGTCGGCGGGGGGGGGGGGGGGTCGGTACCTGAGGCTGCAGGCGGCGTTGAGGCAGTCGGCCAAGACCAGCGGGGGGGGCGAGTCCTCCATGATCTCCTGGGAGACCCAAGGAGACAAAGGGGCGTGTGAGGCTGGGCCCCCAAGAGACGCTCACGCGGCCAGCGCCCCCACCCAGCAGGATCCAACCCCACTGCCTCCCGCTGCCCTGTAGCCCCCCTGCCCGGCACAGGGCCCCTCCCAGCACCCCCCTCCCAAACCGGGACCAGCTCAATCCTTGTCCCCAGGCCGTCTCCTGCCCCTCCCTGCCCTGGTGACCAGCCTCTGAACCTCCTCATCCCTGCTCCCCAGGCGCATCCCCAGCAGCCCGCTCGGCTCCCTTCCAGCCCCCCATGGCCCGGGGAGACCCCTCCCTGTCCCGAATCCCCCTTCCTGTCCGGCACCCCACACCTGCCCCATTTCTGTGTCACTCCCTCCTCCAGCATCCCCACCCACCCTCCCCATGTCCACCTCCAGCCCTCCTGGCTCCACCCATCCCGTTTCCAGCACCCCCACCCGCCGCCATGGCCCAGGCAGACCCCTGTCCACCCCACGTATCCCCTCCCCTCCTCCCGGCCGCCGCGACTCGCTTACAACGATCCTGGCCATCATGGTGTCCTTGCAGCAGCGCGGCGCCAGGGTGTCCTCGCCCCTTTGGAGGGCGGCGAGGCAGGCGAGGGGGATGGCCAAGAGGAACCGCTGCAGGGCGGCTGGGCTCTGCACCCCAGAGAGAGTCTGTGAGCGTGGGGCCTGCCTGCCCCCCACGGACAGCTGCAGGGCTCAGGTCTCCCAGGAGTGGAGGTGGGAGCTGCTGGTTGTCCAAGCACCCACACTCCCCCCCCAACTGCTGCCTCAGGCTTGTGGGGGCCCAGCTGGTGCATGACAAGAGCCCCCAGCTTGGGGGGTCCAGGCCATGCAGGAGAAGGGGCCCCAGGGGGATCCCCAGGGACAAGCCCCTCCCGGGGGGGGGGACGTGCTGGGAAGGGGCCGGACAATCTCGGGTCCCCCCCGTGTGGAGAAGGTTCCTACCGTGTCCCGGGTGTGGAGCTGCTCTTCGATGTCGTAGATGGCCCCTTCCTCCACCCGGGAGTCCACCCGCTCCTGGCAGAGCTCCGCCGAGGCGCAGGGGGGCTCTGTGCGGGAGGGAAGGGACCAGGGTGACTCCAGCGGCCAGCAGGGGTCACGCGCCCCCATGTCAGGGACCCAGGGCAGGTTGGGCCCCACACGCCCCTCGCAGGGACCCATCCCCCTGCCACCCTCACATCTGCCAACGCCCTCAGCAGAGCCCCCACCAGGAACAAGAGAGCCAAGCAGCCCCCCCCCATCCATTGCCCAGGGTGCGGGGCAGACACTGGGGCTGCCCCTCCCCCCCCCGGGTACTGGGTGAGCCCCTGGGCCCAGCGTGTTCACGGCCCCTCACCTGGGTCTGAGCGGCTGCGCGAGGTGGCCCGGCTGCAGCTGGAGGCCCAGGCGCTGCTGCTGACGGACCTGGACCCACAGCTGCAGGGGCTGGTGCGGGGAGCGACGGGCTGGGGGCTCCCGGAGACTGGCAGGTCCCTGGGGGCCGGGCAGGGCGATGTCCCCTGGTGGTAATGGGGGCTGGGCTCCCGGGGCAGGTGTTTCTCTCCACAGAGGAGGCCCCGGAGCCACCCTACCCGGCTCCCCCGCTGGGCTGGGTCCCGCCTGCCCAGCCGCCTCTGGAGCCAGGTCCGGGGGGGCCTGGCCGGTGGGCGAGTCGCCCCGAGCTGGTGGGATCCAGCTTCCCCGCCCGCGGGGACGGAGAAGCTGCTCCCCACCGGCCCTGGGGCCATCTTCAGGGCTTTCATGAACCACAGCCGAAAACGTTTGGCCATGCTGCAAATGAGGGGAGCAAAGGGGAGCTTGGGGCGCAGCCTGCAGAGCGAAATCCAGGGGTTCCAGCTCCCCAGAGCGACTGCCCCCAGCCCCCAAATGGCCCCTTGCTTATCGGTTCGGTCTTGCACAGGCACTGCAAGGACCTGAGGGTATGTCTACACTACCCCGCTAGTTCGAACTAGGAGGGTAATGTAGGCATACCGCACTTGCAAATGAAGCCCGGGATTTGAATTTCCCGGGCTTCATTTGCATAAGCGGGGAGCCGCCATTTTTAAAACCCCGCTCGTTCGAACCCCGTGCAGCGCGGCTACACGGGGCACGAACTAGGTAGCTCGAACTAGGCTTCCTAGTTCAAACTACCGTTACTCCTCATTCCACGAGTCTCCTGCCCATCAACAGCCCCTTCTTGGCCTATCAGGGGAGAATCTAAGGTGTTGGGGGTGGAGCGTTCTCCCCAAAGACACCGGCATAGACTTGTTCCAGCCCCACCTCCCCAGTCCCCACAATGGGGGCTGCATCCCCCACCCCACGGCTCCTGCAAACCACCCCCCGTCCTTCAGCTAGTCTGTTGGGTCCCAAGCTGGGGGAGGCAGCAAGGGAAGGTCACAGAGGAGGCAAGAACAGAGCAGAAATGTGGGGGGATGGAGGAAAAGGGAAACCAACCAGGAGAAAGCCCCAGTGGCGCTAAGGACGCAGCCCAGGTGAGGAATCACCTTCTGGCCCTTGACCGAGGGCTGGGCCTGCCTGGAACCCAGCCGGCCCCGGGCGGGATCCAACCCCTGGGGGCTCTTACCTTCGTCACAAAGGTGTCGGGATGTGGAACTCACAGAACGCGAACGAACCGTGAGGAGGAGACGCACCAGAGCTAAAGCAACCGGGGGTCTCCAAAGTCCCCTGGGCCCGCCCCCCGCTTTTATCAGCCTGAGATGTGGGTCCCTCTGTGAGGTCATCACCTCCCCACCTGCCCTTTGCCTTATATGCTGAGGGCTGCCCAAAGCCCCTGTGAGGTCACCGCCCCCCCCCCCACCCTGCCAGGCAAATGTCCTGCCTCTGGCCACCCCCCTGGGAAGTTTGAGCCATTACTAGGGGTCCCTCCCCCTCCCTCATAGGCTGCTCCCTGCCCTACACTGCAGGCTTCTTGCACGAGAGCTGTTTCACGCCGGAGTTCTTGCGCAAAAGGTCTCGTGCAAGAGTGCCTCCACCCTGCCATGGGCTTTTGCACAAGAGCGTCCATGGCAGTGTGAATGCTCTCTTGTGCAAGAAAGCTCTGATGGTCATTTTAGCCATAAAAGTGTCTTGCTCAAGAAGCCCCTGGTGCCCGTCCACGCTGCCTTCTTGCACAACAGCTCTTGCACAAAGGGGGCTTAGTCATCGTCAGGAGAGGAATAACTCCTGTGCAAGGAGCCTTGTTCTCTGATGCTTTACTGCAAATTTACTTCTGCAAGAACACACGTAGAGTGTAGACGCGCCACAAGTTTTTTCGCAAGAACACGCAAAAACAAGCCATGTGGATGTTTTCTTTTTAGGCAAAAGCCCCTTTTTGCACAAGATCGGTCGGCCTTTTTGCAGGCATAGGGATCTTGTGGGAAAAGGGGGTTTTTTGCACAAAAAGTAAACATCCACATGGCTTGGTTTTGCGCACAAACCCCGAGCACAAAAACGGATCGGCAGAAAATATGCAAATGACATTGCGTGTCATAGAGTCCCTCGTTAGCATATTTGTTGCCAAAAAAACTCGTTGTGTAGACGTACAGTCCTGTCTCAGTCCTGGCTCGCGCTGGGTGCGTGACCTACCCCCTCTGCGGCTCTGCATTTACAGTGTGTTAGGAGCCAGGCAGGCAGGCAGCCTCGCTCAGTTCCAGTTTGCACCAGGTCCAGAAGCTCAGACCCAGCCCCCAGGCAAGGGCTGCTGCCAGCTTGTGCTGCTGCCTCTGATACAGAGGCAGCAGTACGGAGTGCCAGGAGGGAACTGGTCTAAAAAGCACCTCCCCTTGCGACCTGGCTGCCTGTCATCCCACGCTGCTGCCTGCGTTTTTGGCGAGAGAGAGCCACCTGTCTTGAGACACCGGTGGGGAGTCGGATTTTCAAAAGGCAGGTCTCTGTCCTTTGTGAGCCTTCCAAAGCGCTTCGGTGGGGGGAGGGGGCAGGAAGGCGGACGACACTCAGGAATTGTAGCACCCAAATCCATGGCGTGTTTCGCCAGCACCTCCTGCAACAGAGCCCAATCCCTGACAGGCTTTTAGGCAAGATAGATCATTTGAAAAAATGACAGACACAGGGTTTTCCGTCACCGCTCTCCCTTTCTTTTATTTCCCTGGGCTAACTGGCTTGTTCCTCTTTGGCTAAGGATGGAAGGGTATGTCTACACTACAATGTTAGTTCGAACTAACGGACGTTAGTTCGAACTAACATTCATAGCCGCTACA